>NC_045975.1:4839554-5189554 GCF_010909765.2 Amblyraja radiata | reverse complement strand
GCCGCTTCACTGACACACACTCTCACAAACAACCTAACACATACTGACACATACCCTTACACAAACACTGTCACACACAATGTTTAAAGGGATATGGGCCAAATGCGGATAAATGGGACTAGTTTAGATGGGGCATCTTGATCTGCATGGACAAGTTGGGATGTTTCCATGCTGTAAGACTGTGACACATTGTAGAAAGGGTGTAATTGCTCTGGAGAGGATCCAGGGGCGATTTGTGAACATCCAAATCTGAGGAAGGACATTATTGCCATAGAGGGAGTGCAGAGAAGGTTCACCAGACTGATTCCTGGGACGTCAGGACTGTCTTATGAAGAAAGACTGGATAGACTTGGTTTATACTCTCTAGAATTTAGGAGATTGAGAGGGGATCTTATAGAAACATAAAATTCTTAAGGGGTTGGACAGGCTAGATGCAGGAAGATTGCTCCCGATGTTGGGTAAGTCCAGGACAAGGGGTCATAGCTTAAGGATAAGGGGGAAATCCTTTAAAACCGAGATGAGAAGAACTTTTTTCACACAGAGAATGGTGAATCTCTGGAACTCTCTGCCACAGAGGGTAGTCGAGGCCAGTTCATTGGCTATATTTAAGAGGGAGTTAGATGTGGCCCTTGTGGCTAAGGGGATCAGAGGGTATGGAGAGAAGGCAGGTACGGGATACTGAGTTGGATGATCAACCATGATCATATTGAATGGCGGTGCAGGCTCGAAGGGCCGAATGACCTACTCCTGCACCTAATTTCTATGTTTCTATGTTGGCAGGGCTGGAATGTTTTTTTCACTTTGAAGAAAGATTTGATAACTGGGATTATATTCTCTGCAGCAACGGAGGTGAAGAAAAGACTTAGTTGAGGTGAATAATATTATGAGAATAGGACCTGTTTCGTTTAACAAAGAGTGTAGGAAGGAACTGCGGATGGTGGTTTAAACTGAAGATAGACACAAAAAGCTGGAATAACTCAGCGGGACAGGCAGCATCTCTGGAGAGAGAATAAGTGAAGTTTCGGGTCGAGGCCTTCAGACTGAAGAGGTTGACAACCAGCCATAAAACACAATGACTGATGATGTGTGTTATCCAACTAAGGGCAGAAATCAGAATCATGTGTTCATGTGTTGACGTGACACCATAAAAAATATATTACAGAAAAAATAATTGAAAGGGGTGGCACGGTGGTGCAGCGGTAGAGTTGCTGCCTTGCAGCACCACAGACCCAGATTATTTCCTGACTACGGGTGCTGTCTGTACAGTATTAATACATTCTCCCTGTGACCACATGGGTTTTCTCTGGATATTCCGGTTTCTCCCACATCCAAATGAAGTGCAGGTTTGTAGGTTAATTGGCTTCTGTAAATTGTCCCTGGCGTGTAGAATAGAACCGGTGTATGGTAGATTGCTGGTCGGTGTGGACCTGGTGGGCCGAAGGGCCTGTTTCTATATATATATATGTTTTACATATATTAATTTCATTGTACCATATACGGTCGAATATGTGGCATTATTTTCATCTTGTCTCTATAGTCAAAGGGTAAGGTTGATTGATTTATTTGTGCAGAACAGTGATGGAAGTCTGACTCCTCTTGCCTTGTTTCTATGTTTTTGAATTATAATCTGATTTCCATATATGAATATACTAAGGTCATTCATGTGCTGCACCTGTTGATCAGAGCCTGGCTTTACTGTGGAATGTAATTAGGAATGTCATTTAATCTTATTCATAACTAATCCAATTTGAAGCATAAATGTTGCATTCAAGTGTAAGTTAAAAGACATGCAACAGTATTGCACAATTTCATGCTGAAAAATGTAAAAGCTCCCTACCGTGGAAGGGGGGGGGACACCTCCCACACCCTCCCCCCCTCGGTCGCTACGCTCCCTCGCAATTTCTCACTCACAACTCTCACCTCATGTTGGCAGCCCTGCACATACATACACACGCACGCACGCATGCACGCACGCACACACACACACAGACAATTTTAATCTTGTTTGTAATTTTGGAAAAACTGAAATGGTAATTTCGTGAAATTGGTTCATTTCGTGTTGCTTTTCCGTATCAAAGCCAAGCATTTATTTTTGCAGTTCAGTGCCATTTCTGGTCTGTGTGCTGTAATCCATTAACCTGATGTTCATTCACATGAGAAGAGGGTGTCAGTGATACTCATTCAATGTCAAAATGCATACTTCAAAGAACCTCCAATGACTATCTAAATCACAATAGTGTCTAATTCCAGCAGAGCTCCCAGTGCCTTGTTGTTCACTGTCGCAGACGGCTGTGGAGGGCAAGTCAATGGATATTTGTAAAGCGGAGGTTTACGTCACTCCTACACGAGGCACTCTGTCAATAGCGAAGCCAAACTTGACCAACAGAGCCACATCTCAAGTCCTGCAATCATGATGACTTTAGAGACACAGTGTGGAAGCAGACCCTTCGGCCCACCGAGTCCATGCTGCCCAGCGATCACTCTATGCACCGATACTATCTACACTCTAGGGGCAATTTTGCTATTTATACCGAAGCCAATTGACTAACAAACTTGTACGTCTTTGGAATGTGGGTGGAAACCAGAGCATGGTGGTGCAGCGGTAGAGTTGCTGCCTTACAGTGAATGCAGCGCCCTAGACCCGGGTTCAATCCCAACTACGGGTGCTGTCTGTACGGAGTTTGTACGTTCTCCCCATGACCTGCGTGGGTTTTCTCCGAGATCTTTGGTTTCCTCCCACATTCCAAAGACGCACAGGTTTGTAAGTCAATTGGCTTGGCAAATGTAAAAATTGTCACTAGTGGGTGTAGGACAGTGTTAAAGTGCGGGGATCGCTGGTCGGCGCGGACCCGGTGGGCTGTTTCCGTGCTGTATCTCTAAACTAAACTAAACGCCCGAAGAAAACCCACGCAGGTCACGGGGAGAACGTACAAAACTCCGTAGAGACAGCACCCGAGGTCAGGATCGAACCCGGGTCTCTAGCGCTGTAAGACAGCAACTCTAGCACTGTGGCATGCAAGGAAATTACCAGTGCAACTTCTGACTCAAGTGAGAGCTGCAATTCGGTTAAAAAAATGAAGGCCTAATGAGCACTGAGTAGATATTCACCTGTAGGCTTACAGTTCTAATCAATTGCAGGTAACTGCATGATTACAAAGAAGGTAAATAAAAGGAACTGTTCGAATTTCAGGATTACAATAAAATTCATAATTAATCCAGAAATCGCCATTCAAATTAGGAGATGAGGTAAATGGCAGATGTTGGCTGACAAAAGCTTGCAGGAAGTGAAATATGTTGCAAGCATTAAATAAACTCCAGAAGCTCTAGTCTATTTTGAGGACATCGTCAAAGAGCAAACCCTGCCTATCATACACTTGAAAGAAACTTTAGATTAATAAATTGTACCCAGCATGTGATTAGATTATGGTAATTATAGTAAATTTTCATTTATTTTCCATTTGAAGAGAGGAATGCAAATAAGCAAGCTTGTTTGATTATACCATTGGTCACTCATTGGTTGACAGAAAAATGCAGGGGAGTGATGCAGTCGAGGACCAGTTTTTTTTGTGCTGGTGTCTCGCATATTCTGAGCAACATTTTTGGTTTTGTACAAGGCAGCATGGTGGCGTAGTGGTAGAGATACTGTGGTACGGTGCCACAGACCCAGGTTCGATCCTGACAACGGGTGCTTCTCTGTACGTTCAAGAGTGTTTTATTGTCATATGTTCCGGATGGAACAATGAAATTCCTACTTGCTGCAGCACAACAGAACATGTGATTATGTAAACATTGTACAGAACATGGGGGAAGAGAAAAAAAATGAAAAAGTTCAATAAATAACAAATATTGTGCAATAATAATATAGTCTTTTGCAGTACAGAGCTCAGAGCTTATTCGTTGTTGTATTTAATAGCCTGATGGCTGTGGGGAAGAAGCTGTTCCTAAACTTGGACGTTACAGTCTTCAGGCTCCTGTACCTTCTTCCTGATGGCAGTGGTGAGATGAGTGTGTGGCCAGGATGTTGTGGGTCTTTGATGATTTTGGTTGCCTTTTTGAGGCAGCGACTACGATAGATCCTCTCGACGGTGGGGAGGTCAGAGCCGGTGATGGACTGGGCTATGGTCACAACGTTCTGGAGTCTTTTGTATCTCCTGGACATTCACGTTGCCGGATTGCTCCCACGTCTTTGGACATACAGGTTAATTGGCTTTGGTCTAGTATTCTATAAAACCCAGCTGTTTTCTTTTCGTCAGAGGTTTATCTTTGACGTTTTTATATTGCGATGCAAAATTGTTGCATATATCAAGAGGGGGATACACTGAAAATGGATCAGCTTCTTAGTATTAAGCTGTGCTGGGCCACGTACAGTGCGTATTCCCTCTGCTTTGCACCAAGAATAATGTCAAAACAATTCTAGAGAATCCACTGGACATATTTTTCTGCTGCCCTTCCTTGACAGTTCTCTGATATAATTTAACAAAGTACAGCGACTAATTTAATACATTTGGTGATTCTGCTCTGGGCCCACAAACCCCCCCACCCCCCCCCCCCAAAATCATCTCAATTAAAATAAAAATGTAACAAATTGAGACATTTGAAAATTGGATAAATTGAACATTTGTTGAAACGGGTTCTCGAATTTGACGAACTTTATCAGCCAAGAGGCAGGAACAAAAGTGCTGCATTGAGTTGGATCGAAGGATTTTTTATTTGGTGCTTTTTGGACTTTGGTGGCAATAGTTTTCTTGTGTGATTTGCTAGAGGAAGGGAATTGGACACCAAACAAAATGCTAAAAATACCGACAAAGACACAAAGTGCTGGAGTAACTCAGTGGGTCACGCAGCATTTCTGGAGAACATGAATAGGCGGTGTTCCGGGTGGGGACCCTTCTTCCGCGGCCCGACCCGAAACGTCACCTATCCTTGCTCTAAGGAGATGCTGCCTGACTTGCTGACTTAAGAGCCTGTCCCACTTGGCTGTCATTTGCGTCTCATTTTCGCATCATATGTAAAAGAGGTTGACGCGTCATGGGTGAGGCACGCGTTGTGCATGGTGAGGCGTGGAATCGCATGCGGTGGCGTGCAGTATCACGTGGCGCTCCAGGATTTCGTAGTGTAACAAAATCCTCGCGCGCCACCTGCGTGATGTATTGCGTACGCACGCTGACGCATTGGTGTCGCACGCTGGCGTCCCGACGTCTCACGTGAATCGCGTGGTGACGCATGGTTACAACACCGTGCGTCACCGTCCGTAGCCATGTTTCGCCGCGCACCACAGGGTATTCTAATGACGTCACGCGCACCAGACGGCTGTGCTGACGCGTGATTTGCGCGCGACGTCGACCTATTTTACATATGAGGTGCAAATGACAGCCGTGGGGCAGGCCCTTTAATGTCTTTATTGTTTTGTAAACCAGCATCCGTAGTCAGGATGGAACCCGGGTCCCTGGCATTGTAAGGCAGCAACTCCACCACTGCGCCAGAGTCCCGGGTTCGATCCTGACCACGGCTGCTGTCTGTACGGAGTTTGTACGTTCTCCCCGTGACCTGCGTGGGTTTTCCCCGGGTGCTACGGTTTCCTCCCACACTCCAAAGACGTGCAGGTTTGTAGGTGAATTGCCTTTGGTAAAATTGTAAATTGCCCTTGGTGTGTGTAGGATAGAACTTGTGTGAACGGGCGATCGTTGGTGGGCCGAAGGGCCTGTTTCTGCGCTGTATCTCTAAACTAAACTGAACTAAACCTAAGGGCAATCCCCAGTAAACACAGAGAGCATAGAAATAGTCCGCTGAGACCGCACGCAAGAGTTGCCAGTTTTGGCAACATTTTCTAAAGTTCGAAATGGTGGACATTGGACCAGTTTTGCCCATGTATTTGGTCTTCTGGAGCAGCACTCGATCCAGGCGAGCCCCAGGCTGCTGCACGGCCTCCAGCTATTGACGTTTCATGCCTACAATCTGAAAATAAGCCAATTCATGTGCTGGCTTGGTCAGATAAAACGATGGCTTGAGCTACTGTAGGTCATCTCATATATTATCGGGTTGTGCGGAGAGCCTTGTAAACCTGTGAAATACATAACTTTGTTTTATACGTCGGTACTTCAAGTTTATGAGATGCTGCAAAATCACTGCAGGAGTTCATGACTTAGTCAAAAACCACAGGAGCATGGAAGAGTGTCCTGTATCGATGATTCAATGAATGATGATTTTACTGGTCAAATGTCACTCTTAAATGTCTGGTAAATCACTAAATTGTGTGGTGTATCTGCAGTTGTGCATGGCAGTAATATACCTGGGAGTATATTTCATTTTACCTCTCTGTCGATCTTTTGGGAGTTGGCTATTTAGTGCCTTCCGGGATCCATGTTTACTGTTGAATATGATTGATGCCCTTGCGAAGGACATTCAGTTGCAACTTCAGAGACTTACTTGAAGGTCCACGCTGATAACTGGTGTCTCAAAGCAGCATGCTCCACACTGGAGAGACCTGCCTGATCTGCTCGAGTGGCAGATGTCTGTATTGTTTTAATGACAACTCAGCATGCCGTATTCATTTGCCTACCTTTGCCATTTGCCTTCCCCCCCCCCCCCCCCCCCCCGACTACCCCCGGCAAAGTTGACCCGCAGGGCTTGCAATCCAGGGGTGATGCCTCTCTGCCTCTCGGATGGATGCTTCAGCACGACTGAGGTGAAGTGGCTTGGGATGGCAAACGGAACGGCTTCAATTAAATTGATTTTGAAGATGCCTGGGGTTGACTCGGAGAGGAGTTGCTCTGGCTGTCGATCCGAGTTTATATCAGTCCGCAGGAGATTTGTGCTCTGGAATGCAAATTGGACAGCAAAACGTATATAGCCGCTGTGTAATGTGGGCTGTAGGAATGAGTTTAGTTGAGTTTAGTTTAGTTTGGAGATGCAATGTGGAAACAGACCCTTCGGCCCACCAAGCCCGTGCTGACCAATGATCACCTGTACACTAGTCCTATTCTATACACTAGAGACAATTTGCAGATGAAAATTAACCTACAAACCTGCACATTTTTTGAGATTTTTGTTTAGTTTAGAGATGGTGTGGGAACAGGCCCTTTGGCCCACCGAGTCCATGCCGACCATCGATCACACGAACATGTGACTAGGCTTGTATTCACTGGAGTTGAAAAGACTAGGCTTGTATTCAATGAAGTTTACAAGGATGAGGGGGATCTTATAGAAACATATAAAATTATAAAAGGACTGGAAAAGCTAGATGCAGGAAAAATGTTCCCAATGTTGGGCGAGTCCAGAACCAGGGGCCACAGTCTTAGAATAAAGGGGAGGTCATTTAAGACTGAGGTGAGAAAAAACTTTTCCACCCAGAGAGTTGTGAATTTGTGGAATTCCTTGCCACAGAGGGCAGTGGAGGCCAAGTCACTGGATGGATTTAAGAGAGAGTTAGATAGAGCTCTAGGGGCTAGTGGATCAAGGGATATGGGGAGAAGGCAGGCACGAGTTATTGATAGGGGACGATCAGCCATGATCACAATGAATGGCGGTGCTGGCTTGAAGGGCCGAATGGCCTCCTCCTGCACCTATTTTGTATTAGTTCTATTCAACACACTGGGGACAAATGACAGATGCCAATGAACCTTCAAACTTGCACTTCTTTGGAATTTTAGTTGAGTTTTTATTCTCTTTATAAGTGGTTGATTCTACATCTTAACTGCCTTTTCCACTCAGAAGAAAAATTTTGGATTTGGATCTAGGATCCTCTGATTCAGAGGTGGAAGTTTATCAATGGAAGCAAGTTTAATCTAAGGTGTGCGAGAGCACGAGTTTTAACTTGAGAAGGAATCGGCACATTGAACGACTGAGAGAAGTGGAGATGAAAATGTCCATGTACACAGTAGAAATATAGAGATGCTGCCTGACCCGCTGAGTTACTCCATCTTGTGTCTATCTTAGACAATAGGTGCAGGAGTAGGCCATTCGGCCCTTCAAGCCAGCATCGCCACTCAATGTGATCATGGCTGATCATCCACAAACAGTACCCCGTTCCTGCCTTCTCCCCATATCCCCTGACTCTGCTATCTTCAAGAGCCCTATCTAGCTCTCTCTTGAAAGTATCCAGAGAACCGGCCTCCAACATTGTCTGAGACAGAGAATTCCACAGACTCACAACTCTCTGTGAGAAAAAGTGTTTCCTCATCTTCGTTCTAAACGGCTTGCCCCTTATTCTTAAACTGTGTGAACCAGTATCTGCACTTCTTTCTTGCATATGGATAGATGATGTTTCAGGTCGAGACCCTTCTTCCCATTTGTCAGCATCCCCTGTGGGAAAAACTCTAATTTTTGAAGATCTGCTCACCTCTTCCCATAGAAATTGTGTTTACTGCTGTGATTTAATGATTAATTGAGTCAAATGAAAAGATTTAGAAAATATATTAAGGGCAGGTGTAATGCATTCAGCTCCACATCATCTTGTGCTAATTAATCGGGAGCTCACATGGAATCGGGACTATCTATCAGGGAACCCAGGAAGAATGATTGGGACTTTATTACACTGGTGGAAATAGAATCACAGAAGATTGAAATGCACAGAAGTGGCATATTCATGCCACATAAATCATGTCACCACGAGCAGCATGCCCGCAAGCTCAGATTTATATCCCGATTTGTAATGTACTATAAAGTTGTTTGGAACCTTGTGTACGAATGTTGAGCTTTCAAAATATTTGGTGTTACTTGCTGCGAGGTTGCTGGGTACCGGACAGAATGATTGGTTTTCAGTTTGCTCCAAGGACTAGAAACATAGAAAATAGGTGCAGGAGTAGGCCATTCGTCCCTTCGAGCCTGCACCGCCATTCAATATGATCATGGCTGATCATCCAACTCAGTATCCTGTACCTGCCTTCTCTCCATACCCCCTGATCCCTTTAGCCACAAGGGCCACATCTAACTCCCTCTTAAATATAGCCAATGAACTGTGGCCTCAACTACCTTCTGTGGCAGAGAATTCCACAGATTCACCACTCTCTGTGTGAATTTTTTTTTTCTCATCTCGGTCCTAAAAGATTTCCCCCTTATCCTTAAACTGTGACCCCTTGTTCTGGACTTCCCCAACATCGGGAACAATCTTCCAGCATCTAGCCTGTCCAACTCCTTAAGAATTTTGTACGTTTCTATAAGATCCCCCCTCAATCCTCTAAATTCTAGCGATTATTCACAATAATGAAAATGCTGACCAATCGAGAAGTCTTCGTTGCCTCAATTCATGATGAGACGATGAATTTTACGTTAGACTTTAGATACAGCGTGGAAACAGACCCTCCGGCCCATCAAGTCCGCGCCGACCAGCGATCACTGCCGTACTCTAACACTATCCTACACACACAAGGGACAATTTACAATTTTTACTGAAACCATTTAACCTACAATCCTGAAGGTGGACAAAAATGCTGGAGAAACTCAGCGGGTGAGGCAGCATCTATGGAGCGAAGGAGTAGGTGACGTTTCGGGTCGAGACCCTTCTTCAGTCTGAAGAAGCCACAGTGGTAGAGTAATTCAGCACAGAGTCAGGCCATTGGGCCCACCAACTCCATGCTGACCATTGCCTGCTTATCTATACCTATTCCATTGACAGGTCCTCCACCGATTTTCCGTGGAGATGGAAAATCCTGGAGAACGCACAAACTCCGTGCAGACAGCACCCGCAGTCAGGATCGAACCCGGGTCTCTGGCGCTGTGAGGCAGCAGCTCTACCCGCTGCCCCACCGTGCCGTACCCATTGTTGTCAGCCCTTGCCTCCGGGCTGGAGGTGGAGAAGTCAAGAAATGGGAAAGCCAGAGATGGATCACGTGAAAGTAAAAACAGGATGGAAATTGGCCACAAGGGTGATGAAATCTTCAAGACCTGCATGAATCCAGGCAGTGGCATGAATGTAGTCATCAGTCTATGGTACCTGCTCTCCCCACCCCACCACACCCCACCCCACCACTGTGGAACACTGCCAAGGAGTAAAACACATCTGACTTGTGCACAATACCCATAGCGTACCATGGAAACTGTGTTGAATCCAAAATATTCACATTTATAACACATTCAGCCTGGTTCAATAAAACATAAATACATTTTATGTTTAAGAAGGAACTGCAGCTGCTGGAAAATCGAAGGTAGACAAAAGTGCTGGAGAAACTCAGCGGATGCAGCAGCGAAGGAAATAGGCAACATTTCGGGCCGACTGCTGTTTAAGTTTGCTGGTTAAAAAGTCAGGTTGCTGTTTAAAAAGTCAAGGGGCAGCAAATTAAACGAAAGATATGCAAAAATGGAAAAAGGAGCTTCACTTTTCCACGTCCTACCTGCCATTATTACCCACTTTCGCCTCCAGTTCAGTGAATCTCCTCTTATACCCAGCTAGGATGGCTAATGCCTTTACATTGTGTTCAACATGCATTAGTTTGGTTTCGTTTTAGACAGACAGGTCCTTTGGCAAACCGAGTCCGTGCCGACCAACAATCATGAGTTCTATCCTGCACACCAGTGGGCAATTTACAGAAGCCAATTAACCTACAAACCTGCACGTCATTTGGAATGCGGGAGGAAACCGGAGCACCCTGGAGGGATGTAATTCTGAGGTTTTATAAGGTGCTGGTCAGACCACATTTGGAGTATAGTGAATGGCCTGTCCCACTTGGCTGTCTTTCACGTGCTATTTACGCGACCTGCTAGCGTGTGGGTAGCGTGTGAGTCCGCAGTTTGAGGAGCGTCCTCCGCTCCAAGACCACCTCCCATGATCACCTCCAATACAGGCAGCACCTGTAGTCAGGATCGAACCCAAGTCTCAAGAACCCAAGTCAATTATTATGTTTTTAAGAAGGAACTGCAGATGCTGGAAAATCGAAGGTAGACAAAAATGCTGTATGAACGTTGACTTCTCTAATTTCAGGTAGTCCCTACTATCTCCTCCCCTTCTCAGCTCTCCGTCAGCCCGCTGTCTCCGCCTCTTCCTTTCTTCTTCCCGCCCCCACCCTCACACAAGTCTGAAGAAGGGTCTCGACCCGAAACGTTGCCTATTTCCTTCGCTCCACAGATGCTGCCTCACCTCCCAAGTCAGTTATTAAGATTTGCTTCACTCTAGCGATGAAATGGCCTTGACATAAATTTACGGAGAAGAAAATCTCACATTGAATATCAGTGATACCTGCAGAGGTTGTTCATAACATGAGGAGTGTTAATCATGGCCGTAACTTGTGATATCAGTCACAATATTGAACATGTATATGGCGATTTATGCGACTGTTTGAGTATAATACAGGCACTTTGTTTTTGATCGAGTGGTCTGTGACAATAATGAATCATTTGTTGTTGACACATTTAGTGAATTAAGGAGGTTTCTTACAATTGCAGGATGAGTACTCAATCTTATACAGAATACAAACAAAACTATGTCGTAGAGAAACAAAGAACTGCAGACGCTGGTTTATACCAAAGATAGACACACAGTGCTGGAGTAACTCAGCTGGTCAGGTAACATCCCTGGAGAAAAAAAGGATGGGTGGCGTTTCGGGTCGGGATCCTTCTTCAGTCTCTCTGACCTTGACCAAGTTTTCACCTCCTGCACAGCCAACAATGGACCATTGTGGGCTCCACCTTTCCTAAGTCATCGGTGCCGGACTGAACCTTTTCATACATCTAGTTTCCCCTTTCCCCTGACTCTCAGTCTGAAGAAGGGTCTCGACCCGAAACACCTATTCAATTTCTCTAAAGGTGCTGCCTGACCTGCTGAGTTCCTCCAGCACTCGGTGTAACGTCATAACACTCGATTGTTTCTTAGCCAATTCCCACACCATGTCTTGTTCAGAATATTGCTCAGACTGTTAATTTTAATGTTGATTTCTTTAAATTGGAGCCCCTTGGTTTTTTAAATTATAGCTGAAAATAAAATTGGGTTTTACTGTGTATGTCGGAGCATGTTACTGATCTGTATATGTTGGAATCATTATACATTTTCCATTATAGGTCATGGATTATTTTCACAGACCAGGTTTTATTTTTGAGACTGCATTTTCCTTTACAAAGTTCTTCAGTAATGTGGGGAGAATTAATAAAAAGCGAACACTGATATTTTTACACCACTAACTTGCTAGTATTCTGCAGTGGTTCATGGTAATAACATTTTTTGTCAACATTTTTTGGCATATCTTGTACATGTTAAATGTATAGGAAGGAACTGCAGATGCTGGTTTACACCGAAGATAGACACAAAATGCTGGAGTAACTCAGCAGATGAGGCACCACCGGATCACCTACAAAATCCTGGTCCTCACCTACAAAGCCCTCCACCATCAGGCCCCCCCCCCCATATCTCACTGACCTCCTCTCACCCTACCAACCCTCACGGTCCCTCAGATCCACATCAGCCGGTCTCCTCTCCATCCACAAGTCCAACCTCCGCAGTTTTGGGGACAGAGCCTTCTCCAGGGCAGCTCTCAGGCTCTGGAACTCCCTCCCCCAACTGATCCGCAATTCCGTGTCCCTCACCATCTTCCAGTCCCGCCTCAAGACCCATCTCTTCACCTCTGCCTATCCTTAGCCCCACGTCCCCCTCCCTTTTCATCTGTGCATGAATTGCCTCATATTGTGTTTTGAATTGAATTCTGTCTTTAATTTGTGTACTAGTCATGTCTCTACTATTTATTTCATTCCCCTTACATGTTTTTCCTCTACCTGCTAAATTTTTGTAAGGTGTCCTTGAGACTCTTGAAAGGCGCCCATAAATAAAATTTATTATTATTATTATTATTATTATTATTATTATCTCTGGAGAGACAGAATGGGTGACGTTGCGGGTCGAGACCCTTCTTCAGACAAAGAGTCAAGGGAGATGGAGACACATAGATAAGGAAGTGTAAGGTGTGAAAACGATCTGAAAAACTGGAGTAACTCAGCAGGACAGGCAGCATCTCTGGAGACAGAATGGGTGACGTATTTGGGTTGAGCCCCTTCTTCAGACTGGTAGGTCAGGAAGGCTCTCTATTTGTTGAGAGGACGGTTCAGTTGCCTGATAACATTCTTGCTGGAAACAGCTAGGCAAAGCATAGAAACTTACAAAATTCTTAAGTGCTTGGACAGGCTAGATGCAGGAAGATTATTCCCGATGTTGGGGAAGTCCAGAACTAGGGGTCACAGTTTAAGGATAAGAGGGAAGTCTTTTAGGACCGAGATGAGAAAATCATTTTTTACACAGAGAGTGGTGAATCTGTGGAATTCTCTGCCACAGAAGGTAGTTGAGGCCAGTTCATTGGCTATATTTAAGAGGGAGTTAGATGTGGCTCTTGTGGCTAAAGGGATCAGGGGGTATGGAGAGAAGGCAGGGATGGGATACTGAGTTGGATGATCAGCCATGATCATATCGAATGGCGGTGCAGGCTCGAAGGGCCGAATGGCCTACTCCTGCACCTATATTCTATGTTTCTATGAATAAACTGAAGGTAAATCATTCCCTGGATTGTGTCTTTTTGCAGCCACTCTCTTCTTTGCTTGTCATGTTAAATATGGGATCACCTTCTGACTGTTGCAACCGGCGTTAGTTTGAGGCTATCTCCACTGCCATTTACTGTTACCACAGCTGGGCTGTAAAATCACTATTTATTGCACTTGGTGATGCGTGTGGACTTTACCGGGAAGGCAATGTTACAGGTTAACTGTCCACTGATGTAAAGGTGGAAGATTGTGTCTGGCAGTCCCCGCCTGGCTTGTTTCTACACTGACACTTCTGTCCTCCGACCACCATATTTTCCACCAATGCATTTATTTTGGCTTGCCTCCACTTTGGGGTCCGGCTACTGAGTGACACCTGCACTGTTAACATCAGTGTGAAGGGCAAACGACACAGCACAAAGCAATATATTGTGTGTAGACAGAAAATGCTGGTGAAACTCAGCGGGTGCATCAGCAAGTTCAAGTTCAAGTGAGTTTATTGTCATGTGTCCCTGTATAGGACAATGAAATTCTTGCTTTGCTTAAGCACACAGAAAATAGTAAGGCATTTACTACAGTACAGATAAATGTGTCCATATACCATGATATAAATATATACACACATGAATAAATAAAGTGCAAATAACAGAAAGTGGTTGTTAATAATCAGAGTTTTGTCCGAGCCAGGTTTAATAGCCTGATGGCTGAGGGGAAGTAGCTATTCCTGAACCTGGTTGTTGCAGTCTTCAGGCTCCTGTACCTTCTACCTGAAGGTAGCAGGGAGATGAGTGTGTGGCCAGGATGGTGTGGGTCTTTGATGATACTGCCAGCCTTTTTGAGGCAGCGACTGCGATAAATCCCCTCGATGGAAGGAAGGTCAGAGCCGATGATGGACTGGGCAGTGCTTACTACTTTTTGTAGTCTTTTCCTCTCCAGGGCGCTCAAATTGCCGAACCAAGCCACGATGCAACCGGTCAGCATGCTCTCGACTGTGCACCTGTAGAAGTTAGAGAGAGTCTTCCTTGACAATCCGACTCTCCGTAATCTTCTCAGGAAGTAGAGGCGCTGATGTGCTTTTTTGATGATTGCATTAGTGTTCTCGGACTAGGAAAGATCTTCAGAGATGTGCACGCCCAGGAATTTGAAGCTCTTGACCCTTTCAACCATCGACCCGTTGATATAAATGGGGCTGTGGGTCCCCCTCCTACTCCTTCCAAAGTCCACAATCAGTTCCTTGGTTTTGCTGGTGTTGAGGGCCAGGTTATTGCGCTGGCACCATATGGACAGTTGCTCGATCTCTCTTCTGTACTCTGACTCATCCCCATCAGTGATACGCTCCACAATAGTGGTGTCGTCAGCGAACTTGATGATGGAGTTCACACTGTGGTTCGCTACGCAGTCATGGGTATAGAGTGAGTACAGCAGGGGGCTGAGCACGCAGCCTTGAGGTGCTCCCGTGCTGATTGTTATCGAGGCTGACACATTTCCACCAATACGAACAGACTGTGGTCTATGGACGAGGAAGTCGAGGATCCAGTTGCAGAGGGATGCGCAGAGACCCAGTTCTGCGAGTTTGGTAACCAGTTTGGAGGGGATGATTGTGTTAAATGCCGAGCTGTAATCAATGAATAACAGCCTGACATATGAGTTTTTGTTGTCCAAGTGGTCCAGTGCGGAGTGGAGAGCCAGCGAGATCGCATCCACCATTGATCTGTTGTGGCGGTATGCGAACTGCAGTGGGTCCAGGTTTTTGTCGAGGTAGGAGTTGATTTGCTCCATAATCAACCTCTCAAAGCACTTCATCACCACCTGCGTTAGTGCCACTGGTCGATAGTCATTGAGGCACGTCACCTTACTCTTCTTGGGCACCGGTATAATTGATGCCCTTTTAAAGCAGGTCGGGACCTCAGACCTCAGAAGTGAGAGGTTGAAAATGTCCGTAAAAACTCCCGCCAGTTGGTCCGCACAGGTTTTTAGAACACGGCCGGGTATACCATCAGGTCCAGGTGCTTTTCGTGGGTTCACCCCTCTGAAGGATTTCCTGACATCGGCCTCTGTGACTGAGACTGAAATACCATCACAGCGAATGGGGAATCGGGAAGGCACATCAGTATTCTCCCTGTCAAAGCGTGCGTAAAATGCATTGAGCTCGTCAGGGAGTGATGTTTCACCGACATTCGAGCTGCCTCCTGATATATTCGCCTTGTAGGAGGTGATTGCATTCAGGCCCTGCCACAGCTGCCGAACATCTGTCTCATCCTCCAGCTTGGAGCAGAAGTCCCTTTTGGCCTTTTTGATGGCCTTACCAAGGTCGTATCTGGTCTTCATGTAGGCCACTGTATCGTTGGAGGTGAATGCCCTGTGTCTGGACTTTAGAAGAGTGCGGATCTCAAAGTTCATCCAAGGTTTCTGATTGGGAAACACTCGGAAGGTTTTTGTAGGGATGCAGTCCTCCACACATTTATGTAGTCCTCCACACATTTATGCAGTC
This sequence comes from Amblyraja radiata, assembly GCF_010909765.2. Taxonomy (NCBI): domain Eukaryota; kingdom Metazoa; phylum Chordata; class Chondrichthyes; order Rajiformes; family Rajidae; genus Amblyraja; species Amblyraja radiata. The sequence continues at coordinate 5,173,614 of NC_045975.1, read as the reverse complement.
CTCCAGCATCTATGTAGCGAAGGAAATAGGCAACGTTTCGGCCCGAAACCCTTCCGGGTTTCGGCCCGAAAAGTTGCCTATTTCCTTCAGGGTTTCGGCCCGAAACGTTGCCTATTTCCTTCGCTCCATAGATGCTGCCGCACCCGCTAAGTTTCACCAGCATTTTTGTCTGCCTTCGATTTTCCAGCATCTGCAGTTCCTTCTTAAACAATATATTTTGCGGGCAGGTCCCAATCTACACCACCCCGAGCAAATTTAACATTGCCATTGTTGTCAGTATGATTTCCAGTGTATTTAAGTCACCAATTAAAATTTATTTTGATTTGTACTCCAGCATGTCACCCTGAATGGTATTACAATGCTTGATAAAATGATAATAATAATAATAATAATATATCTTTTATTGTCATTGCACGTCAGTGCAACGAGATCATCAGGCTTTTGACTCAATTAATCCAAAGATTGGCAGGTGGTTAAATTGGCATCTTGCATTAAAATAATGTGAGTTAAGGTTTATTTTTCTTGAAACAAAAATGCTGCAGATTTTACCCCTGGGATAGAAAACTCTGCAATGTCTAGAATATTCAGACACTGGGTTCCCTGATCGTTTTTAAAACAAGTTGGGATACTGTCTTGTACTATTCCTGAGCAGGGTGAGGAATTTGCATCAACTCTATCCGTTAGCCGTTCTTCGTGGGCTCCCCTGCCTCAGCTCAGCTGGGTGGAACGGTGGCACAATAGACAATAGGTGCAGGAGTAGGCCATTCGGCCCTTCGAGCCAGCACCGCCATTCTTGGAATCTTGGAAACTTTATTGTCATTCAGACCTTTCAGTCTGAACGAAATTTCGTTGCCTTGCAGTCATACATATAAAATAACAAAACACACAATAAACACAAATTTAACATCCACCACAGTGAGTTCACCAGACACCTCCTCACCGTGATGGAGGGCAAAAATCTTAATTCAATATGATCATGGATGATCCTCCACAATCAGTACCCCGTTCCTGCCTTCTCCCCATATCCCCTGACTCCGCTATCTTTAAGAGCCCTATCTAGCTCTCTCTTGAAAGTATCCAGAGAACCGGCCTCCACCGCCCTCTGAGGCAGAGAATTCCACAGACTCACAACTCTCTGGGCGTAGCGGTAGAGTTGCGGCCTCACAGCGCCAGAGTCCCGGGTTCGATCCCGACTACGGGTGCTGTCTGTATGGAGTTTGTACGCTCTCCCTGTGACCTGCATGGGTTTTATCCAGAATCTCAAGTTTCCTCCTACACTCCAAAGATGCACAGGTTTGTAGGTTAATTGACTCGGTAAAATTGTAAATTGTCCCTCGTGTGTGTGTGCGATAGCGTTAGTGTGCGGGGATCGCTGGTTGGCGCAGACTCGGTGGGACAAAGAGATTCTGTGCTGTATCCCTGAACTAAACTGCTACAGGATCCCTAACCCATTCCTCACCCACTTCTAAACTCAACTGTTTCAATACAACTGATCCAGGTGCAACTGATCCAGAAGCTTCACCTTGTTCAAATTTGCTCCCCTCTATCCCAAGTAGAACACAAACAAGGAACTGCAGATAGACACAAAGTGCTGGAGTGACTCAGCGGGTCAGGCAGCATAAGATCTTAAGCGAGAGGAGTAGAATTAGGCCATTCGGCCCATCAAGTCTACTCCACCATTCAATCATGGCTGATCCATCTCTCCCTTCTAATCCCATTCTCCTGCCTTCTCCCCATAACCTCTGTATCTCTGCAGAACATGGACAGGAGACGTTTCCAGTCAGTACTCTTTTTCAGACTCTCGACCGGAAACGTCGCCTATTCTTTCCTTCCAGAGATGTTGCCTGACCCGCTGAGTTACTCCAACGCTTCAGAAAAATAGATCGAATGGTCACAACCGAATGGAGGAGCAGACTCGATGGGCCAAATGGCCTAATTCTGCTCCGACATCTGCTGGCCGAGTGGAAGGTCGGACAAAGTGCTGCAAAATTGGAGGTGACAAGTCATGATTAGTAGATAAAGAAGGTGGGAGCAGCATCCCTTAAGTACTCTGACAGCATCTTCGGTCGGAGAACAAAACCAGCATCGTTCTATTTACCATAGAGTTACCATTGAGGAAACACCATTAGTACTGATTAAAATGTATTGGAAATCAATTCTTGCTTGAGCATGCTTCTCCCTGACAAAGGAGTGTTCTTGTTAAATGCATCCCAATCATTTGTTTAAAAAAGATGACAAAGAAATCTGTGGGGGAAAAAAAACGTGGCGCATGGATAGAAATGTATGCGGCTTAGAGATGCAGCACGGAAACAGGCCCTTCGGCCCACTGGGTCCGCACCAACCAGCGATCGCCGCACATTAACACTATCCTACACCCACTAGGGACAATGTTTACATTTACCCAGCCAATAACTCACAAACCTGCACGTCTTTGGAGTGTGGGAGGAGACCGAAGATCTCGGAGGAAACCCGCGCAGGTCACGGGGAGAACGTACAAACTCCGTACAGGCAGCGCCCGTAGTCGGTATTGAACCCGGGTCTCCGGCGCTGCATTCGCTGTGAAGCAGCAACTCTACCGCTGCACCTCCGTGACCGCCCGTGACAGTCTTTTGCACTCTGCAACCTTCAATGAATATTGAGTTTTGCAAAATGCTGGAGTAACTCAGCGGGACAGGCAGCATCTCTGGAGACCTTCAGTCTGAAAACGCGTCTTGACCTGAAACATCACCTGTTCCTTCTCTCCACAGATGCTGCCTGACCCACCGAGTTACTCCAGCATTTTGTGTCTATCTTCGCTGTAAACCAGCATCCGGAGTTCCTTCCTACACATTGAGTTTTGCAAGTTCAGGTGAACTGCCCTCTTATCGTCTCCCATTATCAAGCTTACATCCCTGTCTCACCCTGTTACTTTTAAAGGCCTCACTTACAGTCAGAACCCGTACATCCTATCACCTGATCTCAGTGGCGCATCTGTTAGAGTCGCTGCCTTCCAGCGTCAGAGACTTGGATTTGATTCTGACCTTGGGAGCTCTCGGTGTGGAGTTTGCACGTTCTCCCTGTGACCGCGTGGGTTTCCTTCAGGTGCTCTGGTTTCCTCCCACATCCAAAACACGTGCGTGTTTGTCGGCTAATTGTCCCTCTGTGAATAGTCCCTAATGTGTGGCGGAACAGTTCAGTACAGGAACATTCCCTTTGTCCCGAACATGATGCCGGCCTCCTCTGGCAGCTCATTCCATACACCCACCACCCTTTGTGTGAAAACATCACCCCCTCAGATTCCTATCAGTCTGAAGAAGGGTCTCGACCCGAAACGTCACCTATTCCTTCGCTCCATAGATGCTGCCTCACCCGCTGAGCTTCTCCAGCATTTTTGTCTACCTTCGATTTTTCCAGCTTCTGCAGTTATTTCTTAAATATTAAATATACCTGATCTATTCCCCTCATGATTTTATACACCTCCATAAGGTCACCCTTCATCCTCCTGCGCTCCAAGGAATAGAGTCCCAGCTAGCCAACCTCTCCCTGTAGCTCAGCCCCACGAGTCCTGGCAACAACCTCGTAAGTCTTTCACTCCTTGTTTTGGCATCTGAGCTGTTTCCCGAAACGGCGCGGAGATGAATGAGGCAAAACATAGAGAATGTTTGCCGGTTGTCTCGTGAGCGTTGCAAAGGCACCAACTCGATACACTTCACTAATCGAAAATAATTGCCTTGAGCACTGAGAATTAACATGAACGAGAAAGAATTCAAAGTTCATTTAACGATGCTGCTGCTGTCATAAGCTGCTGAAGTACTGAACAAGTTCAACAATCTATTTATATAAAAGAACTGAAATGCCAAAGACCATGATTAAGAACAAGTGCAATGCTATATTTGTCGATATCCTTCTACCCATCTTAAAAATAACTTGGACATCTAGTTCTAAATGTGTATCGAGTCTGGCCACTCTGAAAGATGCATCTAATTTAATACCGCACATTTTTATACAACTTACCAAACAGTCGCAGTTTATGTCCCGGATGCCATTTTGGCCGAGTAATCTATACATTGTTTTTGCTACATCTCTGGACGAGGTTGTGTGGCAGTTCTGAATGGTTAAACAATGTTCTCAAGGTGTAGAAACAAAGAACAAAGAGTATTGAGCAAAGACGGTGCAGCTATATAAGATGTTGGTGAAGCCACATTTAGAGTATTGTGTTCAGTTCTGGGCTCCATGTTACAGGAAAGATGTTCGCAAGATGGAAAGGGCGCAGAGAAGATTTAAGAGGATGTTCCCAGGACTCGAGAGCCTACGCTACCGGGACAGATAGAGCAGGCTGTGACTCTATTCCTTGGAGTACAGGAGGATGTGGGGTGATCTTATATCTTAGGCCCCCTTCGGTCGTGGCTGACCATGGGTGTCTCCAGGGTGCTATTCCCCATATGGAGGATGCCTGTGCGTGACTTTGTTTAACGTGGGGAGACTGGTGCGCAGACAGCCACCCCACGGTCCTTGACAGATCTGGGTCAGGATCCAGTGGCATGGAGTCCAAGACGACCGGAGACCCTTTTCTGCTGCAGCCTTCATCCGCCTTCCCAGCCGTTGTGACGCTCCACTAAGGTCAGCCATCGTCCTCCGCCTGTTCCACCGTTGAGGTCTTGGTCAGAGACCTCCCCCTCGACCTTACCGCCATGGGTGGCCCTACCAGGAGCATAGCTCCAGATGGCATCGCTCTCAGGATCTCAGGACCACACAAGCTTCTCCACCACGACAAGGTGACAATCCACGGAGAAGTTGATAAAGGTATACAAAATCATGAGATGAATAGATCAGGTAGATGCAAAAAATTTCTTGCCCAGAGTAGGGGAATTCCTGAACCAGAGGACATAGGTTTAAGTTGAGGGGGGGAAAAAATGTAATAGGTATCTGAGGGGTAACTTTTTCACACAAATGGTAGTGGGTGTATGGAATTAGCTGCCGGAGGAGGTAGTTGAGGCAGGTACTATTGCAACGTTTAAGAAACATTTAGACAGGTACATGGATAAGATAGGTTTGGCTCGAAGGGCCTAATAGCCTACTCTTGCACCTATTGTCTATTGTCTATTGTTTAGGGGGATATGGGCCAAATAATGCAGGCAGGTGGGACTCGTGTAAATGGGACAGGTTGGTTGGTGTGGGCAAGTTGGGCCGAAGGGCCATTTTCCATGCTGTATAATTCTGTGTCTCTAACTACTGATGCTGGTTTCTACCAAAGTGAGACACAAAGTACTGGTGTAACTCAGCAGGTCACACGGCCTCTCTGGAGAAAATAGATGGTTGACGTTTCCGATCGGGTCCCTTCTTCAGATTTGAAGTAATGGGGGGGGGGGGGGGGGGGGAATGAAGAATTGGAGGTGAGAAAAGATCAGGACCAGCAACAAATGACCCCAAGTAGGGTGGTGTGTGGTAGCTCCATTCTAGGCTGGCAGAAACAAGGTGGTGAACTGTGGAACTGGTTCTCTAGAGGGACAGGAGGAAATGCAGGCACAAAGTGTTGGCGTAACTCAGCAGGTCAGGCAGCATCTCTGGAGAACATGGACATTTCAGGTTGGGACCCTTCTTCCAACTGTTTCAGGTCCTGAAAATATTCAATGGATATTTTTAAGGAAGATAATAGACAATAGGTGCCAGAGTAGACCATTCAGCCCTTCAAGACAGCACCGCCATTCAATGTGATCATGGCAGATCATCCCCAATCAGTACCCCGTTCCTGCCTTCTCCCCATATCCCCTGACTCCGCTATCCGCTAACTCAGCGGGTCAAGCAGCATCTCCGGAGAACATGGATAGGTGACGTTTCAGGTCAGGACACTTTTTCAGTTCCGACCCGAAAGGTCACCTATCCATGTTCTCCAGATAGACCGAAGAGATAGACCGATTCTTGATGAGTGCGGATGTCAGGGGTTATGGGGAGAAGGCAGGAGAATGGGGTTAGGAGGGAGAGATAGATCAGCCGTGATTGAATGGCGGAGTAGACTCGATGGGCCGATTGACCTTACGACCCGAAACATCACCTATCCACTCTCTCCAGAGATGCTGCCTTGACCCGCTGAGTTACTCCATCACTTTGTGTCTTTTTATTGTCTAAACCAGCACCTGCAGTTCCCTGCGTCCCCATGTCAAGGCGGACGGATGATCTGCCTGTCTGACCGGTGATTTGGACCTCGATTCGACCGAGCCGGGTTTTGACTCAAATTTATTGACTACCGAAAATTAAATTTTCCACTGAATCCACAGATAGTCTTTTGTGTGTCAGTAAAATAAAGGCATGTGTAGCCAGTACGTTGGCCACTCCCTTTTTGCAGTGAAATTTTGTATTGCTGATTTGAGAGGGTTAGACCAATGAAAAGCACCCACTATACCGCTGCCAGACCCTTCATCTTCTAAACCCAACTGCATTTTCTTCAGCACAGTCACCAGAAGGATATTAAGATAAAAGGACGAGCTCTCCCGACTAGGTTTCGTTTAATTCTGTTTCAAATCTCCGTACAGCAACCTGCTGACTGCTTTCCAGGTGAGAGCCTCCGTTGGTGAAGTTGTGCCTCGTCTTTTTTTTGGGTCTGCAGTCTGACCTCGTCCTTCAGTTTACCTCTCCTGCCACTGCCACCGGTCAGCTGGTCAGTCCAAGGCGATTTTCTTGCCCCCCCCCCTCCCTCCTCTGTGCACTGTTGCAAGGACACTTGGTCATTAACATATTCAAGCTGTGTGGCTGCATCTGGAACTGGGGCATTTTGAGCTGCAGAATCTACACACCCTGCACTTCACTTGGGCACATGCTGAGGGATTGCCGAGAAAACAGGATGTTATTTTTTTCTCATCGGACTGGACTGCAGTGATTTTCAAGGCAGAATAACTGGACAGTGAACACACACACACATACACACGCACGGACGGGGGAAAGAAATCCAGCAATCACACAAGCCGTGTAGAAGGACTGTCTGTGGAATATTACAGTGTGCAGTCGTTCAGGGAAGCCAGCTGCTAAAACATAGACATGTGCTGAGAAAGGGAGTATTGCTGGCTGGAAATAAAATAAAAAGTGTTCCTTTTCGAGCAAGCAGTAGAGGGAAAGCAGCCAGCTTTGATTGTTCACCGCTGAAACTGTGCGTGAGTTGCCTTTGCCTGGCAGTGCAGGCTGCTTTAGATGAACGGATTTCAAAGCACGTAGTAGCTCTTTTCCTGCTGCTGCTGCTGCTGCTGCTGCTGCTGCTGCCACTGCTGCTGTTTCTCACCCAGTCAGAGGAAGGGCACGCCGACCGAGAAAAGGGGGGCAAGAAAATGCCAGCGATCCTCGTGGCCTCGAAGATGAAGTCGGGACTGCCGAAGCCCGTCCACAGCGCCTACCCCATCCCGCAAGCAACAGCCAGGGCCCTACAGCAACAGCCGTGTTACCTGAAGCTCGGGAGCAAGGCAGAGGTGACCAAGCCGGCGTACTCCAACAAGTCTTCCCACGGGCTGGACACTAAATGGGAAGGACTGGTGCAGAGCAAGCTCGCCCCAGCTGAGACCGGCTTTGACACGCAGGTCAGGATCATTCTCACACCTCTCTGAGGTGTTCAATTAAAATGATTCAGTGTATATTTCATATATCGAGCAGCACGATCTTAATAATGCCTGTGTCTTAATATAGCAGAGAGGAAATCGGTAGCAATGCACTGTGACAGCATGTTTGGCTTGCATTTGGCCAGGTGCCTTGCAGGTCATTGTCAGTGCAAGGCTACTGGTCAGTGTGACATGTCAGGCTGCTGTAAGTGGGCTAGATTGTTGGCTCCACGCCAGAATCTGAAGCGATTATTATATTTCCCCCCCCCCCGCCCTGTGCCTAACATTGGCATCTGTATTTGTGTAAAGATATTTAAGAAGGAACTGCAGATGCTGGAAAATCGAAGGTAGACAAAAATGCTGGAGAAACTCAGAGGGTGCAGCAGCATCTATGGAGCGAAGGAAATAGGCAACGTTTCGTCCCGAAACGTTGCCTATTTCCTTCGCTCCACAGATGCTGCTGCACCCGCTGAGTTTCTCCAGCATTTTTGTCCACATTTGTGTAAAGATAGTACCGGAATCTTCCTCACAGTCTCTCTAACCCGAATACGACTCGCACTCGCAGTTGGAGCATGAAAAGCCGACTGCCGAGAAACGCTGTCTTTCTCACCCCTGCTCTTCCCACCGTTGATAAAAATTAATATTAACAATGACGGCTGGTTGAGTGAGTGAGGACGAGACCAGCTCACGCCTGTAAAAAGCCGACTGCTTTAAATGACATCTCGAGATTTCTGGCTGATTCCAGGCAATGCCTCGTCTGAAACTGAATCGAAGATCTTGTCAGATTTTATTCTGCAGTTTCATGTTGCCTTCTGAGGTTTTTCTTGGAAAGCTAAATTAGGTAATGTTTCACATGGCACTCGGAATAGTAACCAGCAAACGGCCACGGTTGCTCAGAGCTTCCATTTGTCCTAAAAACAGCATTGCCTATTTTGGGCAAATAAAATTGAGAGAATGTTATATGATAAGGAAATGAAAGGCAGGCTTTTGTCTTTTAACCCATGAAATATTTGGGTACAAACTCAAAATAAAATATATTTTTAAAATGCTTTTTCTCTCCCTGCCTCCCACACCAATGGCTGAAGGTGTTAATTGTCTGATCGTCATTGTTTTAATACTGACATGAGAATGCTTTTCCACTGAAGATGTTCCAAATTCCACTCTGAGATTACAGCTCAACGCACGATATATTTAGATAGAGAATTGTCAAGTGATTTTGCTGCATCGACTGGCTGGAGGGAGATTTTTAGGATGTGCCGGGCTGGGTGGCTTCAAGGGTGGGAGTCAGCCTGGAAGAAAGATGGCTGGAGAATCTCACTGCAGTTGAAACGTGACATTGCCATCTTCCTGTATGGGCATGGTTAATCAGAGATGGATTTGGTGTTGGGAAATGACTGAAGGAACGCCTTAAACCACAGATGCCATCAGAATACCAAGTGTGATAGAATGTTGTATCTTGCCGTGGGGAAATGGGAAATATATTACAGATGGGAGAAACAAGGAACTGCAGATGCTGGTTAATACACAAAAGGACACAGAGTGCTGGAGTAACTCGACGGGTCAGGCAGCATCTCTGGAGAGCATGGATAGGTGACGTTTCACAGAGTGCTGGAGTAACTCAATGGGTCAGGCAGCATCTGTGGAGAACATGGATTGGTGACGTTTCACAGAGTGCTGGAGTAACTCAGCGGGTCAGGCAGCATCTCTAGAGAACATGGATAGGTGACGTTTCACAGAGTGCTGGAGTAACTCAGCGGGTCAGGCAGCATCTCTAGAGAACATGGATAGGTGACGTTTCACAGAGTGCTGGAGTAACTTGGTAGGTCAGACAACATCTGTGGAGAACATGGATAGGTGACGTTTCGGGTCTGGAAGATTTTTTTTTAAATTAATTTGCTTCGGGAGGCTGGGAGGTTATACATAAACGAGGAGTAAAAGATTACTATTAAGAGATGTGGAGACGAAACCGTTGAGAATGCTGTAGGTAGAAGATTATGAAACTATAGAATGTCGAAACAAGGAATTATAACAAATTTGGTTTATAACAAAAATGACACAAATGCTGGAGAAACTCAGCGGGACTGGCAACATCTATGGAGAACATGGATTGGTGACGTTTCAGGTCGGGGCCCCTCTTCAGACTGATTGAGCTGGGGGCGGGGGGGAAGGGGAGAAAGCTGGAAGAGAGGAGGGACTGGACAAAGACTGGCAAGTGATAGGTGGAAATGTGGAAGAAAGAACTGCAGATGCTGGTTTAACTCGAAGGTAGACACAAAATGCTGGAGTAACAGTGGGTGAGGCAGCATCTCTAGAGAGAAGGAATGGGCGACGTTTTGGGTCGAGACCCTTCTTCACATTGATGTCGGGGAGTGGGCGGGACAAAGATAGAATGGATTAGAAGGAACTGCAGATGCTGGAAAAATCAAAAGTAGACAGCCACTTAGACTAAAGGCAGAGATGAAAAGACAAAAAATGTGAGAAAAGGCGAGAGAGTTGCGAATTGTGAAGCCAGGGGAATGAATGTTAAGGGGCTGTCCCACTGCGGCGACCTAATCCGCGATTTAAGAAGACAGAGGTTTCGGCCCGAAACGTTGCCTATTTCCTTCGCTCCATAGATGCTGCCTGTCCCGCTGAGTTTCTCCAGCACTCTTGTCTACCGCCCATGCCTTCTCTCCATAGATGCTGCCTGTCCCGCTGAGCTACTCCAGCATTTTATGTCTACCTCCGAGTTAAACCAGCATCTGCAGTTCTTTCCTCCACAGTCGTTAAGTTGCTCCCTGTCAAATCTCCGTTTTTTGTTCCAAGGAAGGAGTATTAGCGTCAGGAAGCCACGATGCAGCTCGAAAGGACTTCAGTTGGGGCTGCGTTGGGATTATTGCGTGCAGTTCTGATCGCCCCAGTGCAGGCAGGATGTGGGAGCTTTGGAAAGAGTGCAGATGAGGTTTACCGGAATGTTGCCTGGATTAGGAGGTATTAGCTACAGGGAGAGGCTGGACAGACTTGGATTGTTTTCCCTGGAACGCCGGAGTTAATGGGGAGACCTGATAAACGCATGTAACATTTTGAGAGGCGCAGATAGACTGGACCGTCAGAACCTTTTTCCAGGATGGAAAATTCAAATAGCAGCAGGCAGAGCTTTCTGATGAGAGGGACAAAGTTTAAAGAAGAGTACGGGGCTTTTTTTTTTTAAACAGAGGGCGGTGAGTGCCTGGAACATGTTGCTGGGTGGAGGCAGATATGTTAGAAACATAGAAACATAGACAATAGGTGCAGGAGTAGGCCATTCGGCCCTTCGAGCCTGCACCGCCATTCGATATGATCATGGCTGATCATCCAACTCAATATCCCAACCCTGCCTTCTCTCCATACCCCCTGATCCCTTTAGCCACGAGGGCCACATCTAACTCCCTCTTAAATATAGCCAATGAACTGGCCTCAACTACCTTCTGTGGCAGAGAATTCCACAGATTCACCACTCTCTGTGTGAAAATTGTTTTTCTCATCTCGGTCCTAAAAGACTTCCCCCTTATCCTTAAACTGTGACCCCTTGTCCTGGACTTCCCCAACATCGGGAACAATCTTCCTGCATCTAGCCTGTCCAACCCCTTAAGAATTTTGTAAGTTTCTATAAAATCCCCCCTCAATCTTCTAAATTCTTGCGAGTACAAGCCGAGTCTATCCAGTCTTTCTTCATATGAAAGTCCTGCCATCCCGGGAATCAGTCTGGTGAACCTTCTCTGTACTCCCTCTATGGCAAGAATGTCTTTCCTCAGATTTGGAGACCAAAACTGTACGCAACACTCCAAGTGTGGTCTCACCAAGACCCTGTACAACTGCAGTAGAACCTCCCTGCTTCTATACTCAAATCCTTTTGCTATGAAAGCTAACATACCATTCGCTTTCTTCACTGCCTGCTGCACCTACATGCCTACTTTCAATGACTGGTGTATCATGACACCCAGGTCTCGTTGCATCTCCCCTTTTCCTAATCGGCCACCATTCAGATAATAGTCTACTTTCCTGTTTTTGCCACCAGAGTGGATTGTGGCACATGGATATGCAGGGGACAGAGGGATATGGATTATGTCCAGGCAGATAAGAGTTGGTCTTGGCATCATGGTTGGCACAGACATTGTGGGCTGAAGAGCCTTTTCCTGTCTCCTGTCCTGTCATGTGTACAATGAGTGCCTTGAACACGCTGCAGGGGGTAGCAGCAGAGGCAGATCTTAGGCCCCCTTCGTTCGTGGCTGACCATGGGTGTCTCCAGGGTGCTATTCCCTATATGGAGGACGCCCGTGCGTGACTTTGTTTAACGTGGGGAGACTGGTGCACAGACAGCCACCCCACAGTCCTTGACAGATCTGGGTCAGGATCCAGTGGCATGGAGTCCAAGACGGCCGGAGACCCTTTTCTGCTGCAGCCTTCATCCGCCTTCCCAGCCCTTGTGACGCTCCACTAAGGTATTGGCATTGAAGAGGCTTTTGGTTGGGCACGTGGATAGGCAGGGAATGGAGGGATGTGGATTATGGGGCACAGATAAGAGTTCGCTCACCATCATGTTCATAAGTGATAGGAGCAGAATTAGGCCATTCGGCCCATCAAGTCTACTCCGCCATTCAATCATGGCTAATCTATCTCTCCCTCCTAACCCCACTCTCCTGCCTTCCCCCCATAACCCCTGACACCCGCACTGATTAAGTGCAGCACGGATATCGTGGGCCGAAGGGCCTGTTCCTTGTTGTACTGTTCTATAAAAGCAACCTTCTCCATGTCCCACAGTACATCTCGCCCACATCTCCTCCAGTACGCTCGTATCCTTCCTACATTTTGGTGACCAGAGTTGAACGCAACACTACTGTTGCGACACAGCCAGTGATTTGTTTAGTTTCAGCACCATCTATCTGCTTTGTGTACTCTATATTTATGAGTTCCAGGATCTCGTATGCTTCACCAAACACTTTTTGAAAACACTACTATTTCCTAAGATCTATACAATGTGTACAAACAGCCAAACAGAATTGCTGCTCAGACACGGTGTATGTGAATATGTAGAATAGACATAGGCACATAAGGTTGTTCAGGCATTATGTTTGAATCAGCCGTCATTGCATGGTGAGGTGCAGGCAATAATGACACATCTGTAAAGCTGTTACTTGCTGCAATCTTTATTCACTAATTTAGAGATGCAGCGCGGAAACGGGCCCTTCAGCCCATCGAGTCCGTGCCTACCAGCGACAGTCCCGTACATTAGGATTCTCTGCCTCAGGTGGAGGCAGGTTCTCTGGATACTTTACAGAGAGAGCTAGACAGGGCTCTTAAAGATAGGGGATATGGGGAGAAGGCAGGAACTGGGTACTGATTGGGGATGATCAGCCATGATCACATTGAATGGCGGTGCTGGCTCGAAGGGCTGAATGGCCTACTCCTGCACCTATTGTCTATTGTCTCTATTGTCACTAGCACCATCCCACACACTGGGGACAATTTGCAATGTTACTGAAGCCAATTAGCCTAGAAAGCAGGTCGTCTTTGGAGTGTGGGAGGAAACCGGTCACAGGGAGAGTGTACAAAGTCCCTACAGACAGTGCCCGTAGTCAGGATCGAACCCGGTTCTCTGGCTCTGTGAGGCAGCAACTCTACCGCTGCACCACCCTGCCCGCCCCACTGTGAGTACTATTTTCACTTATTTCTTCCGCTGATCTGGTACAATTATATATGAACGTGCTTTAGATGATAATTTAATTTTCATTTCTTAAGTCATTCATGATCTTCTAACACGGTTTTGCAAATAGGGCAATGAAATGTAAATGATGAAGACATTTACATTATAACCTGTCAGGACTCTATCTTCCGACATTGCTTTATTTGACCCTAGGTCCCTTATGTATATTGTATTTACAAAATGAAGACAGCTTTTACTTAATCCATGAAGCGGAGAATTTTTGAACTTGGCCTGTCCTTTTGCGGAACTTGTTCATTCATCTGTGAGACTGAGGAATAGGAAATGTTGTGCAGATCAGGCTTTCTGTACCAGTTAGAGTCACAGAGTCATACAGCGTGGAAACAGGCCATTCGGCCCAACTTGTCCACGCCGATCAACATGCCCCATCTACACTAGGCCCACCTGCCTGCGTTTGGACCATATCAATAGACAATAGGTGCAGGAGTAGGCCATTCGGCCCTTCGAGCCAGCACCGCCATTCAATGTGATCATGGCTGATCATTCTCTCCAAACCTATCCTATCCATGCACCTGTCCAAAATTTTCTACGATACAACTTTATTTATCCCAGGAGGGAAATTCATCTGCCAACAGACAAGATACATGAAACGTAGAATTAAAGTGAATCCCAATAACCCTTTCTGGCTTAAGTCCTCCCTTCACCACCTCCAGTTTAAATTCCATTTGGAATATTTTGGAGGACCAAGAAACCAAGAACCAAGTGGAAAGGATTGGGGATGTGCAAAGATTTGAGGATGGGGGGGGGGGTGCGGGAGGGGAGTCAGTCAATTTACCCCTCGACAGAAGGGGGAGGAGTTATACATTGTGAACACACCTGCCTTAACTGCCTCCACTGGCAGCTCGTTCCATACACTCATCACCCTTTGGGTAAAAAGGTTGCCCATCACATTCCTAGTTGTTGGTAGACTTGGATAGTAAATTTGGATAGACCACACCTGGAGTATTGTGTGCAGTTTTGGTCTCCAAATTTGAGAAAGGACATTCTTGCTATTGAGGGAGCCCAGCGTAGGTTCACCAGGTTAATTCCCGGGATGGCGGGACTGTCATATGCTGAGAGAATGGAGCGACTGGGCTTGTACACTCTGGAATTTAGAAGGATGAGAGGGCATCTTATTGAAACACATAAGATTAAGGGATTGAACAAGCTAGAGGCAGGAAACATGTTCCCGATGTTGGGGGAGTCCAGAACCAGGGGCCACAGTTTAAGAATAAAGGGTAGGCCATTTAGACTGAAAACTTTTTCACCCAGAGAGTTGTGAATCTGTGGAATTCTCTGCCTCAGAAGGCAGTGGAGGCCAATTCTCTGGATACTTTCAAGAGAGAGTTGGATAGATTTCTTAAAGATAGTGGAGTCAAGGGATATGGGGAGAAGGCAGGAACGGGGTACTGAATGCGGATGATCAGCCATGATCAATGTGAAGGGCGATGCTGGCTCGAAGGGCAGAATGGCCTACTCCTGCACCTATTGTGTATAAAATTCACCTGATTCTGCCGGTAATGACCTATATTTAGTTCTGGTGGGGCGGTGACTTCATGAGGTCTGCCTGTTACTTCCATTCATTGTCTATCCTCAGATGCCCATAGTTAGGCAATCACGTTGGATGGTTTCATTTTTTCAGTAGGGGTACTATGTGGGTGGTGAGTTACAGGGTTTTAAGTAAGACATGAAGGAACAGAACATATTTCTAAATCAGGAAGATATTCTGCAAAGAACATTTGAAGATGAGTTAGCTCCATCATATCATGAATACAAAAGCATTGAATTCTGCAATTTAGTTAACTAACCCACCAACAGCCCCCTCCCCCCTCCATTTTGTCCCGAAGAAAGACTAGGGGCAATATTCGTGCACATTGTTAAGTTAATTCAGCTGCAAACCCGCCCGCACATCTTTGGGATATGGGATGAAAAGGGGCGCCCGGTGGAAGCGTGCACACTCCACACAGAGAGCAGCCTGGGTCAGGATCGAACTCGGGTCATTGGTGCTGTGAGGCAGCGTGCCACCGTGTCACATATATATGTATCTTGTCTCTGATTGTGCGGGAAGGAACTGCAGATGCTGGTTTGTACCGAAGATAAGCGCAAAGTGCTGGAGTAACTCAGTGGGTCGGGCAACATCTCCGGAGAAAAGGAATAGGTGACGTTTCGGGTGGGAAGGAGGGTTCCAACTGAGTTACTCCAGCATTTTGTGTCCAGCTGATGTTTCTGATCGATGGTGATCCTCCCTTGCTACAGATGGGGGGCTACAGGAGGGTGGGCTGGGGAGGGTACGGTGGGGGTGAGCGGAAGGAGATGGTGCGGGAGGCTTAGGAGAGGCAGGGTGGGAGATGGGAAAATAAACGATGATGTCGACTCTGAATACATAAACAGAAAGGTCACACTGTTTTGGAGATGAATATTGTCTTGCACTAGGGGGGGGGACATAAAATGTAGCACTTAATGCCAACGACTGGATGTTGTATTCAGAACAAAATAAACACTTGCGCGCCAAAATCCTGAGAGTAATGGATTTTCAATTTTGATCTCGCAAGTTGGTTCTTGAAGATGATGTGAAGTCCCAAATTATTGTGTAAAAAACAAATTTTTTTTTGAGTTTTATGAGAACGTATTGTATGTAGCTCTTCAATTGTGATGTGTCTTCAGGGGATGGAACATCTCGCTGTTCAAGAGACTCAAGAGTGTTTTACGGTCATATGTCCCAGACAGAACAATGGCATTCTCACCTGTAACTGCACAACAGATTTGGCAAACCAAGTACTCTGTAAATAATCTAATAAACGAGAACAATTTTAATATATATTTGTGCGTGTTTGCGAGAGAGAGACACAAAAATCTGGAGTAACTCAGCGGGACAGGCAGCATCTCTGGAGAGAAGGAATGGGTGATGTGATGTTTAATGGTTTATGTGTCATTCCTAACTGCCACTGTATGTCATGTTGTCACTTGCGGGCGGAGCACCAAGGCAAATTCCTTGTATGTGAATACTTGGCCAATAAACAAATTCATTCATTCATTATTCATTCATTCCTTCGGGCCACGTTTCGGGTCAAGCCACTTCTTCAGACTGGGAGTCAGGGTAGAGGGAGACACAGAGATATGGAAGGGTAAGGTGTGAAATTGAGACATCAAAGGGGACGAAGCTCAAAGAAAATGTAGAATAGATCATTGGTAGCAAGGGGAAGGTGACAACAACGCATACAAAGATAATTTGTATCTGGGTCAGGATCCAGTGGCATGGAGTCCAAGACGACCGGAGACCCTTTTCTGCTGCAGCCTTCATCCGCCTTCCCAGCCGTTGTGACGCTCCACTAAGGTCAGCCATCGTCCTCCACCTGTTCCACCGTTGAGGTCTTGCTCTTTGTCAGAGACCTCCCCCCTCGACCTTACCGCCTTGGGTCACCCTACCAGGAGCATCGCTCCAGACGGCATCGCTCTCAGGATCTCAGGTCCACACAAGCTTCTCCACCACGACAAGGTGACAATCCACCACTAGGCAGGTTAGATATGTTTTCGATTGCTCTCTCAAAGAATTGAATCGGAAGGGTCCGGGCTCATTGTGTGTACCATGGATTTTATTTGCTAACATACATTAACTCTGTGTACATTTCCGCAACAAGTCACGGAGCATGTAAATCAATGGATAAGTGTTGTACCCTTGTCACATTGTAATTTAACTCCATTTTTGTTTGTGTTGCAACAGTGAGATGGCGCTCATTTTGTGATCTATATATGTTGCGCCACGCAGAGGAGCAGAATCAATGAAGTAGGTTTTAGGTTGCATATTGACACCACATACCTCTGCAATAACTATCGGGCAAGATTCACGTACAATATGTTGGCTAATGAGCTTCTGCACATCAGAGCACATATTTGGTCTGTACAAATAGCTTTAACTAAGTTGCCTTTGGGAATAAGATTTTTTCAAAGCAAACCTTTAAGTTTCTGAACTTCTATTATCATCTGTGTTATATTGAAATACAACTTTCTGTTTTAACTCTTGGAAAATCAAACTTCAGATAACATGGACTGAATAAATTTGACATGGGTAACACTGCTCAATGTGTATTCTCGCTTCTGATTATAAGTTTAGTTCAGAGATAAGGCATGGAAACAGGCCCTTCGGCCCACCGAGTCCATGCTGACCGGCGAACATCTGTTCACACTCGTTTCATGTTACCCCACTTTCACATTCACTCCCTACATCAGGGACAATTTACAGAAAGCCGATTAACCTCCAAACCCGCACGTCCTTGGAGTGTTGGAGGAAACTCAGAGGCACCCAGAGGAATCCCACATGGCCACAGGGATAACGTGCAAACTCCATACAGACAACACACAAGGTCAGGATTGAACCTGCGTCTCTGGTGCTGTGAGGCAGCAGCGTGATATTTTCTTCTGTATTTAAAGAATCTTATTCATCAGTGAATATCCTTTTATTGTCAATAAATCTGACTTTGTTTCCTGTTGTTAATCGCGAGATCCAGCATGGAAACAGGCCCTTTGGCCCATCGAGTCCAAGCCGACCATTAATCACACACTCACGCTAATTCTGTTATCCAACTAACTCGCCCACTCCCTACACATTAGGGGGCATTTATTTTTACAGAGGCTAATTAATCTACAAACCCACACATCTTTGGTATGTGGCAGGTAACCGGAGCACCTGGAGGAAACCCACGTGGGTTTTTAGTTAAGAGATACAGCGTGGAAACAGGGCCTTCGGCCCACCGAGTCCGCGCCGACCAGCGATCCTCGCAATTTACAATTATACCAAACCAGTTAACCGACAAACCTGTCCGTCTTTGGAGTGTGGGAGGAAACCGGCGATCCCGGGTGAAACCCACGCAGGTCACGGGGAGAACGTACAAACTCCGCACAGGCAGCACCCGTAGTCAGGATCGAACCCGGGTCTCTGTAAGGCAACAACTCTACCGTATAGGGATGTAAAGACACCATGATGGTGGTCAGATGAAGGGATATTCATGGAGCATAAACAATGGCCAGTTATAACTTGCATTAATTTCAAGCAATCACGTGATAAGTGCGGGGTAGATTACAAAAATAAGGCGATTATAGAAACTGGAGAAAACTGAAGCAGAGATGAGGAAATCTAAGAAAGAATGTTTGACCAAAATGTTGAATGTTTGGGAAAAAGTCGGCATGGGGAAGTTGGGCCGAATGACCTGCTTCTTCTTCTTCTTCTTGCGAATGAAACATAAACCAAAGGAATAGTTAGATCTCAAGCCGGGTGTTGAGCAGGTTGTTGTCTCTGTTGGCATCAATGTCTGCCAGGCCCTGACTCAGCTCCATTTGGTGGGTAGTAGAGCGGGCACCCAGTGATGACATGTTTCCATGCTGTATGACTCTTTGACTCTAAAATGAGAACTAAAATTCGAACAAATAAATTATAGATACAATAGTTGTAAGGGAAAATAGTTGCAAATCCCATCAATGCAGTTAGAAATGCTACCAGAAAAGGGTTGGTGACCCTCGGACTATCTTTGATCGGACTTTACTGGCTTTACCATGCATAGAAACATAGAAAATAGGTGCAGGAGGAGGCCATTCGGCCCTTCGAGCCAGCACAGCCATTCATTGTGATCATGGCTGATCGTCCCCAATCAATAACCCATGCCTGTCTTCTCCTCATATCCCTTGACTCCACTAGCCCCTAGAGCTCTATCTAACTCTCTCTTAAATCCATCCAGTGATTTGGCCTCCACTGCCCTCTGTGGCAGGGAATTCCACAAATTCACAACTCTCTGGGTGAAAAAGTTTTTTTCTCACCTCAGTCTTAAATGGCCTCCCCTTAATTCTAAGACTGTGGCCCCTGGTTCTGGACTTGCCCAACATTGGGAACATTTTTCCTGCACCTAGCTTGTCCAGTCCTTTTATAAATTTATATGTTTCTATAAGATCCCCCCTCTAAATGTTATTCCCTTATCATAGAAAATAGAAAATAGATGCAGGACGAGGCCATTCGGCCCTTCGAGCCAGAACCGCATGTATCAACACTGCAAACGGGTTGATTGTAATCATGTATTGTCTTTCCGCTGACTCGTTTGCACACAACAAAAGCTTTTCACTGCACATCGCTACACGTGACAATAAACTAAACTGAAACTAATCTGAGCTGAAGTCGACTTGGAATGGTTGCTATTACTTTGTGTCACAGAGGTGATATTTATTACAGTTACAGAACCCTGAAAGATTGTTGCCCGACAATTTATGAAGGCTGTTGTGGTTCAAAGAAATGGGATTGATAAATTTGCAGAAGTTCAGGGTTAGCTAATTAATGTTATCTGAGAGAACCTTGAAAAAAGAATAATAGAGACTCTGGGAATAAGTTTAGAAAACTCCATATAAAGAAACTAGTGTGTGAGAACGGGAGGATGACGAATATGATTTGCCGTCATCATGAAAGGATCTGGATAAGCTGGGAAATCGTGCAGTACTTTAACTACTCAATAATGAGCTGGGGGGACTGCAAGGTGAAGTTACTTTGTATCTGAGCGGAAGAATTGTGTCCAGCACAGGTCGTCGAAAGATATCAAGCTCAAAGCTCCACTGGGGTATGATATTCATAAGTTCATAAGTGGTAAGAACAGAATTAGGCCATTCGGCCCATCAAGTCTACGCCATTCAATTATGGCTGATCTATCTTTCCCTTCTCCCCATAACCCCTGACACCTGTACTAATCAAGAAACTGTCTTAAAAATATCTATTGGCTTGGCCTTCACAGGCTTCTGTGGCAAAGACTTCCAAGGTAGACAAAAGTGCTGGAGAAACTCAGCGGGTGCGGCAGCATCTATGGAGCGAAGGAAATAGGCAACGTTTCAGACTGAAGAAGGGTTTCGGCCCCGAAACGTTGCCTATTTCCTTCGCTCCATAGATGCTGCTGCACCCGCTGAGTTTCTCCAGCATTTTTGTCTACCTTCGATTTTCCAGCATCTGCAGTTCCTTCTTGAACGCGATGACTTCCACATTTGTACCTCTTTGTAATTAATCTAAAAAACTTTATAAACTCAGAAAATCATAAGATCGTAAGAGATAGGAGTAGAATTAGGCCATTCGGCCCATCAAGTCTACTCCGCCATTCAATCAAGGCTGATCTCTCTCTCCCTCCTAGCCCCATTCTTCTGCCTTCTCCCCATAACCTCTGACACCCGTACTAATAAAATGTCAGAATTGGACAGTCAGAACCTTTTTCCCCAGATTGGAAGAATCAAATACTGGGGGGCACAGCTTTGTGGTGGGGGGGGGGGGGCACAGCTTTGTGTTGAGGGGGGGGGGGCACAGCTTTGTGGTGAGGGGGGGCACAGCTTTGTGGTGAGGGGGGGGGCACAGCTTTGTGGTGAGAGGGGGGGGGAACACAGCTTTGTGGTGAGGGGGGGGGGCACAGCTTTGTGGTGAGGGGCGGCACAGCTTTGTGGTGAGGGGGGGGCACAGCTTTGTGGTGAGGGGCGGCACAGCTTTGTGGTGAGGGGGGGCACAGCTTTGTGGTGAGGGGGGGGGCACAGCTTTGTGGTGATGGGGGGCACAGCTTTGTGGTGAGAGGGGGGGGCACAGCTTTGTGGTGAGGGGGGGGCACAGCTTTGTGGTGAGGGGGGGGCACAGCTTTGTGGTGAGGGGGGGGGGCACAGCTTTGTGGTGGGGGGGGAACAGCTTTGTGGTGAGGGGGGGGCACAGCTTTGTGGTGAGGGGGGGGCACAGCTTTGTGGTGAGGGGGGGCACAGCTTTGTGGTGAGAGTGGGGGGGCACAGCTTTGTGGTGAGAGGGACAAAGTTTAAAGGAGATGTGTGGGGCAGGTTTTTTTACACAGAGGGTGGTGAGTGCCTGGAACACGCTGCCAGAGGTGGTGGTGGAGGCAGCTACGATATAGTAGCTCTTGGACTTTTGGACAGGCACATGGATACGGAGGGCTATGGACTATGCTCAGG
Source organism: Amblyraja radiata (assembly GCF_010909765.2). Taxonomy (NCBI): domain Eukaryota; kingdom Metazoa; phylum Chordata; class Chondrichthyes; order Rajiformes; family Rajidae; genus Amblyraja; species Amblyraja radiata. The sequence continues at coordinate 5,152,374 of NC_045975.1, read as the reverse complement.
TGCTTATGATGGTCTTGCTGGTTTATAGCAACGACGGACATAAAATGGTGGAGTAACTTCGGGCAGTCACGGTGGCGCAGCGGTAGAGTTGCTGCCTTACCGCCAATGCAGCGCCGGAGACCCGCGTTCGATCCTGACTGCCGATGCTGTCAGTGCTGAGTCTGTACGTTCTCCCCGTGATCTGCATGGGTTTTTCTCCGAGATCTTCGAATTCCATCCACACTCCAAAGACGTGCAGGTTTGTAGGTTAATTGGCTTGGTAAATTAAAAAAATGTCCCTAGTGGGTGTAGGATAGTGTTAATGTGCGGGGATCGCTGGTCGGCGCGGACCCGGTGGGCCGAAGGGCCTGTTTCAGCAACATATCACTAAACTAAACTCAGCGGGTCAGTCAGCATCTCCGAAGAAAATGTCCTGTTCTTGTGCTGTACTGGTTGATGCTCTATGTGGTTCATGTACAAATGTACATGTGTCAGATATTCACTCTGTGTATATGATATGCCTGGGTAGAGAGCAGGGAATTTTCAATGTTATCAGTTACTGTGTAATGTATTATTGGTGTTACTCTTGGGTTTTGCGGGAATGAATATGCAACAGCAAGTGTGTTGTGGACACAGTACCGGGAGCTGGCTTCAACCTGTTCTTGCGTAACTTACAGCGGAGAAACCCACCTGGGTACCACATTGCATCTGGCAATGGAAAGGTTCCACCCGCAAGGGTTCCTTTTATCTTGGGCTTGGTAGCCTCCAATGGCCACCATCACCGCCAACATCTGGCGTGCTCTATACTCTTGTGTTTCCATGTCTGCCTATACACGAGCCACTTGGGTCCCGCTCCATAGCAGGTGGGATCTCATTGAAGCCGACCAACTCATTAAAGGTGAACTGAAGATACACCGATTACACGAAGATAGGCACAAACAGCTGGAGTAACTCAGCGGGACAGGCAGCTTCTCTGGAGAGAAGGAATGGGTGACGTTCTTCCCAGCTGTTATCAGGCAACTGAACCATCCTCCAACAATAGAGACCAGCCCTGAACTACTGTCTACCTCATTGGAGACCCTCAGACTATTTTTGATTGGACTTAACTGGAATCTACAAGTCTATATGGAATGTTACTCCCTTTATCCTGTATCTGTAAGCTGAGGACGGCTCAATTGTAATCAATCATGTATAGTCTTTGACCATTGACTTCAAAGTTCAAAACATAGGCCCTACTTTGTCCTCCCCTTCTCAACCCTCCCTCAGCCCACTGCCAAAGATGGACTCAAAATGCTGGAGTAACTCAACGGGTCAAGCAGCATCTCTGGAGAACTTGGAAACGTTTTGGGTCGGACTCCTCAGACTCCTCCTTCCCATTCCTAACCTCTGATCGCCTTATTATCCAAATTTCTACAGATCTCTGATGAATTATATGCTAAATACAAGGTTAATATTTCGGGAACATTGTCACAATCCGCAATGTTGCCTTAAATTCCATTGACCTTTGGACTCTTTAGACTTAACAGCGGGGAAACAGGACCTTCGGCCCACGGAGTCCGCACCGACCAGCGATCACCCCGTAAAATATCACTATCCTACACACTAGGGGAAATTTCACAATTTTACCAAAGCCAATTAACCTCCAAACCTGAACATCTTTGACGTGTGGAAGGAATCCGGAGCACCTGGAGAAAGCCCACGTGGTCACAGGGAGAACTTGCAAACAGACAGCACTCGTAGTCAGGATCGAATCCAGGTCTCTGGTGCTGTGAGGCAGCAACTCTACCGCTGCTCCACCGTGCTGTTCTTCCACTGATCCCCTTACTTCCACTTTACAGGCAATCATATTAACAACTGAATGACTTTCTGCCTTTCCCAGTTTTCCCAAAGGGCGCCGACCAGCGATTCCCTCACATTAACACTATCCTACACACACTAGGGACAATTTACAAACACGCCCAGTGGCGGAAATCCCGGGGGAGCCAGGGGGGACACGCCACCCCGACCCCCCCCCCCTCCCCATTTTTTCTAATCCGGATTTAAAAACCCGGTGAAATCTCCGCTTTCCGCAAGACAGTGGGGGTGGGACTGAGGGTTAGAGTGCGGTGATTGGAGGAGGGAGACGTGCCCAGGTCATAGGGTCACAACGGCAGCCCTGGACACAGACCTGCGCCTCACCCGCAGCCAGGATCGATCCCGGCTCTCCGGCGCTGCAATCGCCGCCGAACCGTCACTGGACCATCCCCGTCCCCACCCGAGTGACCCCCCCCCCCAAGCCCGGGGGTGGCCAGAGACGTCGGGGACCCTCCATATTTTGATCGCGATTTCCGCCACTGCACTCACCAAGCCAATTAACCTACAAACCTGTACGTCTTTGGAGTGTGGGAGGAAACGGAACATCTCGGAGAAAACCCACGCTGGTCATGGGGGTGAACGTACAAACTCCGTACAAACAGCCCCCGCGGTCAGGATGGATCCCGGGTCTCTGGCGCTGTGAGGCAGCAACTCTACCGCTGCGCCACCGTGCCGCCCCATATGTATTTGACAAATCTCCACCGGTTGTCAGACGAGCAGCAAATGAAGTCACATTATGTCGGAGATGGGCCCCAGTGTGACTGCTAGTGAAATGCAACTTGGGAGTCTTGCATTGTGTTCTGCAGTGTATATTTAGCTCAACCAGGTTACCCTGGAAACTGGTGAGTTGCGCTGGGAGTTTGTGTTAGCAGGCACGCCCACTCAGTCATGTTTGTTGCTTATTAAAGATGTTGAGTGGGTCATTAAACTCTGCGAGGGCTGCTGTTTAGTTACAGCGGCCGTATCTCCCAGAGTCGGGGAGCTACCTCCCTGCCCATTAAGTGAGGAGCATGCAGAGCAAGCACAATAGCAGAGAGAGAACATTGATGGCCTGCAGAAATAAAAACACCAAAGATAGCGGAGGCAGGAAATCTGTGTCAGTATGGGAGCCTGGCAATCATCTTCTCAAAAAATAAATGAGATCAAAGTGCTTGCTAAGTCCACAACAACGTCAACCACTTCATGGCCTCTCTCCCCTCAGCTCTAGTGACTTCAGAATTAAGGGACAGAAGTTTAGGGGTAACATGAGGGGGAACTTCTTTACTCAGAGAGTGGTAGCGGTGTGGAATGAGCTTCCAGTGGAAGTGGTGGAGGCAGGTTCGTTGGTATCATTTAAAAATAAATTGGATAGGCATATGGATGAGAAGGGAATGGAGGGTTATGGTATGAGTGCAGGCAGGTAGGACTAAGGGAAAAAAGTTGTTCGGCACGGACTTGTAGGGCCGAGATGGCCTGTTTCCGTGCTGTAATTGTTATATGGTTATATGGTTTATATGGCATGGTCGAACTGCTGCCTCACAGCACCAGAGACCCAGGTTCGATCTTGACTACAGGTGCTGAGAATTCCAGGTGTGGAATTCTCTGCCTCAGATTGCCTGTAATAAGTGGAGGCCGGTTCTCTGGATGCTTTCAAGAGAGAGCTGGATAGGACTCTTAAAGACGGCGGAGTCAGGGGATATGGGGAGAAGGCAGGAACGGGGTACTGATTGTGGATGATCAGCCATGATCACATTGAATGGCGGTGCTGGCTCGAAAGGCCGAATGGCCTACTCCTGCACCTATTGTCTATTGTCTATTTGCATGTTCTCCCTGTGACTGCGTGGGTTTTCATCGGGTGCTCCGGATTCTTCCCACACTCCAAAGGCGTGCGGGTTTGCAGGTTAACTGGCTTTGATAAAATTGTAAATTGTCCCTGGTGTATAGGATAGAGCTCGTGTACGGGGATCGCTGGTCAGTGCAGACACAGTGGGCAGAAGGGCCTGTCTCCCCGCTGTATCTTTAAACTAAACTAGGCTCTGCTCAAGTCTCCCTTCAAGGTTGAGCATGAAGACTTTTTTATTTTAAAAAAAATCTGAAAATCAAACAATTTATTTAATTATTAAAAATAATATTTACAATACAAGAAAACAAAACAGATCCCACCACCATAATACAATACAAGACAAACAAATATACTAAATAAACTGCTCTACATGGGTGAGACCAAGCGCAGGCTCAGCGATCGCTTCGCCTAACACCTCCGCTCAGTTCGCGTTAACCAACCTGATCTCCCGGTGGCCTAGCACTTCAACTCTCCCTCCCATTCCGAATCCGACCTTTCTGTCCTGGGCCTCCTCCATGGCCAGAGTGAGTCCCCACCGCAAATCGGAGGAGCAGCACCGCATATTTCGTTTGGGCAGTTTACACCCCAGCGGTATGAACATTAACTTCTCCAATTTCAGGTAGTCCCTGCTTTCTCCCTCTTTCCACTCCCCTTCCCAGCTCTCCCACAGCCCAGGTCTCCGCCTCTTCCGTTCTTTTTTCTGCACCCCCCCCCCGACATCAGTCTGAAAAAGGGTCTCGATCCGAAACGTCACCTATTCCTTCGCTCCATAGATGCTGCCTCACCCACTGAGTTTCTCCAGCAATTTTATCTACCTTCGATTTTTCCAGCATCTGCAGTTCTTTCTTAAACATACAATACAGCTATGTTACTTCAGACCCAAAAGTCACCCAATCTTTCTCTCCTGCGATGCTGCCTGCCCCGCTGAGTTACTCCAGCATTTTGTGTTGATCTTCAGTGTAAACCTGCAACTGCAGTTCCTTCCTACACATAGAAGACACCATCCTGGCCACACACTCATCTCCCTGCTACCTTCAGGTAGAAGGTACAGGAGCCTGAAGACTGCAACAACCAGGTTCAGGAATAGCTACTTCCCCACAGCCATCAGGCTATTAAACCTGGCACGGACAAAACACTGATTATTGGTGGCCCATTATCTGCTATTTGCACTTTATCAGTTTATTTGTTTATGTGTGTATATATTTATATAATGGTATATGGACACATTGATCTGTTTTGTAGTAAATGCCTACTATGTTCTGTGTGCTGAAGCAAAGCAAGAATTTCATGGTCCTATCAGGGACACATGACAATAAACTCACTTGAACACAGAACAGCATTTGAATCTTTTCACCTTAAGGCTACACCCTCAAGTCTTTGACATCTCCACCCTGAGAGAAAGATTCTGACTGTCTACTCGACCGATGTCTCTTGTAACTTTATCTGCTTCTTTCTATCAGGTCGCCCCTCTGGGGCTTAAGGGAAAACAATTCAAGTTTGTCCAACCTCTCCTCATAGCTAATACCTTTTAATTCAGACAGAGAGCCTTTTCTGTTGACTTGAAGCACCCTAGGCTCCAGCAGTGAACTTTGAGTAGAGGCTGATCTCACGGTATCCAGTGAGGAAGTCTTGCCCTAAAATCAGTTTCCAGGCCTCAGCTAGCCTGTGGTTAGCTTTGCTGACTGTCAGGGTTTCTCATAATATGTCTCTTAACATCTTTGATTTTCAGAAAATAGTTCAAAGCCATTGGAGACCCTCGGACTATCTTTGATGGGACTTGACTGGCTTTATCTTGCACTAAACATTATTCATGCTACTCCCTTTATCATGTAACTATACACTGTGAATGGCTCGATTGCAATCATGTATTGTCTTTCCACTGACTGGTTAGCACGCAACAAAAGCTTTTCACTGAACCTCGGTACACGTGACAATAAACTAAACTAAAACTCAAACTGTGCCACAAGACTTCACAAGGGCTGTATAGGAAGGAACGGCAGATGCTGGTTTAACCCGAAGATGGACACAAAATGCTGGAGTAACTCAGCGGGACAGGCAGCATCCATGGAGAGAAGGAGTGGGTGACGTTTCGGGTCGAGACCCTTCTTCATGTCACCCATTCCTTCCATCCAGAGATGCTGACTGACCTGCTGAGTTACTCCAGCATTTTGTGTCTGACTTCACAAGGACAACAGCAGTGTTGTGTCTATAGACAATAGATAATAGGTGCAGGAGTAGGCTATTTGGCCCTTCGAGCCAGCACCGTCATTCAATGTGATCATGGCTGATCATCCACAATCAATACCCCGTTCCTGCCTTCTCCCTATATCCCCTGACTCTTTTTAAGAACCCTATCTAGCTCTCTCTTGAAAGCATCCAGAGAACCAGCTTCCACCGCCCTCTGAGGCAGAGAATTCCACAGACTCACCACTCTCTGTGAGAAAAAGTGTTTCCTCGTCTCCGTTAAAATGGCCTACTCCTTATTCTTAAACTGTGGCCCCTGGTTCTGGACTCCCCCAACATCGGGAACATGTTTCCTGCCTCTAGCGTGTCCAAACCCTTAACAATCTTATATGTTTCAATATATGTTTATTGGAGTCCTGATGGATACCGTGTATACAATCAGTCAGTAAGTTTAGATTCTTGCGTTTCACTGTGACACGCATCAGGAAGTTGCAGAAGTGCCACGTTCAACGGGGTAAATGAAAACTAATTTGCCAACAAAACCTGGTTGTGTATTTTAAAAAAGAGCAAATCCATTTCTTGTTATTCCCTGTTGGGACGAGTAATTTTACCCCTTTAATGTTAGAGCTTTAATGTAAAATCACTGCTAATTTATTTAAGCTTTCACGCACTTGCCAATGTACATTAATATTTCATAACGGATTGAAACGGAACCATAGAACTCCAAGTGATTTAATTCTGCCACATTACTTTCCTTCATAAAATTCCACGGAAGTTTTAAAGGCGGGCCTCTCCCATTCTTCGGGGTGATTGAACTGCAGTGTAATTTAGGATTGCGCAGTTAACACCACACTCAGTGTAGCTTGACAAAGGCAGTGTTGAAAAAACTGTCAAAGGTTACCTGAACAAATCTGAAGCTCTTAAAGAGAGGCATTTATAACCTAACAAAATCACATAGCTGTACAGGCAGAAGGTCACGGTGGTGCAGCGGTAGAGTTGCTGCCTTACAGCGAATGCAGCGCCGGAGACCCGGGTTCCATCCTGATTACGAGTCTGTACGGAGTTTGTACGTTCTCCCCGTGATCTGCGTGGGGTTTCTCTGAGATCTTCGGTTTCCTCCCACACACTCCAAGGACGTACAGGTTTGTAGGTTAATTCGCTTGGTAAATGTAAAGATTGTCCCTAGTGGGTGTCGGATAGTGTTAATGTGCGGGGATCGCTGGTCGGCGCGGACCGAAGGGCCTGTTTCCGCGCTGTATCTCTAAACTAAACTAAACATTCTACGACTTACGCACTTATGTGAACAACTCTGTACTCAGTCGTTGGTGCAATCAGGGCAGTTTGTAATGTCCACGACACTGTACGATCACTCACATTTACATGGCAAACAAGCCGGCAATGGCGGTGGTGCTTACCCAGAGGGCCGTGCGTGGCAGAAAGTGCCCTGGACGCTGCTGAGACTGTTCATACTCCCAGCGAGTTATTTCGGGCAGCGGATGGGGATTTATGTCAAACCTGATTTATAAGGTCATTAGTGATAGGAGCAGAATTAGGCCATTCGGCCCATCAAGTTTACTCCGCCATTCAATCATGGCTGATCTATCTCTCCCTCCTAACCCCATTGACATAAAGGTTTACGGAATATAACCCTTACCTGAGTCAGGTAGTATCTGTACTTGGATGAGAAAACGGTCAGAATAATCTAATGAAGGGTCTCGACCCGAAACGTTACCTATTCCTTCGCTCCATAAATGCTGCCTCACCCGCTGAGTTTCTCCAGCATTTTTGTCTACCTTCGATTTTTCCAGCATCTGCAGTTCCTTCTTAAACAGAATAATTTATCTATATTTTTTCAACTTTACTCTGAATTCCAGTTGTTTTGAACTTTTGTTCAATGATCACGAAGATTACTAAAGAACAAATTGTTCTAAACAGGACCTCAGACACAAAACATCACCTATTCTTTTTCTCCAGAGATGCTGCCTGAGTTACTCCAGCATTTGGTGATTATAGATTCGGAATATACCAGCATCTGCAGTTCCTTGCGACACATTCACCTTTGGTTAAGTTCTGTGGAATCATAGAAAATTTGCCACACAGAGGGGAGGCCATTTGGCCCATTGCGTCTATGCTGGTCAAAAAACAGCTCACCAATCTGACCCAACCTGATCTAGCTTGTGACCCATTGCCCTGCACGTCACAGCTCATCAATCTCACTTGGTTGCGTTCCTTTATGCATTTAGGAGCTGACGTTCGAAGTTATTGAGACTGTCTTGCATGTAATGATGGAGGTGTCGGCATGTTACTCCTGGTGATGAAGGTACCTGGGTTCCATCCAGACTACGGGTGCTGTCTGTATGGAGTTTGTACGTTCTCCCCGTCACCTGCGTAGGTTTACTCCGCGTGCTCCAGTTTCCTCCCACGCTCCAAAGACGTACAGGCTTGGCGACTAATTGTCTTGGTATCATTGTAACTTGTCCCTGGTGTGTCTATGTAGGATAGTGTTGGTGGTTGGGGATTGCTGGTCGGCACGGACTCGATGGGCCGAAGGGCCTGTAAACGAAAGTCTCTTAACTAAACTAAATTTACTTGACATAATCCAGTTCTGCTCATTCAGTTTCGGTACTTTGGTCTTCATTAATCAGGACATTGAGTATCGAAGTCGAGACGTTATGTTACAATGGTACGAGAGGATGATGAGACTGCATTTAGAGATCTGAACAAGGGTCACGACTTGAAACATCACCCATCTATGTTCTCCAGAGACCTGCTGAATTATTTCAGCACTTTGTGTCCTTCAGTGTATTAACCAGCATCTGCAGGTCTTTGTTCCTATGTTTGTGTACTTGGAGTATTGTGTTCAGTCTTGGTCACCATGCCACAGGAAGCTATGTCGTTTCACTCGAAAGAGTGCAGAGAAGATTTACGAGGATGTTGCCGGGACTTGAGGTTTTGAGCTATAGGGAGAGGTTGGGGCAGACTAGGACTTTATTTCTTGGACTGCAGGAGGTTTTCGTGGCGATCTTCTAGAGGCGTATAAATTAATGAGGGAAATAGATAGAGTGAATGCGATTAGTCATTTAGCCGGAGTAGGGAAATCAAGAACCAAAGGACATAGGTTTAAGGTTAGAGGGGAAAGATCGAATAGGAACATGAGGGGCAACTTTTTCACTCAGAGGGCGGTGGGTGCATGGATCGAGCTGCCAGAGAAGGTAGTTGAGGCAGGTACCCTGACAATATTTAGCAAACATTGGACAGAGACATGGACGGGAAAGTTTTGTTAGGATGTGGGCCAAACACGGGGAGGTGTGACTAGCGTAAATGGGGCATCCTGCTTAGCACAAGCGAGTTGGGCTGAAGGGCCTGTTTCCGTGCTATCTGCCTCTATGTCTCTCTAACTCCATCTGCAATGATTTAATCAACAGTTTCCATTGTTTCCTGGATATCGACCCAGAATCTGAAAATGTGTTCTTTGTTCACCTTGGCGCCCATTGTTAGAATTGGTAGCTGCTTGAAGTTGTTGTTTGTGAAGTGGACTACCCCTTGGAGACGGGAATGAAATAAAACTGCAATATAGCCGCATATACCACGCATTCTGCTGAGACTGATCCTTATTTTTCCACAGTAAAAATCGACAGTCTGCTCTGTTCACGTGGGTATTGATTGATGGTATCGGCAATGCATCTCGCAGTTCCCTCGTTTAAAGCTGATATTCTGTCATTGTGTGTTCTGGTGGATCTCCCTCCCCTCTTTAATATACAGAATGAAAAGGTTGTGTGAGATCGGCAAGGCAGGGATATCTCGAGGGTCATAGAGCCACACAGGATAGAAGCAGGCCCTTCAGCCCAACTGGTCCATACAGACCAAGTTGAGTATAGGAGCAAAGAGGTCCTCCTGCAGTTGTACAGGGCCCTAGTGAGACCACACCTGGAGTATTGTGTGCAGTTTTGGTCCCCTAATTTGAGGAAGGACATTCTTGCTATTGAGGGAGTGCAGCGTAGGTTTACAAGGTTAATTCCCGGGATGGCGGGACTGTCATTTGCTAAGAGAATGGAGCAGCTGGGCTTGTACACTCTGGAGTTTAGAAGGATGAGAGGCAATCTTATTGAAACATATAAGATTGTTAAGGGTTTGAACACGCTGGAGGCAGGAAACATGTTCCCGATGTTGGGGGAGTCCAGAACCAGGGGCCACAGTTTAAGAATAAGGGGTAAGCAATTTAGAACGGAGACAAGGAAACACTTTTTCACACGGAGAGTTGTGAGTCTGTGGAATTCTCTGCCTCAGAGAGCGGTAGAGGCAGGTTACCTGGATACTTTCAAGAGAGAGCTAGATAGGGCTCTTAAAGATAGCAGAGTCAGGGGAGAAGGCAGGAACGGGGTACTGATTGGGGATGATCAGCCATGATCACATTGAATGGCAGTGCTGACTCGAAGGGCCGAATGGCCTCCTCCTGCACCTATTGTCTATTGTTTCCTGGATATCGACCCAGAATCTGAAAATGTGTTCATTGTTCACCCTGGCGACCATTGTTAGAATTGTTAACTGCTTGAAGTTGTTGTTTGTGAAGCGGATTGCCCCTTGGAGACGGGAATGAAATAAAACTGCAATCTAGCCGCACACACCACGCATTCTGCTGAGACTGATCCTTATTTTTCCACAGTACAAATCGACAATCTGCTCTGTTCACGTGGGTATTGATTGATGGTATCGGCAATGCATCTCGCAGTTCCCTCGTTTAAAGCTGATATTCTGTCATTGTGTGTTCTGGTGGATCTCCCTCCCCTCTTTAATATACAGAATGAAAAGGTTGTGTCAGATCGGCAAGGACAGTGATACCTCGAGGGTCATAGAGCCACACAGGATAGAAGCAGGCCCTTCAGCCCAACTGGTCCATGCAGACCAATACGCACCATCTATATGATGCGATGCCATGCGATCGAACTTTATTCATCCCAGTTTTATGATTGTCGATCTGCCCACAGTCTAAAAACTCAAGATCCATGAAAACATGAAATTAAAGAGACTATGCTAGGTTCAAAGGTAGACACAAAATGCTGGAGTAACTCAGCGGGTGAGGCAGCATCTATGGAGAGAAGGAATTCTTCAGACGGATGCCAGGTTCGATCCTGACCACGGGTGCTGTCTGTACAGTGTTCGCACGTTCTCCCTGTGACCGCGTGGGTTTTCTCAGGATGCTCCGATTTCTTCCCACATTCCAAAGATGTACAGGTTTGTAGATTAATTGGCTTCTGTGAACTGGCCCTGGTGTGCAGGATAGAACCAGTGATCGCGGACTTGGTGGACCAAAGGGGCCTGTTTCTGTGCTGCATCTCTAAACTACGAGTCCATGCCGACCATTCATCAGCTAGTTCTATGTTATCCCACTTTCTCATCCAATCCCTGCGTAATTAGGCAATTTTACAGTGACCGATTAACCGACGAATCCACACGTCTTTGGGATGTGGGTGGGGGGGGGGGAAACGGGAGCTTTTCACTGTACCTCGATGTGACAATAATGAACCTAATCCTCCACCTAAACCACCCGGAGGAAGCCCACGCGGTCACAGGGAGAACGTGCAAGCCCCTTACAGATGGTACCCAAGGTGACGATCAAATCTGGGTCTATGGTGCCAGGAGGCTGTGGCTCCAACAATTGTCCAGTAAACTTAACATGTGATTAGTAGATGAAGATATTCGCTAATGACATCTCATCGCTATTCATTCCCGCTAGAATTTAGTATAGTTTAGAGACACGCAATCACAATCACAATAATACTTTATTAGCCAAGTATGTTTTGCAACATACGAGGAATTTCATTTGCCAAGTCAGTCGTACAAATAAAAAGCAACGGAACACACAAAAGCACATGTTTACAGCGCGGAAACAGGCCCTTCGGCCCACCGAGTCCACGCCGACCAGCGATCCCCGCACACTAACACTATCCTACACACCCCAAGGACAATTGATAATATACCAGGCCAATTAGCCTGCAAACATAGAAACATAGAAACATAGAAAATAGGTGCAGGAGTAGGCCATTCGGCCCTTCGAGCCTGCACCGCCATTCAATATGATCATGGCTGATCATCCAACTCAGTATCCTGTACCTGCCTTCTCTGAGTTGGATGATCAGCCATGATCATATTGAATGGCGGTGCACGTCTGCATGTCTTTGGAGTGTGGGAGGAAACCGGAGATCCCGGGGAAAACCCACGCAGGTCACGGGGAGAACGTACAAACTCCGTACAGACAGCACCCATAGTCAGGATCGAACCCGGGTCTCTGACGCTGCGCCACTGTGTGTCACCCATGGCTCCTTGCTTAATCCTTTGTTATCTTGTTGGAGAAATGGGAAGGAGTTTGAGTCAACATAAGGAAAATTGTAGCCGTATCCAGTGATGTTTATATGTTGATATGTTGGTTGTTTGTATGCTGAGGAAGAAATACCCCTAAAGAACAAGGCGTTCAATGGTCGTGCCTGCCGGCAGTTAATCCTACCCCTCTTCCTGCAGTGCATTAGTCACTACTTATCTTGTATAGAGTGCAACTGCCCTGTAGAGTCTGGTGTTATCAGCAAGGGGAACAAAACTACTTCTGCTGACACTGACCAAGCCATCGTTGAAAGAGGGAAAGGGAAGAAGGCAAGCCTGCTGAAGACAAAGGATTATAAACAGAACAGGAACGGGGTACTGATTGGGGATGATCAGCCATGATCACATTGAATGGGCGGAGCTGCCTCGAAGGGCCTAATGGCCTACTCCTGCACCTATTGTCTATAACATTGCAACAGAAATGAAAGAACTGAACTGCGGCTGACTGAAAACAGGATAAAAGAGAGGATAGATAGACACAAAATGCTGGAGTAAGTCAGCGGACCAGGCAGCATCTCTGGAGAGAAGGAATGGGTGATGTTTCGGTTCGAGACCCTTCTTCAATCTGACGTCACCCATTCCTTCTCTCCAGAGGTGTTACCTGTCCCCTGAGTTACTCCAACATTTTGTGTCTATCAATAGACAATCGGTGCAGGAGTAGGCCATTCGGCCCTTCGAGCCAGCACCGCCATTCAATGTGATCATGGCTGATCATCCCCAATCAGTACCCCGTTTCTGCCTTCTCCACGTCCCAGCAATACAGGTCCAACCTGCCTGCATTTGGCTCACATCCCTCTAAACCTGTCCTATCTATAGTCTGAAGAAGGGTCTCAACCCGAAAAGTCACCCATTCCTTCTCTCCAGAGATGCTGCCGGTCCTGCTGAGTTACTCCAGTATTTTGTGTCTACCTTCAATTTAAACCAGCATCTGCAGTTCTTCCCTGCACATATACCTGTCTAATTGCTTCTTAAATGTTGCAATAGTACCTGGCGCAACTATCTCCTCTGGCAGCTCGTTCCACACACCCACCATTTGTGTGAAAAAGTTACCCCTCAGATTCCTATACCCCCTCAAACCACTGTGTATTTTAAAAAAATATTTTTTTTTTATTAGAAGCGTAAACACTTAATAGCAACACAGTTTGTTTATCAATTACATTCATAGAAGCTTCTGTTCTTTTTATAGCATTTTTTAAGAGATAGAACTAGGATGTCAGGACTTTCATATGAAGAAAGACTGGATAGACTTGGCTTGTACTCGCTAGGATTTAGAAGATTGAGGGGGGATCTTATAGAAACTTACAAAATTCTTAGGGGGTTGGACAGGCTAGATGCAGGAAGATTGTTCCCGATGTTGGGGAAGTCCAGAACAAGGGGTCACAGTTTAAGGATAAGGGGGAAATCCTTTAGGACCGAGATGAGAAAAACATTTTTCACGCAGAGAGTGGTGAGTCTCTGCAACTCTCTGCCACAGAAGGTAGTTGAGGCCAGTTCATTGGCTATATTTAAGAGGGAGTTAGATGTGGCCCTTGTGGCAAAAGGGATCAGGGGGTATGGAGAGAAGGCAGGTATGGGATATTGATTTGGATGATCAGCCATGATCATATTGAATGGCGGTGCAGGCTCGAAGGGCCGAATGGCCTACTCCTGCACCTATTTTCTATGTTTCTATTCATAGAAGCTTCTGTTCTTTTTATAGCATTTTTTAAGAGATAGAACTGAAAAGAAAGATCTATAAACTAATAGAAAGGAAGGTATGATGAAAAAAACAAACAAAAAAAAGAAGAAAAAAAACAAAGCAAAATAAAAATGACCAATAACAGTTTTGGAGATAGGTTCATAGATCACTGTGCATTTTTTAAGATATTTCTCACTTGAACCTGGCTTCAAAGGAAATAAATTCTGTTTTCCTACCCATAATTTCAGGGAATTCTAAAGTCACATGCGGGGGTCACTGCTCAGACAGTTGGCTAATGAAATGGTCATAGTTTATTGCCAGGATGCTCGATTCCTCAAACAGTGCATGTCATTTAGACTGTTCTTTAGAGAAGGCAATCTAATTTTAGTTTGAAATGCTTCCCAGTGCGTGAGAAGTCTCAAGTAGAATGGTTCTTCTTCGACAAATTTTTGAACTCTTGTCGTGATTCATCGTGGAGGAACCAGTTTCAGAAGAGATGAATTTCTGGAGGTAAAAATATTCATTTAAAAGATCAGCCATGATCACATTGAATGGCGGTGCTGGCTCGAAGCGCCGAATGGCCTACTCCTGCACCAGCCAACATGCCCCAGCTACACTAGTTCCACCTGCCTGTGTTTGGCCCATATCTCTCCACACCTGTCCTATCCATGTACCTGTCTATTGCCTATTGTCTATAAAAGAAAAATCTGTGTACTGTGTAAGATATCAGCGATACTCTTATTTGCAAAGATGCTTGAAATGTCAACTCATCCCATGCAAGTTGGGATACAAAGGCCATTGGGTGACATTTCCTTGTGGTTCCATGCTCTCTCTCTCTCTCCGCGCTTTCGTCCAATCCCCATCTCCAAGATGCAAGGAGTGGGGTTAGGATTGTCGATATCTATATAATTCAGTTGTTGCTTCACACAGGGTGGTGAAACTGAAGTTTACTCAGAGTCGCATAGTCAGAGAGTGAGACAGTGTGGGAACAGGCCCTTCGGCCCATCTTGCTCACACCGGCCAACATGCCCCATCTACACTAGTTCCACCTGCCCGTGTTTGGCCCATATCTCTCCAAACCTGTCCTATCCATGTACCTGTCTAACTGTTGCTGAAATGTTGCGATAGTCCCCTCCTCAACGACCTCCTCCGGCAGCTTGTTCCATACACCCACCACCCTTTGTGTGAAAAAGTTGCCCCTCAGATTCCTATTAAATCAGATTCCCCTTCACCTTAAACCTATGTCCTCTGGTCCTCGATTCCCCTACTCTGGGCAACAGACTCTGTGCATCTACCCGATCTATTCCTCTCATGATTTTATACATTGCTTGTCAATCAATCACAGTCAAAGTAGTTTAAGAAGGAACTGCAGATGCTGGAAAATCGAAGATACACAAAAGTACAGTCAAAGTAGCATCACCTTTATTTCACAGTGACCTCATGAGTGTTTATTCTTGTCTGTCAGCCTATTGAGTAATGTCAATTCATTACTACAAGTATAGAATCGTATTCTTACCTTATTTAAAAAAATCAATCTTTCTTTACCTTTTGCTGTCAAGAGCAATTCTCTAAATGGCCGTCACTGCAGTCTTTGTTGATACCTGGTTTTCAAAATGAAATGTGACTGCCTCTTGCAGAGTCCACAGACGCACCTATTCCTTTTCTCCAGAGATGCTGCCTGACCCGCTGAGTTACTCCAGCTTTTTGTGTCTATCTCCAAGTGTATTTTAATTGATATTGTTGCACCCGCCCTCGACTACCTCCCCTGGTATTGTCTACGATATCACCCACTTCAGTGCTATCTGCAAACTTACAAATCATGCCTTGTACCTTCTCATCCAAATTGTTGATATTAATGACAAACAGAATCGTTGCAACAGGTAGCTAGCAATTCATATGACACTTCTGAATGGTTGTCTTTCTGATCTGTGGCTCAGTCATGGAGTCATAAGAGTGTGGTAACAGGCCCTTCGGCCCAACTTACCCTTGCCAACCATCTGTACTAGCCCCACTTGCCTGCGATTGGCCCCATATTCCTCATAAACTGAAAATAGACACAAAATGCTGGAGTAACTCAGCGGGTCAGGCAGCATCTCTGGAGAGTCAAGTCAAGTCAAGTCAAGAGAGTTTATTGTCATGTGTCCCAGATAGGACAATGAAATTCTCGCTTGCTGCAGCACAACGGAATATAGTTAGCAGAAATACAGAACATTTCAGTTTAATATACACATAAATGAGCAGATAAGGTGTTACAGTTCAGAGTATGTTCAGAGAGGAGGAATGGGTGACGTTTCGGGTCGAGACCCTTCTTCAGACTGAGAGTCAGGGGGGGAGGGAGACACAGAGATATGGAAGAGTAAGGAGTGAAAACGTGAGATCAAAGGGGATGAAGCTCGAGGAATTGATAGCTGAGGGGAAGGTGACGAAGGTCTCCCTCATAACCTGCCTTATCCGTGACTTATTTCCCCAAAGACAATAGACAATCGGTGCAGGAGTAGACCATTCGGTCCTTCGAGCCAGCACCGCCATTCAATGTGATCATGGCTGGTCATCCACAATCAGTATCACAAAGCCCCCCGCCCTGTCGATCTCCTCTGCTGCAATTCCTCGCAGACCATAATTTGTACTGAAGAAGAGTCCCGACCCGAAACGTCGCCCATTCCTTCTCTCCACACATGCTGCCTCACCCGCTGAGTTACTCCAGCATTTTGTGTCTGCCTCCGACTTAAACCAGCATCTGCAGTTCTTTCTCACGTATCATCTGTGCGGTGACTTTATTTTGATCCATCCTTGTGGCCAGCAAACAATAAGCTTTCTGTAACGGCACGGTCACTTGAGAGTTCACGAACTTGGTCAGAAGTGCTGAGAAAAGATTTGAAAGTATAGCGTTGAAAAATAAAAACTGCGACGACTTCAGAGACTATCTGAAGTTGAAAAAAACAACAACTTCGAGGGTCTCAGGGGTTATGGGGAGAAGGCAGGAGAATGGGGTGAGGAGGGAGAGATAGATCAGCCATGATTGAATGGCGGAGTAGACTTGATGGGCCGAATGGCCTAATTCTGCTCCTATCACTTATGACCTTGTGACCTTATGACTATTTCAGTTAACCATTGTTTCTACAACAGGAATTTGTTATTGAGAATTCAAACCGATATGTTTTTGTGGTTTTGCAGATATAATTATCCCACAGTAACTCATTGTGTTTTCTTCTTTGAAGACAGTTCTTGGTATGTGGGGAAAGTAATTTACAATGGTCAGTTCCATGGGATTAAAATCGTGAAGGAGATGAACAGGTTTAGATTAGTTTAATGTGTAGGAAGGAACGGCAGATGCTGGTTTAAACCGAAAATAGACACAAAATGCTGGAGAGACTCAGCAGGACAGGCAGCATCTCTGGAGAGAAGGATCGAGTGACGTTTCGGGTCAAGACCCTTCTTATCATAAGTGACAAGGAGCAGAAAGAGGCCATTCGGCCCATCAAGTCTACTCCACCATTCAATCATGGCCGATCTATCGCTCCCTCCTAACCCCATTCTCCTGTCTTCTCCCCGTAACCCCTGACCCCCGTACTGATCAAGAATCTATCTCTGAACTACATAAGTCAGATAGAGCTCTAGGGGCTGGTGGAATCAAGGGATATGGGGAGAAGGCAGGCACGGGTTATTGATTGGGGACGATCAGCCATGATCACAATGAATGGCGGTGCTAGCTCGAAGGGCCGAATGGCCTCCTCCTGCATCAATGAACCATTCTACATTTCCTTATCATCGTCTGCTTTGATCTGCACTTTTCACACCTTACATTTTCTTTGCACCCTTCCATATCCCGAGCTTCCCTCTCCCCTGACAAAGTCGACAAAGTGTCTGGATCCGAAACATCACCTATTCCTTCTCTCCAGAGATGCTGCCTGTCCCTCTGAGTTACTCCAGCATTTTGTGTCTATAATCAATATTGTGACAATATTATTTTCAGCGATTGTATGGAAATGTCAGATTGAATAAGGCTGTGGATTAACAGGAGATACGGACTGGCCCTCATGTGTAGGAAGGAACTGCAGATGCTGTCAGAGAGAGGCCCAGCGCAAATTGGAATAACAGCACCTCATATTTCGCCTGGGTAGCTTACTTGAGCAATGAGCATTGACTTGATAGACACAAAAAGCTGGAGTAACTCAGGCAGCATCTCTGGAGAGAAGGAATGGGTGACGTTTTTCGGGTCGAGACCCTTCTTCAGACATAATTCCCATGTTGGTCACGATCTTAGTTGTTCCATTTAGATAGATTAACAGTGCAGCTTATTGAGACAGCCACAATGACCTGAATTTCCCCCCCCCCCCCCCCCAAGTCAAACACATTTACTTCAATGAGACAAGCCAACTCTATACCAATGGAGAATGGGTTGTGGGCGGCCAGGTTTAGTTAGCTTGCGCCCCCTGCTGTCTCCTGTAATAAATGCAACCAACAAAAAAATGTGTCGGAAGGAACTGCAGATGCTTCAGTGTTTAAGAAGGAACTGCAGATGCTGGAAAATCGAAGGTACACAAAAATGCTGGAGAAACTCAGCAGGTGCAGCAGCATCTATGGAGCGAAGGAAATAGGCAACGTTTCGTCCCGAAACGTTGCCTATTTCCTTCGCTCCATAGATGCTGCTGCACCCGCTGAGTTTCTCCAGCATTTTTGTGTACCTGCAGATGCTTCAGCTTTGTTTATTGTCACGTGTGCCGAGGTACAGCAAAGAGCTTTTGTAGCGTGCTAACCAGTCAGCGGAAAGACAATACGTGATTACTATCAAGCCATTCACAGTGTATGGATACTGTACATGATAAGGGAATAAGACACAAAATGTTGGAGTAATTCTCTCCCTCTCCCTCTCCCTCTCCCTCTCCCTCTCCCTCTCCCTCTCCCTCTCCCTCCCCCTCTCCCTCTCCCTCTCCCTCTCCCTCTCCCTCTCCCTCTCCGAGAGATACAATTTTAAAACGTGTAATATTTGCTTTTGTTCTTTCAAGTGACTTTGATACCTCATTTGCACTCTAAGCCATCCGGGCAGTATACAAAACCAATGAATCTGTGAGGCAGATGTTCTCCAGCTAGTATGTATAGAACTACGGATGCTGGCATGTCAGGGACTGTGCGGGACAGAGGTAAAATGTAGTCGGAGACAGTAAGACTGGTCGGAGAACTGGGTGGGGGTTGGGGATGGAGAGAGAGGGAAAGCAAGGGCTATTTGAAGTTAGAGAAGTCAATGTTCATACCGCTGGGGTGTAAGCTGCCCAGGCGAAATATGAGGTGCTGTTCCTCCAATTTGCGCTGGGCCTCACTCTGACAATGGAGGAGGCCCAGGACAGAAAGGTCAGTGTGGGAATGGGAGGGGGAGTTGAAGTGTTGAGCCAACCGGGAGATCAGGTAGGTTTGAGGGCTGAGCGGAAGTGTTCAGCGAAACGATCGCCAAGCCTGCGCTTGGTCTGGCCGATGTACAGGAGTCCACACCTGGAACAGCGGATGCTGTAGATGAGAAGGTAGACACAAAATGCTGGAGTAGCTCTGGGGGTGAGGCAGCATCCCTGGAGAGAAGGAATGGCCGACGTTTCGGCTCGAGACCCTTCTTCAGACTGTTGGAGGTTGGAGGAGGTGCAAGTGAACCTCTACCTCACCTGAAAGGACTGTTTGGGTCCTTGGACGGAGTCGAGGGGGGAGGTAAAGGGACAGGTGTTGCATCTCCTGCGTTAGCTAAAGCACTTTGCTGCCGGAGTAACAACATTCAGAAATAAAACAAGGACTAACTGCCCAGACACCATCCAGACTGCCCAATGTATTGGCGATGATTTGGTGATCGTACAATATAGTGTTAGTGTGCGGGGATCGCTGGTCGGTGCGGACTCTGTTTCTGCACTGTATCTCTATACTGAAACCAAACTAGATTTCCATCATCTGTACGTTTGCTTTTCATTATGGAGTGATGGGCAGTGCAGGACATACACACCTGTATATAATTACAACTAGTTAGACCCGTGGGACAACATGTCAACAAGAGGCTAAGGGCGCAGAGAATGATTTTCTTCCCAAACATGCTGAGATCGGCTGACTCAGCAGATATCAGCAACTTTAACCTGTTGCAGACTTCGTCAGCTGTGGCATCTGTAGGGGTAAGCCAAGCGCTTCCAAAGAGGCGGTTCAATTTGGCTGAAGGATCTGGAGGGGAGATGCTATCAGCAGGAAGAAACTCTGCACGCAGTGTCGGTCAGCCAAGTCACATTGCTGTTAGTGTGCCTGACTCACCATTCATTCATCATGGGAGACACACAATGCTGGAACAACGCATCATTCATCATTGTGGAATGCAGCAAACTCCAGGAAATGACTTAGTCAGCACGTGTCTCATCTTCCCCTCGCGTACGGACAGTTCCAAACTGTACGTTCAACCCCAGTTATATCAGGAACCTGATCCAAGCTTCAACATATTAGAGAGAGATTTAAAAAGCTGGAGCAACTCAACAATGTGCTGGATGGCAGCAGATAAAGAACCAGGGCTATCGGCCTAGGACAAGAGCATCTAGTCCGGTGAAGATTATAAACTGGTGGGCGTTTAATACACAGAGAGTGGTGAATCTGTGGAACTCTCTGCCACAGAAGGTAGCTGAGGCCAGTTCATTGGCTATATTTAAGAGGGAGTTAGATGTGGCCCTTGTGGCTAAAGGGATCAGGGGGTATGGAGAGAAGGCAGGTACATGATACTGAGTTGGATGATCAGCCATGATCATATTGAATGGCGGTGCAGGCTCGAAGGGCCGAATAGCCTACTCCTGCACCTATTTTCTATGTTTCTATGTATTTGTAAGTTGTCAAAGTGTACAGGATGTGTAGAAAGGAACTGCTTGATGCTGGTTTAAACCAAAGATAGACACAAAAATGCTGGAGTGACTCAGCGGGTCAGACAGCATCTCTGGAGAAAAATAATAGGTGGTATTCCAGGTCGAGACACTTCTTCAGACTGAGAGTCAGGGGAGAGGGGAACAAATGAATGAAAGGTATGCAGTATTAGTTTTAGACTTTAGAGATACAGTGCAGAAACAGGACCCCGTACACTAACACTATCCCGCACACACTAGGGGCAATTTGACAATTTTGTACTGAAGCCGATTAACCTGCAAACCTGTACATCTTTGGATCCATCGAAGGGATCTATCACAGTCGCTGCCTCAAAAAAGCTGACAGCATCATCAAGGACCCACACCATCCTGGCCACTCACTCATCTCTCCGCTGCCTTCAGGTAGAAGGTACAGGAGCCTGAAATCCAGGTTCAGGAACAGCTACTTCCCCACAGCCATCAGTCTATTAAACTCAACATCAAACAAACTCTGAACTATAGCAGCCTATTGAACTTTTTCCGTTTATTTATTGTGTATATGCATATATGGTCTATGGTATATAGACACACTGAACTTTTATCTCCTGTTCTGTATTATGTTTACATGTTCTGTTGTGCTGCAGCAAGCTAGAATTTCATTCTCCTATCTGGGACACATGACAATAAAACACTCTTGACTCTTGAGTGTGGGAGGAAACCGGAGCACCCAGAGAAAACCCACGTGGTCACAGGGAGAACGTACAAACTCCACACAGACAGACCATATAACCATATAACCATATAACAATTACAGCACGGAAACAGGCCATTTCGGCCCTTCTAGTCCGTGCCAAACACTTACTCTCACCTAGTCCCATCTACCTGCACTCAGACCATAACCTTCCATTCCTTTCCCATCCATATACCTATCCAATTTATTTTTAAATGATAAAATCGAACCTGCCTCCACCACTTCCACTGGAAGCTCATTCCACACAGCCACCACTCTCTGAGTAAAGAGGTTCCCCCTCATGTTACCCCTAAACATTTGTCCCTTAATTCTCAAATCAAGACTGCCTTAATGCACCGGAGACCCGTGTTCCGCCCTGAATACGGGTATTGTCGCTATGTGTACGGGCACCATGTTGTCCGCAGAGCAAGTACGGCCATTGACCACCGAGTTCTGAGATCTGGCAGAGATGGGTGGCAGCAGCCTGGATCCCGATTCATCCAGTGCCCTGGAAGCTGAAGATGTCCCTGAATTTGACCCTGACCCCAGCCTCCAAAGCTGTTTAATATATATGTGTGCGGGCGGCTACACTTGAGTTCACGGAAGGTCACAGGCCTCACTTCAGGCAGGGAGTAGAGTGCTTGGTCCTTTAAAGATGCATCGCTTAAGGGGCGATGAGCATGGTAATGGCTGGCTGGTCCACGAGTCATTTGTCGGACCAGTGAAGCTGAAAATCACACTGAGATGGATTTCAAGGCTTTCGTTGCTGGGGGCGATTGGAGCTGTTTGATGTTGGGTGTTCAGGGAAACCAAATTCCTGCTGTAAAACCGGCATCATGTTCTAAGATATGGGCCAAACGCGGGCAGGTGGGAGTAGTGTAGATGGGGCGTAGTCGGCCCGAAGCGTTGCCTATTTCCTTCGCTCCATAGATGCTGCTGCACCCGCTGAGTTTCTCCAGCACTTTTGTCTACGAGAGCAGTTTAGTTTAGTTTAGAAACACAGCATGGAAACAGGCCCTTCGACCCGCTGCGTCCATGCCGACCATCGATCACCCACTCACACTCGTTCTATGCTATCCCATTTCCTCATCCGCTCCCTACACACGCTGGGGGAAATTTACCGAGCCCAAATAACCTGCAAACCAGCACGCCTCCGTGACGTGGGAGGAAACCGGAGCACCCGGAGTAAACCCACGCGGTCGCAGGGAGAACATGCAAACTCCACACAAACAGCACCGGAGGTCAGGATCGAACCGGGGTCTCGGGTGCTGTGAAGGAACAGATCCGCCAGCCGTATTACCACCACTGTATTACTCTGTTACTCTATTAAATCCTCAGTTGGATGAACTCATCCATCATTTAATTATGCTGTCAGACAAAATTTAAACTGCAGTTGAGATCGGCAGTGCAAAGATTTGTGGCTTCCTCCTCGATTTATAAATTGTAGTGAACTAGACTAAACAGGACTGTGGCAACACTCAAGGATCTGAATGATCAATTATAATTCTCTCTATCTTCTAAAGAACAGCGCCCAGTCAGAATCTCTTTTATAGTTTGTTCACTTTGCTAAATAACGTGGCCAAATGTCAAGTTGCCAGTTTAGTTTAGTTTAGCGATACAGTGCGGAAACAGGCCCTTTGGCCCACCGAGTCCACGCCGACCAGCGATCCCCTACATCAGCACTACACTACACACACTGGGGACAATTAAAAACAATTTTGGAAACCTGTGCATCTTTAGAGTGTGGGTGGAGACCGGAGTTCCTGGAGAAAACCCAGAAAAGCCAGGTCACGAGGAGAACGTGCAAACTCCGTACAGACAGCACCTGTAATCAGGATCGAACCCGAGTCTCTGGCACTGTAAGGCAGCAACTCTACCTCTGCGCCACAGTGCCGCCATTTTAGTTTCCATGACTGGTTAAACCAAATAAATTTGCATTTAGTTAAAGATTATATTTGTGAATAATCTGAAGATGAGTGTAGCTTTGACAGCTTTGGCACTTCCAATTAGTCCAAGTCAAGGGAACTTAAAAGGTTTCTCGACTTGAGCAGAGTCTAGTTTAGTTTAAAGATACAGTGGGGGAGACAGGCCCTTCTGCCCACCGAGTCCGTACCGACCAGCGATCCCCGTACACGAGCACTATCCTATGCACCAGGGACAATTTACAATTTTATCAAAGCCAATTAACCTGCAAACCTGCACGCCTTTGGAGTGTGGGAAGAATCCGGAGCACCCGGTGAAAACCCACGCAGTCACAGGGAGAACATGCATACAGACAATAAACAATAGGTGCAGGAGTAGGCCATTCGGCCCTTCGAGCCAGCACCGCCATTCAATGTGATCATGGCTGATCATCCCCAATCAGTACCCCGTTCCTGCCTTCTCCCCATATCCCCCGACTCCGCTATCTTTAAGAGCCCTATCTAGCTCTCTCTTGAAACTATCCAGAAAGTATCCAGTCCTAAACGCACGCCAGTATTTGTGTACAAACTTAATGTTGGTGCCCAGATTACTCCTGAGGTATTGTTTATCACTCAATTATGAAGATGTATTGAGCAGAGTTTCAGCTTTGGATTTCGATACTAAGTGCTGGAGTAACTGAGCGGGTCAGGCAGCATCTCTGGAGAAAAGGAATTGATTTTTGGGTCGTTTTGGGTCGAGACCCTTCTTCAGCATGTCTGTTCAGCTTTGGTTTTAATTGGTCATCTAGACAGGTGTGAGCCTCCAAATTGGGTTAGTATAAGAAGATGTTTCTTAACTAGAAATTTCGACACAAAAACGTACTTATTATAGTGGTAGACTTGCTGCCAAACAGCGCCAGAGTCCTGGGTTCGATCCTGACTACGGGTGCTGACTGTGCGGAGTTTGCATGTTCTCCCTGTGACCGCGTGGGTTTTCTCTGGTCTTTGGAACGTGGGAGGAAACCGGAGCACCCGGAGGAAACCCACGCTTCACAAAGTCCTGCGGGTTTTCAGGTTAATTGGCTTTTGTAAATTGCGTGTAGGATTAGAACAAGTGTGCGGGGCGATTGTTGGTCGGAGCGGACTCGGTGGGCCGAAGGACCTGTATCCACGCTGTATCTTGAAACTAAACTAAACTATGTGTGAAAAATGTTAACTGAGAATATGATTTGCTTCGGAAGGAACTGGTTTAAATCAAAGAGACACAAAGTGCTGGAGTAACTCAGCGGGACAGGCAGCATCTCTGGAGAGAAGGAATGGGTGAAGTTTCGGGTCGAGGTCTGAAGAAGGGTCTCGACCCGAAATGTCACCCATTCCCTATCTCCAGAAATACTGCCTGTCCCGCTGAGTTATACACGATTTGCTTACTTCTATTGAACCATAACATCGCATGCTACTTTGATTTCATGGGGCCGCTGGTAACATAAGCTGTGCTTGAACTGTGCGAGAGTATATTCCCCTTAAAACAATGAACTGTCAGCGAGCGGACATCCGCCTACGTTTGCACTCCATGGTGTTTGTGATAACAATGACTCGGATTCATTCACACAATTCAAACATCTGTTTCCTGTCACATTTTTTTTGGTTGGCATTTTTGCTCAGTCATCTGACTCTTGGTGACCCAGGAATGCAGTCCCACGAGCGACTCTGACTGTACATGTGCCAACGCAGGTCAGACCCACTGAATAAGTAAATCATTTGAGCGCTGCTCACTGTTTAGTTTAGTTTAGTTTAGTTTAGAGATACAGCGCGGAAACAGGCCCTTCGGCCCACCGAGTCCGCGCCGACCAGCGATCCCCGCACATTAACACTATCCTACACACACTGGGGACAATTTACATTCATGCAATGGCAATTAACCTACAAACCTGTATGTCTTTGGAGTGTGGGAGGTAACTGGAGCAGCCAAATAAAACCAATGCAGGTCACGGGGAGAACGTACAAACTCCGTACAGACAGCAATCATAGTCAGGATTGAACCCGGGTCTCTGGCGCCGTGAGGCGGCAACTCTACAGGGCCTGTCCCACTTGGCCGTCATTTGCGTCTCATTTATCCGTCATATGTAAAATAGGTCAACGCGTCGTTACGAGCGATGTCGCGCGCAAATCACGTGTCAGCGCAGCTGTCTGGTGCGCGTGACGTCATTAAAATACCTTGCGGCGAGCGGCGACACATGGTTATGGACATTGGTGCACAATGACGTAACCGTGCGTCACCACGCAATACACGTGAGACGTCGGGACGCCAGCGGCGACACCAATGCATCAGCGTGCGTACCCAATGGGTCAGCGTGTGTACGCGATACGTCACGCAGGTAGCGCGCGAGGATTTCGTGCAGCACGAAATCCTGGAGCGCCGCGCGATACCGCACGCATCTCCACACTCCTCCCCGCTTCTCCATGCGCCCGTCCCGCGTTACCCACACGCTACCCATGAGTCACACCGCATCAACCTATTGTACATATGACGCGTAAATGAGGCGCAAATGACAACCAAGTGGGACAGGCCCTCACCGCTGCTCCACCGCTGATCATGAGTAATTATGACACGTCCATTGAAGCTGCTAGATCCTCATTGTTTAACTCCGTTACTCTAGCATTCCACACGGTTCTACCATGAGTCCTTCAGTATGTAAAACGTTGAATTTTAGTTTATTGTAGTTTATTTATTTATTGTCACGTGTACCGAGGCAAAGTGCTAACCAGCCAGCGGTAAGATAATACATGATTACAATCGAGCCATTCACAGTGTACAGATTCATGATAAGGGAATAACGTTTAGTACAAGGTCATCCAGTAAAATCCAATCGAAGATAGTCTGATAGTTCGGGACTGCTCTCTGGTTGTGGTCGGGTAGTTCAGTTGCCTGATAACAGCTGGGAAGAAACTGTCAGAAGGTCAGAAGTGATAGGAGCTGAATTAGGCCATTCGGCCCATCAAGCCTGCCATTCAATCATGGGTGATCTATCTCTCCCTCCTAACCCAATTCTGCTGCTTTCTCCCCATAACCCCTGACACCCGAACTAATCCAGAATCTATCTATCTCTGTCGTAAAAATATCCATTGACTTAAATGCCCTTGAATGAGAGGGGAGAATATTTGTTGCAAATGTCACCCTTAAACAAGTAACGCAAAATATCTCCCTGGCATGGTCTGTAGGTAGACAAAATTGCTGGAGAAACTCAGCGGGTGAGGCAGCATCTATGTAGCGAAGGAAATAGGTGACGTTTCGGGTCGAGACCCTTCTTCAGACTTCAGACATTCAGGGCATTGTCTGTAGCCGTTTCCATTCTCTCCGCAAGTCCCAGTATCTTTCATATGTAAACTCCACACAATCCTTTAACAACAGGGACTTATTGATCCGAACTCATTTTGTCATTCGAGGTCCTCAGGAGTCTGTGTGACCTTTGTTTTTTAAAAAAACATCCACTTTAATTTTTTGCGCCTTAACTTTTCGACTGGGTCCCTGCTTGCAATATTTCACGTGGAAAATCTGTTATCCACTAGTTTCGTGCTTTCCTAACTTTGGACAGCAGAAGCAGGATTCCTCTACTCCCCAGGGAAACTATTTGGCTCTGCTGCCTTTTCGAGCAATGAATTATTTTTATACCTGGAAGAGAATCTCATAGTTCTTTCCCAATTGTTGAGCCTCTTGCAGCTTGGACCGAGTCCCGAGCTCCGGCAGCTGAAACTGAAAGGGAGTTCCCTGGATGTGCTGCAACGCCAGATTCTCAGCAGAGACCGAGCGGCAGCCCTAATGAACTGGGGACACCCAATCTGGGAAAGGCTTTGTGCTTACTGGGGGAGGGGACAGATCCTTGACTTGGTTTCCCTCCTGAAGCTCGGCTAACAGCCCTGTGCAGTGCTTCTCTGAAAGTTGTTCAGATCGGCAGGGCTGGGACTTTCACCCAGAAGGGACCCCCCTCTCGTAAAGGACACTCTGTGCGTGCGGAGCGGCGTGTACTTAAAGGGAACATCATTCCGTACGCTGGGGATAATGCCGCTGGTGTTGGAGTGGCTCTGGATTCTACATGGCATCTTCTGCCAGTCCCGGGGATCTCGGATCTGACGAGCTCGCAAGCGGTCTCTCCGTGATGCCCAGACAATGTCTGCGATACGGTGCCAATGGGAGCAGAATCATTTCACCATGAAACTGGTAAATAGTTGTCAAAGTTAGTGCAAAGTTCTCAAATGGTCCTAAACCGTTGAGAGAAAGTGCTTTTCATTGGTAACTTTTCATTTTCAGTTCAGGAAGTGTATTTGAGTTAAGTTTATAGAATGGAACAGAGGTATTAATTGTCGAGCATGGTAGAGCTGATGTATAGGAAGGAACTGCAGATGCTGCTTACTCTGCAGAGACCGAGCGGCAGCCCTAATGAACTGGGGACACCAAGTTCACCCAAGATGGACACAAAAATGCTGGAGTAACTCAGCGGGTCATGCAGCATCTCTGGAGAAAAGGAACAGGTGACGTTTCGGATCGAGTTGTGAGAGATTTATTGCATGTGTGTTGGATGTTTGATGCATGATAATATAATTATTAAGAATGACTATATTTGAACATTCAGGGTGTGAGTGTTAATCAGATGTTATCACCAGGAACTGCAAATGCTGGTTTACCAAAACAGACACAAAGTGCTGGAGTAACTCAGCAGGTCAGGCAGTTTCTCCAGAAAAACAAGGAACTGCAGATGCTGGTTTTCAGAAAAAGACACAAAGTGCTGGAGAACATGGCTAGGCGATGTTTTGGGCCAGGAATATATAAGCCACCAAACAGTGCGTTTTGAAGAAGGGACTCGACCCGAAATGTCACCTGTCCATGTTCTCCAGAGATGCTGCCTGACCCGCTGAGTTATGGTGCAGCAGCATCTATGGAGCTAAGGAAATAGGCAACGTTTCGGGCCGAAATCCTTCTGGAAATAGGCAACGTTTCGGGCCGAAACCCTAACGGGTTTCGGCCCAAAACGTTGCCTATTTCCTTAGCGCCATAGATGCTGCCTGACCCGCTGATTTACTCCAGCACTCTGTGAAACGTCACCTATCCATGTTCTCCATAGATGCTGCCTGACCCGCTGAGTTACTCCAGCATTCTGTGTCTCAATCAAATGTTCAATGTGTTTCTAGGTTCATTAATACATGGAACTAATATTGGTTCTGAATTTATACCAGTGCTGCATTTGTTAACACTTTTTAACTGATTATGTTGTTGTTGACAAATCTGTTATTTTCCTCCTGTTGAGAATCGTTTGAGAATACGCAGGAGGCAATGAATATGCAAATAATCGCTGGTGCTGTAACATGCTGCTTAAATCGGAGTTCAGTTTCGTTTATCGTCACGTGTGCTGAGGTACAGTCAAAAGCTGTGAGGCATCGGATCGACCAGCTGCAATGTTATACCAACCAAACCATGTTATACCAACTGGGGCGGCATGGTGGCGCAGCGGTAGAGTTGCTGCCTTACAGCGCCAGGGTCCGGGGGCGGTTCGATCCTGATTACGGGTACGGAGTTTGTACGTTCTCCCCGTGGGTTTTATACGAGATCTTCAGTTTCTTCCCACACTCCAAAGGCGTGCAGGTTTGTAGGTTAATTGGCTTTGCATAAATGTAAAATTGTCCCTAGTGCGTTTAGGATTGTGTTAATGTGCGGGGCTCACTGGTCAGCTCGGACTTGGTGGGCCGAAGGGCCTGTTTTCATGCTGTATCTTTGAGCTAAACTCAAGGCAATTCCTTTGCCTTGACCTTCATAAATGTATAAACTTTCACTTCTCCAGTTTACATTCTATTCGGCAGTTCCCTGCCCAACTAACTGGGTGATCAATTACTCCTGAAGCCCAAACCCTTCCTCAACTAATTTTCTTCACCTCAACATGTTCCTTCTGCCCTTCACCCACTTCCACCTGTCATGATCTTGTTCCTCCCTTCTTTAGTAGATACAGTGTGGAAACAGGCCCTTCGGCCAACCGAGTCCGCACCGACCAGCGATCCCCGCACACTAACACTATCCTACACACTGTTGCGATGCTGCCTGACCTGCTGAGCTACTCCAGGACTTTGCGCCCTTTTGTGTATTAACCAGCATCTTCAGCTCTATGTTTCTATAGAGGATGCAGGCAGTTATCCTATAAAGTGATTGATGTGTCTGTGAGGAACCACGGCCTATGGAAAAAAATCAGTTGTCATGATAAATGTTATTATTATGAGTCAGCATCTCTCTCGAGACAAGAAAGTTTCTGATATAACAACAACATTTTTTCTCTCTCTAGGGATCTCAAAAATAAAAGTATTTTTAATAGCTCTTAGTTATTTTTTGTTGTTGCAAAAATACTGAAAGCTGTATGTAACATTCTTTGATAGAATGTCACTTTTTTTTGTCAACTGTGTGTCAACCTTGAGTGATGAAACTGACCGACTGTGTTCTTAAGAGACAATGGTGCCTGATTACTGCGGGGAGTTTACATGAAAGCAGTTATTTTTCCCCAGGCTGTTTTTTCCAAGACAGCTTTTTTTCTGCTAGTCGATTTCCAAAGTAACTTTTAAGTGGTTTTCATGTACAGTAGCAAAGAGGAATATATAGAGTACATAATATTGTTCGCAGCATTGTAGCACAAATTGTAGTTTTATTTCTGTACATTTAATTTAATTTTTTTATATGCGCTCTGTCAGTTTTTATAACTTTTTTTTCTATTTTTCTTGTCTTTCCAAAATGCGTGCTCAATTTCACAGTTGAGTATTGAATGGGATCATTTAAAATCACATTTTTATTTTCTTGTTACCACTCTTCTGGGATGCTGAACAGGACTCTAAAGGCCCTGTCCCACTGTACGAGGTAATTCAAGAGTTTAAAAAAAAATCAGACTCGTGGTAAGTATGTAGAATGTACATAGCGGCTACGTCGGAGCTCGTGGATGTACATAATGCTAACGGCAGGTACTCGGGAAATGCGGTAACTCGTGAAGGTTTTTCAGCACTGTGAAAAATGTCCACGAGAGCCCCGAGTATCTACGAGCAGCTATTACCGTAATTCTCCGAGTTCGAATTAGGGGAAACTCGGGAGAACTCTTGAATTACCTCGTACCGTGGGACAGGCCCTTAACTTATGGAAGGAGTTCAGAAGCCTGATAACTGAGGGGAAGAAGCTGTTCCTGAGTCTGGTGGTGTACACTTTCAAGTTTCTGAACCTTCTGCCGATGGGAGCAGGGAGAAGAAGGAATGACCGGGGCGGGACAAGTCTTTGATTACATCGGCTACTTTACCAAGGCAGTGTGAGGTGTAGATGGAGTCAATGGTCGGGAGCTTGGCCTGTGTGATGGACTCGGCTACATTTACAACTCTGCAGTTTCTTGTGGTCTTGGGCAGAGCAGATGTAGCCATCATCTTGGAGAACTTCACTCTTTCTGTCATGAGTCTCCTCCACTGTCAAAGTGGGGCCAAACGCAAATTGGAGGAACAGCACCTCATGTTCTGCTTGAGCAGCTTTCAACCCAGGCCATTCGGCCCTTCGAGCCAGCACCGCCATTCAATGTGATCAATGCTGATCGTCCCCAATCAGTACCCCGTTCCTGCCTTCTCCCCATATCCCCATACTCCGTTACCTTTAAGAACCCTGTGTAGCTCTCTCTTGAAAGTTTCCATAGAACCGGCCTCAACCACCCTCTGAGGCACAGAATTCCACAGACTCACAACTCTCTGTGTGGAAAAGTGTTTCCTCATCTCCGTTCTAAATGGCTTACTCCTTATTCTTAAACTGTGCCCTGGTTCTGGACTCCCCCAACATCGGGAGCATGTTTCATGCCTCTAGCGTGTCCAAACCCTTAATAATTTTAATTGTTTCAATAATATGAATATCGACTTCTCTAACTCCAAGTAACCCTTGCTTTCCCTCTCTCTCTGTCCCTCCCCTACCAGAGTAATTCAATTAGTTTTAACTGTCCTGATTAGATATTACTGATTAAATGCCTCCTTGTCACTTTCCCCTCAGCTAACAATGTACCATTCTACATTTCCTTATCATCATCCCCTTCGATCTGTGTTTTCACACCTTACCCTTCCATATCTCTATGTCTCCCTCTCAGTCTAAAGAAGGGTCTTGACCAGAAACGTCACCCATTCCTTCTATCCAGAGATGCTGCCTGACCCACTGAGTTACTCCAGCAATTTGTGTCTATCTTTGGTGTAAACCAGCGCCTGCAGTTCCTTCCTGCACATTCACTCTTTTCCCGCCATTTTGACCATTGTGGCGATTCAGAGTTTATTTACATCGCTGAAAATGTTTCGTAGCCATTTCTTCCCCCATCAATGTCCACTTTCTTCTCTACTTAACTGCTGTACAAAATAACACGAGGCACCAGGCATACTGACCAGCACACTCTGCCTTGTGTTGCGTGTGCGGGGATGGGGAGAGAGAGCAGTGTTACGGGGTATGGATGAGACCCTGTGTGGATATAATGTTATACAGTTTTCTCTGCCTTGTGTAAACAGGGTAATGTTTTGCATGTGCGTTCGATGAATGTATGGGAATACAAAGACAGGGAGAAAGTGCTCCCTCTGCCAGCTGTCTCCTGCCACTCTGAAAAGGTTAACTCAATGAAGATTGACGTAAACCCAAGAAGACTTTTGTGTCCAAATGATCCCAAGTGAAATGTATGATTAGAAAATAACTGCGTCCCACAAGGTAATGAGCAATTTTTCTCGGCTGATTACAAAACCAGGCCAAACAGATAGCAAAAGAATTTGAATGTAACTTAATTATAAATTTATTGTCTGCTTCTCCAGGGCAGATGTCTTATCTGGTTAGCAGGAGCTGGGGCAATGATAATTGGCACTAATCTCCCCTGCAAGACACCGTTTCTCTGTCCATTGCCACCAGCCTCCCAGCGACGGGGAGAAAATCCTTTCTTTTGCCTTTTTCAATTTTCGCATGCAGCATCTTTGAACAGCTGCTCAGTTGCAAAGTGAGAATTAACAAACGTTCAAATAAAAATTTGGGACTGAGGCTGTGAAAGCAGTCAAGCGGCAAGTGGCACGGAAGTCGAGTGTGTTTGTAGTTTTTATTTTTGTTTTAAATATGTTCTTCTCTCTCGGTTTTTACAAAATTCTTCATTTTCTTCCCTTGTTCTTGTCTTCCCCAAATGCGCGTCCAATCTCACTATTGGGCACTGAAGGAGATAACTTATAATTACATCTTTACTTTTTTGTCGTCAGTCACTTGGGATGCGAAACAGATGAATTGAGTGTTGTGTCCGAAATGAACTGCAGATGCTGGTTTAAAGCGAAGATAGACACAAAATGCTGGAGTAACTCAGAAGGCCAGGCAGCATCTCTGGAGAAAAGGAATAGGTGACGTTTCGGGGTCAAGATTCAAAATTCAAGAGAGTTTATTGTCATGTGTCCCAGATAGGACAATGAAATTCTTGGTAGACAAAAATGCTGGAGAAACTCAGCGGGTGCAGCAGCATCTATGGAGTGAAGGAAATAGGCAACGTTTCGGGCCGAAGCTCTCTTCAGTCCCGAAATGTTGCGTATTTCCTTCGCTCCATAGATGCTGCTGCACCCGCTGAGTTTCTCCAGCATTTTTGTGTACCTTCGATGTTCCAGCATCTGCAGTTCCTTCTTAAACAATGAAATTCGTGCTTTGCTTCAGCACAACAGAATATTGTAGGCATAAATAAATACAGAACAGATCAGTGTGTCCATATACCATTGAATATATATATACACACACATATAAAGTGCAATAGGCTATTAAAGTTCAGATTTTTGTTTGAGTTTAATAGTCTGATGACTGTGTGGAAGAAGCTGTTCCTGAACCTGGATGTTGCAGTCTTCAGGCGCCTGTACCTTCATCCCGAAGGCAGCAGAGAGATGAGTGAGTGGCCAGGATGGTGTGGGTCCTTGATGATGCTGCCAGCCTTTTTGAGGCAGCGACTGTGGTAGATCTCCTCGATGGTAGGGAGGTCAGAGCCGGTGATGGGCTGGGCCGTGTTTACAACTTTTTGCAGTCTTTTCCAGTCCTAGACGCACAAGTTCCCAAACCAAGACACGATGCAACCGGTCAGCATGCTCTCTACTGTGCACCTGTAGAAGTTCGAGAGAGTCCTCCTCGACATACCGACTCTCCAAATACCGAGGGCCTTCTTCAGACTGAGAGTCAGGGGAAAGAGAAAATATATATCTCTAAGGTAGACAAAAATGCTGGAGAAACTCAGCGGGTGAGGCAGCATCTATGGAGCGAAGGAAATAGGCAACCTTTCGGGTCGGGACCCTTCTTCAGACTGAAGAAGTCTTGAACACTCTTGAACACTCTATATCGGTGTCGAAATGTCTCGTTTCCCTTTCCTCCGACTCTCAGTCGGAAGAAGGATCTCGACCCAAAACTTCACCTATTCCTTATCTCCAGAGATGCTGCCTGACCCTCTGAGCTACTCCAGCTTTTTGTGTCAATCTTCGAATATACTCGGATGAGAAAGCAAACGTGGCAGATCTGAAATTAAACGGAGCTGTTGGAAGTAGTCGCGGAGGAAAGTCGCGAGGGAGAGAAACAGAATTAATTTTTCAGGCTAATGTCTCTCGTCACATGTGAGAAAAATAGTGTGAAGGAAGTTGAAAAGTATTTCGATTGGTAATTGGACCAAGCTGCTTTCAGGCTGGTAATTTTCAACGATCTTTCTGATATCTCCCAGATGGAGTCTGTGCTGAAATCTTAATCGTTTTACGTTGATACACTTCTCAATCTCTCTCTAATCTCCCCATCAAATCAACCCAGAACACCTCTCCTTCCCTCTGATTATTTTTCTGTCCCCAATTCTTCTTAGAGTCATGTAGCCATACAGCATGGATCAACTTGACCATGCCAACCAAGATACCACATCTACACAAGTCCGCATTGGCGGAAAACCCGGGGGGGGGGGGGGGCAGGGGGGACGTGTCCCCTCCATGTTTTCAGATGTGGGGGACTGTCCCCCTCACGTACAAGCTTTAAATCTGTGGTACAGATCTGCAGTAATTGACTCATTCTAACGGTAATGGCCCCGTAGTAGAAGCATCCACGTCGCGGGGCTGGAAACTAGAAGAATCCCGAGCTACTTAACCGTGTGCCCTAATTCAGGGCGCACGGCTGAAGCTTCCGATGCCTCGCGCGTGAGTGTGCGCATGCGCACGCGGCCGCCAAGAAATTGTGTCCCCCCTGACCCTCGGTCCCCTACATGGTTTGAAAGCGCTTTCCATCTCTGCTAGTCCCAGCTGCCCACATTTGGCCCACATCCCTCTAAACATCTCCTAGGTAGGAAAATAGGATTAATAGGCATAGATCAGCCATGATTGAATGGCAGAGTAGACTTGATGGGCCGAATGGCTTAATTCTACTCCTATAACTTGTGAACTGATCCATGTACCTAAAATAGACACAAAATGCTGGAGTAACTGGTGTGCTGGTCAGCATGCCTGGCGCCTCCATGTTTTTTTTTACAGCAGTTAAGGAGCGAAGAAAGTGGACATTGTTGGGGAAAGAAATGGCTACAAAACATTTTCAGCGATGTAAATAAACTCTGAATCTCCACAATGGTCAAAATGGCGGGAAAAGAGTGAATGTGCAGGAAGGAACTGCAGGTGCTGGTTTACACCAAATATGGACACAAAATGCTGGAGTAACTCAGCGGGTCAGGCCGCATCTCTGGAGAGAAGGAATGGGTGGCGTTTCGGGTCGAGGCCCTTCTTCAGACTGAAGTCAGGGGAGAGGGAGATACAGAGATAAGGAAGTGTAAGGTGTGAAGATGAGACAAAGGGGGTGGAGATCAAGGATAATGTAGAACAGATCATTGTTAACTCGGAGAAGGCAACAACAAAGCAAACAGAGCTCACTCTAACAATGGAGGGGCCCACGCAAATTGGAGGAACAGCACCTCATATTTCGCTTGGGCAGCGGTATAAATATTGACTGCTCTAACTTCAAGTAACCCTTGCTTTCCCTCTCTCTCCATCCCTTCGTCTTCCCAGGTCTCAGACTAGTCTGACTGTCTCCGATTACATTCTATCTCTGTTTGCTTTGGTCTCACCTTCTGCCAAGCTAACAATGACCTATTCCACATTTCCCTTCATCTCCACCCCCTTTGTCTCATTTTCACACCTTGCACTTCAGTATCTCTGTATCTTCCTCTTCCCTGACTTCAGTCTGAAGAAGGGCCGCCCATTCATTCCCTCCAGAGACGCAGCCTGTCCCGCCTCGTTACTCCAGCGTTTTGTGTCTACCTTCAGTTTAAATCAGCGTCTGCAGTTCCTTCACACACTGACAAGATTAACGTGGACCCAAGGAACCGCTGGTGCTGGTTTACTAAAAAAAGTGCTGGAGCAAACTCCGGTGGTCAGGCAACATCTCCGGGGAACATTTAGAGGCGACGTCTCAGATTGGGAATAGGCACGAAATGTTGGAGTAACTCAAAGTTTGGGACGACAGATGGCACAATGGGCTAAGTGTTCGGCTGGCGACCGGAAGGTAGCCGGTTCGAATCCCGCTTGGAGTGCATACTGTCGTTGTGTCCTTGGGCAAGACACTTCACCCACCTTTGCCTGTGTGTGAATGTGTGTGTGTGAATGTGTGTGAATGTGTGTGAGTGATTGGTGGTGGTCGGAGGGGCCGTAGGCGCAGATTGGCAGCCACGCTTCCGTCAGTCTGCCCCAGGGCAGCTGTGGCTACAGAAGTAGCTTACCACCACCGAGTGTGACTGAGGAATGAATGAATAATGCGATGTAAAGCGCCTTGAGTATTAGAAAGGCGCTATATAAATCCCATCTATTGTTATTATTATAAAGTGTTGAAGAAGGAACTGCAGATTCTGGAAAATTCGAAGGTAGACAAAGGTGCTGGAGAAACTCAGCGGGTGCAGCAGCATCTAAGGAGCGAAGGAAATAGGCAACGTTTCGGGGCCCGAAACGTTGCCTATTTCCTTCGCTCCTTAGATGCTGCTGCACCCGCTGAGTTTCTCCAGCACCTTTGTCTACCTATGTTGGAGTAACCCGGCGGGATAGGCAGCATCCCTGGAGAGGAATGGGCGACGTTTCGGAGCGAGATCCTTCGGACTGAAATTGGGGAAGGGGAGGGAAGAAAGCTTGACGATAGGTGGGCGAGGACAAAACATGCAAGGTAATAGTCACTCTTGCACCGAGTCACAATGGGCGAAATAGATAGACTCGGCTTGATAGACTCGACTGGATAGACTCAGCTTGTCCTCACTAGAATTTAGAAGATTGAGGGGGATCTTATAGAAACTTACAAAATTCTTAAGGGGTTGGACATGCTAGATGCAGGAAGATTGTCCCTGATGTTGGGGAAGTCCAGAACAAGGGGTCACAGTTTAAGGATAAGGGGGAACTCTTTTAGGACCGAGATGAGAAAATAAATTTTCACACAGAGAGTGGTGAATCTGTGGAATTCTCTGCCACAGAAGGTAGTTGAGGCCAGTTCATTGGCTATATTCAAGAGGGAGTTAGATGTGGCCCTTGTGGCTAAAGGGATCAGGGGGTATGGAGAGAAGGCAGGTACAGGATACTGAGTTGGATGATCAGCCATGATCATATTGAATGGCGGTGCAGGCTCGAAGGGCGGAATGGCCTACTCCTGCACCTATTTTCTATGTTTCTATGTCTTTTGTTTCTATGAAAAAGCCACCGACTGTTACCATAGGATTTTATGCTCCTCTGAATCTAATTGCAGTTTCCATTGATGTTATTTGTGAATTAGTATCTCTGACAGAGGCTTGCGAGGCGGTATGACTTTAATCTATCCAACATTGTGGAAAGTTTCAGGAATTACTTCTGTTTACAGTTAAAACTTCACATGGTGATGGTAATGTCTGCGCGGAGACGTCACGGTTATTGAGGTCGAACTCGAAGAGTTTCTTTGCTTGACTGCCCTCCTGCAGCACGAACTCTACCTTCAGCTTTTTCTTCAAATTATTTTGCAGAATAAATTGCATCCATTTGCTCTCTCGTGCAATCAAAGCGGCTGATTCTAATCCAACGTAGCACAAACAGAGTCTGAGCTGTAGAACAGCTGATACAAGGAACCGCAAATGCTGGCATCTGGAGTGATAAACACCAAGTGCTGGAGTAACTCACCGGGTCAGGCCGCATCTCTGGAGAACATGGATAGGCGACCTTTCACAATGGAACCTTTCTTCAGACATCCGTGTATATCACCTCCATGCTCTTCAGAGATGCTGGATAGGGCTCTTGAAGATAGCGGAGTCAGGGGATACGGGGAGAAGGCAGGAACGGGGTCCTGATTGGGGATGATCAGCCATGATTACATTGAATGGCGGTGCTCCACACAAGGTTCTTTAGAGTTTAGAGATACAGCACGGAAACAGGCCCTTCGGCCCCCTCTACGTCCATGCTGACCAGTGATCACCCCGTACACTAACACGCTCCTGCACACTGGGGACAATTTTTTGCAATGTTACCAAAGCCAATTAACCTATAAACCTGCGCCTCTTTGAAATATGGGAGGAAACTGGAGCAACCAGAGAAAACCCGCGCGGTCACAGAGCGAACGAACAAACTCCGTACAGATCGCACCCACGGTCAGGATTGAACCTGGTTCTCTGGCGCTGAAAGGCAGAAACTTTACCGCTGAGCCGCCGTGCTGCCCCGTACGCCACTGTCCCTGCATCTCCAGTTCCTTGTGTCTACGTCCGAAATGCATGGGCGGAAATCCTGGGGGGACGGGGGGGGATGCGTTCTCCCCCATGCTTTGAGAGGTGGGGGACAATCCCCCCCATGTTTTGTAATCCGGACTTTATCAGACGCTTTCTAAGGGCTGAATCATCCCATTCGCGGGCAGGGCCTTTCAGCGGCCAGCGCGGCTAAAATCAAACTGCTGCATCGAGGCTCCCGATGTTGAAGCCCCCGCCGGGCGATGAAAGGCCCCGCGAAAGGGCCGATTCAAGCCCCACGATTTGGGGGTGGGGGTGGGGGAGGAAGCTGCTGTTGCAGAGTTCGTAGTCGGTCACCAACCAGATGTTACCGTCCACAGGGCCCACGGCCGAAGCCTCGCGTGCGTGTGTGTCCGCCAAGAAATTGTGTCCCCCTTCCCATCTTTTGATAGCGATTTCCGTGCCTGCTGAAATGGCATTGAACTGATTGGCGTTTCAGCGATTGCACCATTTCAGAAGCTAATTAAGAGTTAATCACATTGACAATTTAACCAGCTCGGTCGGATGTGCGTGGCAAATTTACTTCCCTGAAGGACATTAACAAAACAGTTGGGATTCCACAACAATATTCTTTGTAGGTGGTCACCAATAGTCATCTGAGCTTCATAATTACAGATTTATTTAATTAAATGAGTTTCAATTCCCCAGTTGTCAAGGTGATTAGAACTCATAAATTCATATCATTAGCCCAGAGGCTTCGGATTATTGATTTATTAATGTAACTACAATGATCCCGCCCTCTGCCAATTGAATTGGACAGAAATATTTCACTTAAGCTGATTGGTGAACAACACAAATGGGCCACAGCCACTAATTGGAAAATGATCCAAAGAGTGCCCCAAAGAGGGAGGAAAATGTTGACAATTAAATTTCGCTCCATTGAGTTCACATTTTGCAAATGGTTAAAGGTTGTTTCTACGGAGTTTGTTCGTTCTGCCCGTGACTGCGTGGGTTTTCTCCGTGTGCTCCGGTTTCCTCCTAGGCTCCAAAGATGCACAGGTTTGCAGGTTAATTGGCTTTGGTTAAATTGTACATTGTCTCCAGTGTGTGTGGGATGGTGCTTGCATAAGGGGCGATCGCCGGTCAGCACGGACTCTGTGGGCCGAAGGGCCTATTTCTACGCTGTATCTCTCTAGTAAAGTAAAATGAATAGGTGACATTTTGGGCTCGGGACCCTTCTTCAGACTGATTGTAGAGGGGGGGTTGGAAGCCAGGAGAGGTGGGGGTGGGCTAAAGCACGGCAGGTGGGTACTAGTTTGGCGGGGGGGGGGGGGGGGGGATGGTTATTTGGCAGATGGGTGGAGGAAGGCCAAAGATGGAAAGGGGAGCAGAGATGGCGGTCAAAGGAACACCCTGTCTGAAGTGCACAAACCAAGAGCTCTCTTTCCCCCCTCTGCTCATGACATCGAGCTACCCGCCACTTAAGATGGGAAGGAGACAAAGATGGGAATGTGTTTATTTAACAGTTCAAACAAATTGCTACATCGGTAAAAGTGGAAGTCCTGACCTGAAATGTCACGGATCCATATTCTCCAGATATGCTGCCTGACCCGCTGAATTATTCCAGCACTTTGTGACTAGTCCTAATCATGTGCGGCACGGTGGCGCAGCGGTAGAGTTGCTGCCTCACAGCGCCAAAGACCCAGGTCTGATCCTGACTACGGGTGCTGTCTGTACGGAGTTTGTACGTTCTCTACGTGACCACGTGGGTTTTCTCTGGGTGCTCCGGTTTCCTTCCACACTCTATAGACGTACAGGTTTGTAAGTCAATTGGCTTCCGACAAATTGTAAATTGTCCCTAGTGTGTGGGGTAGTGCCATTATACAGGGTGGTCGCTGTTTGGTGCGGACTCGGTGGGCCGAACGGCCTGTTTCCGCGCAGTATCTCTAAACTAAACTAAATTAGACTGCTAGTTAGTTTACTCTAGAGATACAGTGTGGAAACAGGCCCTTCGGCCCACCGAGTCCGCACTGACCAGCGATCCCCACACATTAACAGTATCCTACACACACACACACACTAGTGACAATTTACACATACACTAAGCTAATTAGCCTACATACCTGCACGGAGTATGGGAGGATAGGAAACCGAAGATCTCGGAGAAAACCTACGCGGTCACGGGGAGAATGTACAAACTCCGTACAGACAAGCACCTGTAGTCGGAATCGAACCCGGGTGTCCAACGCTGGAGGGCAGCCACTCTACCGCTGCGCCATCGTGGCTGTCCTAATTTTACTGAGTAAAACCTAGTGCTGGTTGCCCCGATTTAGCCTTTGATTTGAACTGCTGAACTCAATTCTGTCGGGATCCTGTCATCTGAAGCCATTTCAAGGAGGTCCTCTCGAGGAGCTGGTTGGCATTTCACAAGCGCCGTGACTAAACCGCATTAAAATCCCCTTGAAATGTTAACGTTGAGCGAGTTAACGAGAGCTGCAGCATGCCTTTTTGGAATGTCAGGAAGGAGCCAACACGACCATCACTAGTACATTAACACTTCAAAAGGGCTCGGATGTCATGGAGTAGATTTCTGCACGTGAATCGTATTATGTGCGCAGTGTTCTTCCTGTTTTTGAGGTGGTGCAGGGCCAAGTGTGCAATATCGCAGCGTTGACTCACACTGCAACCCAAGCTTCACAAGCCAAGCCAAGCCGAGAAACGTATTGAAATAATACACTGAAATTTCAGAAGTGGTGCCTTATCAGGGCGAAGGTTTGTGGAAAATGTGATGCTTTCCTCATGGCCGGAGCAGAAATACAGATGGCAACACTTAATTGGTGTTATTAGGCAGCGTTCTGTATATATAAAGGCAAAATCCCCTGTCGTCCCGGCAATAATGTAGCTGCTAGTGTTTTCCTTCCCGACGACCAGTTTTAAGTGGAAACAGGGCACATGGGTTGGATGCAAAGCTTTGAAGTTCCTGGTCTTGGCGTGGGCACTGTTGGTTTCATGGATGGAATTAACATCAGCACTACTGTATATCCTGGCAAAAACATGTGCCATCTTGCAGAATTCTAAACGTCTAAAATTGATGTCAGCTTTGCTGGAGTCAGCTCCCCATATGCAGACCACCTGAACAATTGCAAAAGGCGGGACTGTCATATGCTGAGAGAATGGAGCGGCTGGGCTTGGAGTTTAGAAGGATGAGAGGGAATCTCATTGAAACATTTAGGATTGTTAAGGGCTTGGACACGCTAGAGGCAGGAAACATGTTCCCGATGTTGGGGGAGTCCAGAACCAGGGGCCACAGTTTAAGAATAAGGAGTAAGCCAATTAGAACGGAGACGAGGAAACACTTTTTCTCACAGAGAGTGGTGAGTCTGTGGAATTCTCTGCCTCAGAGGGCGGTGGAGGCAGGTTCTCTGGATGCTTTCAAGAGAGAGCTAGAAAGGGCTCTTAAAAATAGCAGAGTCAGGGGATATGGGGAGAAGGCAGGAACGGGGTACTGATTGGGGATGATCAGCCAAATCACATTGAATGGCGGTGCTGGCTTGAAGGGCCAAATGGCCTAATTCCTGCACCTATTGTCTATTGTCTATTATCTATTATCTCAGCCTCGTTTTTCTAGCTCAATCAAAAATGGTCATAGTCTTTGCCATCTATCTCTTCCAATCTCTTGCACGGGAAGGAAATGGAGATGCTGGTTTCGCCCGAAGAGAGACACAAAATGCTGCCGTAACTCAGCGGGTCAGGTGGCATCTCTGGAGAAACGGAATAGATGACGTTTCAAGGTTGGGATGTTTAAGAAGGAACTGCAGATGCTGGAAAATCGAAGGTAGACAAAAGTGCTGGAGAAACTCAGCGGGTGAGGCAGCATCTATGGAGCGATGGAAATAAGCAACGTTTTGGGCCGAAACCCTTCGCTCCATAGATGCTGCCTCACCCGCTGAGTTTCTCCAGCATTTTTTGTCTACTTTCAAGCTTGAGACCCTTCTTCAGACTATTTAGGGAGGAACTGCAA
The DNA here is from genome assembly GCF_010909765.2 of Amblyraja radiata. Lineage (NCBI taxonomy): Eukaryota > Metazoa > Chordata > Chondrichthyes > Rajiformes > Rajidae > Amblyraja > Amblyraja radiata. The sequence goes on along the minus strand of NC_045975.1, from coordinate 5,110,280 downwards.
ATGCTGGTTTACACCGAAGATAGACACAAAATGCTGGAGTAACTCAACGGGTCAGACGGCATCTCTGGAGAAAAGGAACAGGTAAGTTTGAAGAAGTTCGAGTCAGTTTGAAGAAAGGTCTTGACCCGAAACGTATTCCTTTTCTCCAGAGATGCACCTGTAGGAAACCCACAAGATTACAGGGAGAACGTGCAAACTCTACACAGACAGAACCTGAGGTCAGGATCGAACTTAGGTCTCTGGCGCTTGAAGGCAGCAGCTCTACCAGCTGCACAAGTGTGCTGCCCTCGAACTAATTGTCGGGTCTGTATCAACCTGTACCTGTCCCTCTTCCAAATTTCTCCCCCTGCCCACAATCAGCCTGAAGAAGGGGAATGACACCTATCCATGTTCTCCAGAAATGCTGCCTGTCCTGCAGAATTACTCCAGCATTTTTGTGTCTTTTTTTTTGTAAACGAGCATCTGCGGTTCCTTGTATCCATGGTCTATTCACTCTGCTGTTGCTAACCTTATGGGCCTGTCCAACTTATGCGACTTTTTCGGCGACTGCCGGCACCCGTCATAGTTCGCCGAAAAATTTCAACATGTTGAAAATCCAGCGGCGACCAGAAAGACGCTACAACTCTTTGGGCGACTGAGGAGACGACTCACGACCATACAGGCGACACCCTGGCGACATGTCGCGTGGCGAAGCCTGTATGCTCGTGAGCAATCGCCCAAAGAATCGTGTCTTATTTTTATATTGTTAAATTTAAAACAAGAAGTTGTACACTAAATGTATTATGTAATATACCATGGTTTATACGACTGTACATTGCTTCTAATAAAAATAAAAAATAAAAATAAATAAATAAGATTTAAAAAATGAATCGTACCTTGTTCTGGTCGCCGCTGGATTTACAGCATGTTGAAAATTATCGGCGACATGCAACGACCAATGACGGGTGCCGGCAGTCGCCGAAAAAGTTGCGTAAGTGGGACAGGCCCATAAGCTTTTGTCACCATGAATAAACTGAATCTATTGATACATATTCTAGTTTTGTGACTGCAAAATAACGGATCGCTGTATGAAATGTTGAGTGTTTTGTGCCTACCAATGCGGGATGCCGTGGCTCTGCACATTAAGGTTGTTCCGATCCCACGTTTACGACTTGGAATGCCCTTTGCTTCACGTCTCCATGTCCAAAAGACTTACATTTTAACTTTTTTGCTAGCCCTTGCTGTCTCCTCCCACCCTCCCATCCGCCCACCCTCGGGCTCCTCCTCCTCCTCCCCTTTTCCTTCCTTCTCCCCCCCCCCACCCCCACCAGTCTGAAGAAGGGTTTCGGCCCGAAACGTCGCCTATTTCCTTCGCTCCATAGATGCTGCTGCACCCGCTGAGTTTCCCCAGCAATTTTGTGTACCTTACATTTTAACTTTGATGTGTTTCAATTGGCATTTGGCAAAGCTGACATGTGTTTGAGCTTTGGAGTGCAGTTTACATGATCATGTGCCATGCTGGACTGTAAATTCCACCAATGGTCGTTCCAGCAAAGCTGTGTAAAATTAATGCTCTTTGTTCTAGCTTCAGCAGCTAAGAAAGGGGCTCAGATCAAATGAGGTGAATTGTATTTAGTATATTTTATTAGCCAAGTATGTATACTTACAAGGAATTTGCCTTGGTGCCCTACTCGCAAGTACATATACAGTAGACAATTACAAATAAAACATTATAATTTAAACATGTGAATAATTAAATGAAATACCAGAGTAAAAGGAGGCTACAGATTTTGGTTGTTGAGTAGAGCTACTGTTTGTCGAAAAAAGTTGTTTCTATGCCTGGCTGTGGCAGCTTTGACAGTCCGGAGTCGCCTTCCAGAGGGAAATGATTCAAAGAGTTTGTGGCCAGGGTGAGAGGGGTCAGAGATGATCTTGCCCGCTCGCTTCCTGGCCCTTGCAGTGTACAGTTCGTCAATGGAGGGAAGGTTGCAGCCAATAACCTTCTCGGCTGATCGGACGATTCGCTGCAGCCTCCGGATGTCGTGCTTGGTGGCCGAGCCAAACCAGACCATGATGGAGAAGGTGAGGACAGACTCTACGATAGCCGTGTAGAATTGGACCATCATTGCCTGTGGCAGATTGTGCTTCCTCAGCTGCCATAGGAAGTACATCCTCTGTTGTGCCTTTTTGACTGTGGAGCCGATGGTAACCTTCCATTTAAGGTCCTTGGAGATGATGGTTCCCAGGAACTTAAAAGACTTCACAGATGTGACTGTGGTGTTGTTGATGGTGAGTGGGGTGAGGGGAGAGAGAGCTCTCCTAAAATCTACTATCAATTCCACTGTCTTAAGAGCATTGAGCTCCAGGTTGTTGCAATGGCACCAGGACGCCAGCTGTGTCACTTCCTGTCCGTAGGCAGATTCCTTGAGACGTTTTTACGTTGGATATTAATTCCAAAGAACAGTGCGGCATTACGATAGGAATTTGTTTGGCCGTGTGGAAAGATGATCCTGAGCTGTGTTTGGGCCATTATAACCGGGACAGCGGTAGAGTTGCTGCCTCACAGCGCCAGAGACCCGAGTTCGATCCTGACGACGGGTGCTGTCTGTACGGAATTTGTACATGCTCCTTTGACCGTGTGCGTTTTCCCCGCGCACTCCGGTTTCCTCCCGCACTCCAAAGACGTACAGGTTTGTAAGTTAATCAACATCGGCAAAATTGTACCTAGCGTGTAGAATAAAGTTAGTGTACGGGGTGATTACTGGTCGGCGCGGGCCGAAGGGCCTGTTTCCGTGCTGTATCTCTAAAGGGAAGTGAAACCTAGAGCATAAATCACCAGTTGTGCCGCAGAATTCCCTTTATCTTCAGCCAAGTCAAGTCAAGTCAAGAGAGTTTATTGTCATGTGTCCCAGATAGGACAATTAAATTCTTGCTTTGCTGCAGCACAACAGGATATAGTAGGCATGAATACAGAACATATCAGTGTGTCCATATACCATTATATAAATATATACACACATCAATAAATAAGCAGATAAACAGATAATGGTCTATTAATGTTCAGAGATTTGTTTCAGTTGAGTTTAGCCTGATGGCTGTGGGGAAGCAGCTATTCCTGAACCTGGACGTTGCAGTCTTCAGGCTCCTGTACCTTCTACCTGAAGGTAGCTGAGAGATGAGTGTGTGGCCAGGATGGTGTGGGTCCTTGATGATGCTGCCAGCCTTTTTGAGGCAGCGACTGCGATAAATCCCCTCGATGGTAGGGAGGTCAGAGCCGATGATGGACTGGGCAGTGTTTACTACTTTTTGTAGTCTTTTCCGCTCCTGAGCACACAAGTTGCTGAACCAAGCCACGATGCAACCGGTCAGCATGCTCTCGACTGTGCACCTGTAGAAGTTAGAGAGAGTCCTCCTTGACAAACCGACTCTCCGTAATCTTCTCAGGAAGTGGAGGCGCTGATGTGCTTTCTTAATAATTGCATCAGTGTTCTCAGACCAGGAGAGATCTTCAGTGATGTGCACGCCCAGGAATTTGAAGCTCTTGACCCTCTCCACCATCCACCAGCATTAATCTATTGAGGATAACAAGGCTAAATAGCGAAGATAGACACAAAGTGCTGGGTGGCAACAGATAAAGAACCAGGGCTTCCGGCCTGGGACAAGAGCATCTATTCCGGTGAAGATTATAAACTGGTGGGCGATTAAAACAAGCTGTCAAACTGTACAGGATGTGTAGGAAGGAACTGCTTGATGCTGGTTTAAACCAAAGATAGACACAACAAGCTGGAGTGACTCAGTGGGTCAGGCAGCATCTCTGGAGAAAAGAAATAGGTGAGTGTCCGGATAACTCGTGATCGTCCACCCCACAGCCAACAATGGACCCTTGTGGGCTCCACCTTTCCTTGACCATTGTTATTTTTTCCGTATCTGGCATTCATTCATTCATTCTATATCCCTCTATATCACTGTCTATATCTCCCATTGCCCTTTCCCCCGTCTCTGTCTGAAGAAGGGTCTCGACTCGGAAACATCACCCGCGCCGTATCCCCTGAGCCGCGGAGTTTACGCCAACGTTTTGTGTCTATTGCACCTTTTTATCACGGATATAATTCAGGAATTACAAGTGTGAAAGAGTGGAGCAGAGCAGCAAACAGCTGGATTTTACGGAGCTAAAGTGTTGTCTTTGAAGGTTTGCGCCATCAGTTTCAATTTGCAGCGTTGAGCTGGTCGCTGGTGCCCACATGAATCAGGCCGTCATTTGGGCAGCGATTATGAGCGCAGGAAGATGATGTCCAGCTGTTCACTCTAAACCTGACTTTGGCAGAAGTGGTGCTTTTTTATTGTTTTCTTTGGGAAGGGAACTGAGATTTTCAGCAGATGTTGCACAAAAAGCCAAGGAGAAGGGATTGGATTGCTGGCATTCTGTTTCACCTGCCAGTGTGACAAACTGTAGGGCCCGTCCCACTTTCCCCAGTCCTCTGCCGAGTTGAAAGGAACTTTAAAAAAAATCAAGATTTTTGTGATCTACGGACTCCTACTCCCGACCATCTTATTACTTGTGGACTTTTTTATCGGGCTGGAAAAAACGTCCCGACTTACCTGATGCCCCGAGTACGTACGGCTGGCATAACGAGACACTACGATACATCCGAATCGGCCCGAAACGTTGCCTATTTCCTTCGCTCCCTAGATGCTACTGCACCCGCTGAGTTTCTCCAGCATTTTTGTCTACCTTCGATATTCCAGCATCTGCAGTTCCTTCTTAAACTCCTTGTGACCTGCGTGGGTTTTCTCCGGGTGCTCCGGTTTCCTCCCACACTTCAACGACATGCAGGATTGTATGTTGATTGGCTTCGGTTTAAAAATGTAAATTGTCCCTGCAAACTGAGTTGGATGATCAGCCATGATCACATTGAATGGCGGTGCAGGCTCGAAGGGCCGAATGGCCTACTCCTGCACCTATTTTCTATGTTTCTATGTCCCTCGTGTGTAGGATAGTGCTGGCGTACGGGGTGATCGCCGGTCGGCACGGACTCGGTGGGCCGAATGGCCTGTTTCCGTGCTGTACCTCTAAAGTCTAAAGTAAAGCATCGTGCATTAATCTTTAATGAACCTTGAATTGTTTTCGTGTCGAGTTGGGGTCGGTGGCCTATGTCGACTAAAATGGTTAATCTTACAGGGAACAAAAGCCAAGTGCAAAATTAGAAGAAGCATTGGATTTGTTTTTTAAGAAACATTCGAGTTCCGCAGCTCATACTTGAATATTTTATTGAGGATTGCGGAATAGACTGGCCTTTGTAATATGAGATTTGTGGTATCGGTTGGCCAGTGTGAGTAATACCAGCTAAGTAACTGTAAATGAAAGTGCTTTGTTCACAGCAAGTTGTGATATAGAGATCGTAACAGATTGTTTTGGAGTTTCGGCTGGGTACATCGTGTCTGCTTTGCCATGCACTGATTTGATTTAAATTGAACTGGGCTTACTTTCGGGATGAGGCACTTAGAGCTTATTTCCAGAAACCTGGGTCTGCCACTTAAGGGCTGATGGGTCTTGTGAACTGGTGAGTAACTTTTGGCTTTTCCTCATGTGTCTCTGGAATCCTGCAGAGACTATGAACAGCGACTGCAGGTATAGCACAGAAGTCTCTCACGTCTATTTATCCCTTGACTCAAGGCCACAAGCCTGCTGCGTACTTCAGTAAATTCAACAAGAGGGATTAGCTTCTCTTTCCTCCAAAGACGTAAAACCTTTCCTTCCTTCAGACACCTCCCCTCCCGGCCTATTAGATTGCTTATTTTAAAGTTTCGGTTCCATTTAGTTTATTGTCACGTGTACCGAGGTACAGTGAACAGCTTTTTGTAGCTCGCTAACCAGCCGGTGGAAAGACAATACATGATTACAATTGAGCTGCAATAGAGTTTAGAGATACAGCGCGGAAACAGGCCCTTCGGCCCATCTAGTCCTCTGTGGCCCTTTGGCATGAATGATGTGTTTGTCTGTTTATTATCCGGTATGGCAATCAAAGACGGGGTACGTCAATGCTGTGGTCGATCACTTCACTTAGATTCAGTGGCGGGATTCTCATATCGTAGTCTGTCTGGAGATACAGAGTGGAAACAGGCCATTCGGCCCACCGGGTCCACGCCGACCAGCGATCACCCCGTACACTAGCACTATCCTACACACAATGTTTACCATAGCATATTAATCTACAAACCTGTACGCCTTTGGAGTGTGGGAGGAAACCAGAGCACCCGGGGGAAACCCACGGAGGTCACAGGGAGAACGTGCAAACTCTGTACAGACAGCACCCGTGGTCAGGATCGAACCCAGGTCTCTGGCGCTGTGAGGCAGCAACTCTACCGCTGTGCCACCGTGTCACCCTACGTATTCCAGCATTTTGTGTCTGTTTTATGCACAGCCATTGGAAATCAGTTTCAACCGGGCAATACTTTACTTTAAAACCCCAAAATGTAATCAATGTGTTGTGCTGTAGAATGAAGTAGCAAGTGTTTCACAAATGATTTACGAACTTGAGATCCACCTTCTCCAGAAATGCTGCCTGGCTCGCTGAGTTACTCCAGCACTTTGTGTCCTTTGTTTGAAAAAGCAAATGCTTATCATGTAGTTTTGAAATGAGATACTTTCTTAACGTTGCAAATGGTGTGTGTGCGCGATTGAATTACTGGACAAATGTCTTCATTAGTACTCAGTTGGAACATGACGTAGACACGGAGTGTCTAAATGGGCCTGTCCCACTTAGGCGATTTTTTGGGCAACTACCGGCGACTGCCGAAAAACTGAAGAGAGAATAGAAAAAGTTAGAAACAGCAGGTCAGGCAGCATCCGTGGAGAGGAGAAAAACAAAGGTAATGCAACAGGCCAAAGATCAAATGTCATGATTGGTGCGTAAACAAGGAACTGCAGATGCTGGTTTACAGAAAAAGACACAAAGTGCTCTGTAACTCAGCGGCTCAAGAGAACATGGATAGGTGACCTTTCTGGTTGGGACTCCCCTTCTGTCCGAAGAAGGGCCCTGACCCAAAACGTCACCGGTCCATGTTCTCTATAGCACGGTGGTGCAGCGGTTGAGTTGCTGCCTCACAGCGTCAGAGACCCGGGTTCAATCCTGACTACGGGCTGCTGTCTGTACGGAGTTTGTACGTTCTCCCCGTGACCACGTGGGTTTTCTCCGGGTGCTCCGGTTTCCTCCCACGCTCCAAAGACGTGCAGGTTTGAAGGATAATTGTTAGAAATTATAAAATGGTCCCTAGGGTGTTGGATAGTGCTAGTGTGCGGGGTGATCGCTGGTTGGCACAGACACGGTGGGCTGACGGATCTGTTCTGTGCTGTACCACTAAACTAAACTGAACTGTCCTGCTGAATTACTCCGGCATTTTGTGTTTATCTTCTTAAACTAAACTAAACTAAGAACTAATATGATTGTTGATCCTGAAATGAACAGTTCCTTCACCCTACATTAGGATCCAAGTCCGAGATTCTTCCCAGTCTCCATGTTCCAATAAGTCACTGGGAAATCTAAAATTAATCTTCATTAAAGGATAAACACACAAGTAGTCACCATTTAGTTTGTAGCCAAATGTGAGCCGCTGTCTTTATGAGGCTGTTAATAATATTAACTTCTCCCTGATCTAAACTGACACAAAGGAGTGCTTGGTATTTATTAAAGTTGGTCATAGTTCAGTTGGAAGATAAATAATCTTTACATTTAGAACCAGCCGTTAAATGTACTTCAGACAGTTGGACCGGGAGACTGATTTCGGAGGTGATCGCTAATTTGTGGCTTAATTAGGATAGAAATGTAATTCTCTAAATAACTGGTGTTTGGATGGGATGCTTGGGACCCATCCACTATTGCTTGTTCAGCTGAAGTAATGGGTTGTAACACTGTGTAGGAATGTTGCTCAGGCTGCCACTAATAATTACGAAACTGGGAAGTCTTCAGCCTTTCATTAGCAAAGGGACCTCCGTGAAACAAATGATTTCCAGGATAAATAAAAGGTGATTCATTTTAAACATTGGAGGAAATAGCTGCCTGCTGCACCTGCATGCCTACTTTCAATGACTGGTGTACCATGACACCCAGGTCTCGCTGCATCTCCCCTTTTCCTAGTCGGCCACCATTTAGATAATAGTCTGCTTTCCTGTTTTTGCCACCAAAATGGATAACCTCACATTTATCCACATTATACTGCATCTGCCAAACATTTGCCCACTCACCCAGCCTATCCAAGTCACCATGCAGTCTCCTAGCATCCTCCTCACAGCTAACACTGCCCCCCAGCTTAGTGTCATCCGCAAACTTGGAGATATTGCCTTCAATTCCCTCATCCAGATCATTAATATATATTGTAAATAGCTGGGGTCCCAGCACTGAGCCTTGCGGTACCCCACTAGTCACTGCCTGCCATTGTGAAAAGGACCCGTTTACTCCTACTCTTTGCTTCCTGTTTGCCAACCAGTTCTCTATCCACATCAATACTGAACCCCCAATGCCGTGTCTTTCTTAAACATGGAGAAATTGGGAATATCTTCCAAAATTACAAAATCATGAGAAGCATAGATAGGGAGACATAACCATTGTCCCATAATGGTAGAAAATCAATAACTAGAGCACTTAGCTTTAAGGAGAGAGGGGCAAAGCTTAAAGGAGATATGCGGGGAAAATTTTTAACACCGACGTCTGTACACAGAGTTTGTACGTCCTCCCCGTGACCACGTGGGTTTTCTCTATCTTTGTTTTTCTCCCACACTCCAAAGACGTCCAGGTTTGTTGGTGATGTCCTCTAATGTTGGACATTTCCACCCTGGGGAAAGGTTCTAACTGTTTACCGTATCTATGCCACTTCGTCATTTTATATACTTCATATGAGACTCTATATATATATCTCAATAGACAATAGGTGCAGGAGTAGGCCATTCGGCCCTTCGAGCCAGCACCACCATTCAATGTGATCATGGCTGATCATCCCCAATCAGTACCCCGTTCCTGCCTTCTCCCCATATCCCCCGCCTTCTCCCCTATCCGCTATCTTTAAGAGCCCTATCTAGCTCTCTCTTGAAAGGATCCACCGCTCTCTGAGGCAGAGAATTCCACAGACTCACAACTCTCTGTGTGAAGAAGTGTTTCCTCGTCTCCGTTCTACATGGCTTGCCCCTTATTCTTAAACTGTGGCCCCTGGTTCTGGACTCCCCCAACATCGGGAACATGGGATTGACATGGGTCTCCCCTCAACCTATGTCAATCCAGGCGCTTCTTGCATGAAAGTTTTTTTCTGACGATAGATGTTGGACAAGATGCCAGAAAATAAACGAAATACCCAGTTTTGCAATTAATTTTCTCCGACCAGCATTGGGTAAAATGACAATCTTGGAATATTTCCAGGTTATTTGAATGCATGCAGCTTATTATAAAGTAAAAAATATTAATGATGCCAAAATGTGAAATGCTCTTGAATAGAGAGAAAGCCCATTACTGCAAGCCTAAGAGGCAATTGTTGGAAGGAATTCATACTATGGAAATGAGACACTCTTGCACATAAATGGGTGGGTGGTTTTACTAAAGTGTGTGTGTGTGTGTCTTGTGCCTTATGTATATCATGGAGGCAGAGCTAGAGAAGCAGTCTTCATTGTGAGACTGGGTCTGAACCAAGTACTTTACTTTAGTCTTTAGATATACAGCGTGGAAACAGGACCTTCGGCCCACCGAATCCGCGCCGACCAGCGATCACCGTGTACACTAGCACTATCTTAAACACTAGGGACGATTTTACCAAAACCAATTAAACTACAAACATGGATGAATGTAGACAAAAATGCTGGAGAAACTCAGCGGGTGAGGCAGCATCTATGGAGCGTAGGAATAGGTGACGTTTCGGGTCGAGAAACCACGCACGCTGCCTCACCCGCTAAGCTTCTCCAGCATTTTAGTCTACCTTCGATTTTTCCAGCATCTGCAGTTCTTTTTTAAACATGAATGAATGAATAAGTTTGTTGGCCAAGTATATACACATGCAAGGAATTTGCCTTGGTGCTCCGCTCGCAAATAACAACACCACATACAGTGACAATTAAGGATGACACATTAAACATTAATAATAAAACATTATAGTTTAAACATATGAATGAAATAAAATACCAGAGCAAACATTAATGGCTTTGGAGTGTGGGAGGAAACGGAGCACCCGGACAAAACCCACGCGGTCGCAGGGAGAACGTGCAAACTCCGTACAGACAGCACCCATTGTCAAGATTGAACCCGAGTCACTGGCATTGTGAGGCAGCAACTCTACCGCTGCGCCATCGTGCCACCCTAACTTGTTGCGATAACTGCCAGCGACACTTGCAAAATGCAAATCTATGCAATTTTATTCTAACAGCGGTAGACTTGAGGTCAAGGAGTTGTACACGGCCCTTCGTATCTCCCTGTCTCAACCAAGCAATAATTTTGAAGGGTTCCTTTGGCTCTCTCTCAACACTGTTCTCAGAAGACTGAATGCACTCACAGTCCTCGATGATTATGCAGCACAGTGATTAGAATATGAACGGGTTGCAAGTCAAGTGCATTTTAGACAAGAGCACTGAAAAATTACACTTGGAATTCAAGCTTTTAATTGATTGCTATTCATTACTTATTATGTGTTCACTTCGAGGCCCGTCCCACTTGGGTGTCATTTATGCGTCACGCAGGTGGCCCGCGATGATTTTGTGAATCCCCAAATCCTGAGACGCCGTGCGTGACCGTGCGTCACTGCCTACGTGTAAATGATGTTGCGTAAATGACACGCCAATAACGCCCAAGTGGGGACGGACAGCCCCTTAAGTTGCTTTAAGTTTTGTAGACAAAAATGCTGGAGAAACTCAGCGAGTGAGGCAGCATCTATGGAGCGAAGGAAATAGGTGACGTTTCGGGTCTAGACCCTTCTTCAGACTGATGTGGGGGTGGGGGGGGGGGCGTGAAGAAGAAAGGAAGAGGCAGAGACAGTGGGTTGTGGGAGAGCTGGGAAGGGGAGGGGAAAGAGGGAGAAAGCAGGGACTACCTGAAATTGGAGAAGTCAATGTTCATACCGCTGGGGTGTAAACTACCCAAGTGAAATATGAGGTGCTCAAAATTGCTGGGGAAACTCAGCGGGTACAGCAGCATCTATGGAGCGAAGGAAATAGGCGACGTTTCAGACAGTCTGAAGAAGGGTTTCGGCCCGAAACGTCGCCTATTTCCTTCGCTCCATAGATGCTGCTGCACCCGCTGAGTTTCCCCAGCAATTTTGTGTACCTTCGATATTCCAGCATCTGCAGTTCCCTTTTGAACACAAATATGAGGTGCTGTTCCTCCAATTTACGGTGGGCCTCACTCTGGGCATGGAGGAGGCCCAGGACAGAAAGGTCGGATTCGGAATGGGAGGGGGAGTTGAAGTGCTGAGCCACCGGGAGATCAGGTTGGTTATTGTGAACTGAGCGGAGGTGTTTGGGCTCAGTTTTATTATTGTTATGTGTACCAATGAATGTAGACAAAAATGCTGGAGAAACTCAGCGGGTGAGGCAAGCATCTATGGAGCGAAGACGTACAGGTTTGCAGGTTAATTGGCTTTGGTTAAATTGTAAAGTGTCCCCAGTGTGTGTAGGATAGTGCTTGTGTAAGGGGTGATCACTGGTCGACGCAGATGCGATGGGCCGAAGGGCCTATTTCTACGTTGTATCTCTATAGTAAAGTCAAATGAATAGATGACATTTTGGGCTCGGGACTATTCTTTGATTGTAGAGGGGGGGGGGGGGGGTGGGGGCCAGGAGAGGGTGGGTGGGCTAAAGCAAGGCAGGTGATAGGTGGGTACAAGTTTGGCGGGAAAGGGGGGGGGTTAATTGGCAGATGGGTGGAGGAAGGGAAGAGATGGGAAGGGGACAGGGATGGGTTGTGTTGGCTAATTGTCTTGGAATAATTGTAAATTGTCCCTAGTGTGTGTAGGATAGTGTTAGTGTGCGGGGATCGCTGGTCGGTGCGGACTCAACGGCCTGTTTCCACGCTGTACCTCTAAACTAAGCTATAGGCCCCTTGCCAGAACGTCACCCATCCTTTTTCTCCAGAGATGCTGCTCGACGCATTGAGTTACTCCAGCACTTTGTATGTCCACTTACAAAACTGTACGTCTTTGGAATGTGGGAGGAAAGCGGAGCGCCCGGAGAAAACCCACACAGTCATAGGGAGGATGTAGAAACTCTGTACAGACAGCACCCGTAGTACAAACTGTGTTAATCATTAATTGAGAATTAATTCATTATTGATGTATCAATTTGACTTGCTATTGAACTTGTTGAAAAATGACTGAACTGATGGAATGAAATGTTGAACTTGGTTTGGTTACAGATTTACACCGACTGGGCCAATCACTACCTGGTGAAGTCTGGCCACAAGCGGCTCATCAGAGACCTTCAGCAGGACATCACGGACGGGGTTCTGCTGGCCGACATTATCCAGGTTGTAGGTAGGTGCTGTCTTCCTCACAATAGACAATAGACAATAGGTGCAGGAGTAGGCCATTCGGCCCTTCGAGCCAGCACCGCCATTCAATGTGATCATGGCTGATCATCCCCGTTCCTGCCTTCTCCCCATATCCCCTGACTCCGCTATCTTTAAGAGCCCTATCTAGCTCTCTCTTGAAAGCGTCCAGAGAACCTGCCTCCACCGCCCTCTGAGGCAGAGAATTCCACTGCTCCAGCCGTCTGTAAATGCAGACGATTGCTTGGCAGTTTAGCCAAGTTACGCTTTGCATCCCACCACAACCAGAGAGCAGTGCTGAGCTAGTGTGAAGAAGTATCACCACCCGAAACGTCACCCATTCCTTCTCTCCAGAAATGCTGCCTGTCCCGCTGAGTTACTCCAGCACTCTGCGTCCCTCTTTTAATCAAAATAGTTTTGTTTGAATCGCTCGAGACTTAAAACCACGAGCTTGCGACTCCAGAGGGGAGGATGCTACCCCCGAATGCCGTTTAGTTTAGTTTAGTTTACAATCTATTTTATTGACTCCATTTATACCTCACGCTGCCTCGGCAAGGCCAGCAGCATAATCAAGGACCAGTCGCACCCTGGCCACTCCCTCTTCTCCCCTCTCCCATCGGGCTAAAGGCAAAGAAGTGTGAAAAGGCACACCTCCAGATTCAGGGGCTGTTTCTTCCCAACTGTTATCGGGCAACTGAATCATCCCACCACAACCAGAACTACTATCTACTCTTTGGTGACCCTCGGACTGTCCTTGATCGGACTTTGCTGGCTTTACCTTGCATTAAACGTTATTCCCATATCTCTTTTCTCTTGTGAGGCATTCTTGGTGGAATCTGGTTAGAGGCTAACTACACTGAGGTCCTCGTTCACCTCGGTAAACGTGACAATAAACTAAACTGAACTGAGCTAAGCTCTGGGTGTTGAAAACCATTGATTTAGAACATAGAACAGTACAGCCCAGGAGCAGGCAGCTCGGTGGAACAGTGGTAGAGTTGCTGCCTCACAGCGCCACAGACCCGGGTTCCATCCTGACTGTCTCTGCGCAGGTTGTACGCTCGTACAACGAAAAGACTACACATGATTACACTCAAGCCGCCCACAGGGTAGAGATACAGGATAAAGGGAATAACGCTTAGTGTAAGATAACGCCCAGTAAAGTCTGATGCAAGATAGTCCGAGGGTCTCCAATGAGGTAGATCAGGACCACTCGCTAGCTAATGATAGACAAAAGGTGCAGGAGTAGGCCATTCGGCCCTTCGAGCCAGCACCGCCATTCAATGTGATCATGGCTGATCATCCACAATCAGTGATAGGATGGTTCAGTTCCCTAACAACAGCTGGGAAGAAACTGGGAAGGTTTGCATTTTCACATTTCTCATAGAGTTATAGAGTAATACAGTGTGGCCCAACACCGACCAACATGTCCCATCTACACTAGTCCCACCTACCTGCGTTTGGCCCATATCCCTCTAAACCTATTCTATCCGTACTTGTCTAAATTTTTCGTAAACGTTGCAATGGTGCATGCAAAGTACCTCTTGCCTCATGGAGAGGGGAGGAGAAGCAATGCCCAGGGTGAGACTGGTCCTAGATTATGCTGTGACCTTGTCGAGGCAGCGTGAAGTTTAGCTTAGTTTAGTTTAGTGTAGAGATACAGCACAGAAACAGGTCCTTCGGTTAAAGAGACTGCACCAACCTGCGATCCCCGCACACTAGCACTATCCTACACGCCACAAACAATTTACAGTTCTACCAAAGCCAATTAACCTAAAAACCTGCGTGTCTTTGGAGTGTGGGAGGAAACCGGAGCACCCGGAGAAAACCCCACGCAGGTCACGGGGAGAACGAACAAACTCCGAACCCGGGTCTCTGGCGCTGTGAGGCTGCAACTCTGAGCCACCAGTGCCCCCGCCCCAGTGTAGGTGGAATCAACGGAAGGGAAGAGGAGGGGGCAGAGAAAGGGTTAAAGAAGCCCGTCACACAGTTGCCTGCTTGTCGAGGATGACCTTGCTTCTCAGCTGCTCTGGGCTGGGTCGGAACTCCCCGGCAGAAATGTCGAGCATGTTCCTGACGGGTGTTGAATGTGTCGCTACACTCACTTGTCAACTGTCTGACCTCCCCCCACCCACCCCACCGACAGACTTTACAAAGCCATTCTGAAGACCTAGGTATCTACACTCAATGTACTACAAGCCTTATCTCCTTTCTATTTCAGCAAACGAAAAGATTGAAGATATCAATGGCTGTCCGAAGAATCGATCACAGATGGTAAGTCACCCCTTGCCTTATCCCTCCTACATTTCACACATTGCACTCTATTTCAGAAGGGTTTATTTTCAGACCTGATTGACTGGACTGGCTTTTGAGAAACCAAGCTCGATTTAAAGTTGGTGAGTTGAGGTACTTAATCTGGTTTATTGTGAGTTTAAGAAAGAACTGCAGATGCTGGAAAATCGAAGGTACACAAAAAAGCTGGAGAAACTCAGCGGGTGCAGCAGCATCTATGGAGCGAAGGAAATAGGCAACGTTTCGGGCCGAGACCCTTCTTCAGACTGGATAAGTTAGGGTCTCTCTCTCTCTCTCTCTCTCTCGCTCCCTCTCTCTCTCTCTCTCGTTATCAATTCAATTTCAATTCAATTTAAAAACTCTATTGGCATGATAAAAAAACATTGTTATATTGCCAAAGTATAAAACATGACATACATATTTAGAATGCATAAGTATAAATACAAGTATACAGTGCATGGATAGATATGTCCCTGTACATAAACTTGCAATAGGCCTATAGCCCTTTATTGATGCCACACATTCTTGCAGCTGTAAGCAGTACAACACAATAGCAAGTTTAGCAATTCAATATTAATTTCTTAGTGTTAGTTAATGTCGATTAGTGTGTGCGTACATATGTGCATGTTGGTCATTCACCGTCTCTCAGGTTAGATAGATAGATAGCCTTTATTGTCATTCAGACCGAAGTCTGAACGAAATTTCAGCAATCATACATATAATACAATAAAAACAACAATAAACACATATTAACATTCACCACAGTGAGTCCACCCAGCATCTCCTCACTGTGATGGAGGCAAAAGTCTTAGGTCTGCAGTCTCTTCCCTCCTCTTCTCCCTCTGCGCTGAGGCGATACCCCCCGGGCGATGTTATAAATCAGTCCCGCGGCTCAAACACGGGGTAGTCGAAGCTGCCGCCCACCAGTCCTGCAGACGCAGCCGTTGGCCCGCGGCCGAACCCCGGACTCAGGCCACCGCCGCCAGAACACCGTCCCAGCCACCCTCACGTGAGTACCGTGCCGTCTTCAGCCTCGGGCTGGGCCACCCCCGACATGGGCGCTGAAACTCCCCCGGGCCGGGCTGCCCCGACATGGGCGTCGCTTCTTCCCCGGGCCGGGCTGCCCCGACTTGGGCGTGGCTTCTTCCCCGGGCTGGGCCGCCCCGACATGGGCGCCGAACCTCCCCCGGGCTGGGCCGCCCCGACTTGGGCGTCGCTTCTTCCCCGGGCTGGGCCGCCCCGACATGGGCGCCGAACCTCCCTCGGGCTGCGAGCGCCGCACCTCCCCGAGCTCGGCTGCTCCGACGGGAGCCTCGTTCCACCCTTGGGCTGGCCGCCCCCACGAGAGCGCCACAACCTCTCACGGGAGCACTGTTCCAGCCCTGAGCCGGACCACCCTCACGGGAGCGAGCTCAGGGCGAGTCCTGATGGGCTCTGCCTCCGGAGCCTCGAGGTCATCAGCTCCATTAGGCCTCAGCGCAGACGGAGGCAGAGAAGGGGAATACGACAAAAAAGTCGCATTCCCCCGCAGGGAGAGACTGCAAACCCCGTTTCAACCCCCCCCACCCCCCCAAAACACAAACTAAGAACCAAAAACTAGACTAACCAAAACAAAATAAACAACACAAAAAACACAAACAAACGGGACTGCCGGTGAGCCGCTGCAGCCAGGGCCGCGCCGCCACTCCGGCATGCTGTTACGTATTGTGCACCAAGATGGGCCGTATTTCCTTCGCCAAGGATTATTCTTAGTTTTGATGTATCATCTAGTTCTTTAAACTCTCTCTCTTTCCTCAACTCGCTATCTCTCTCTCTTTCTATCTTTCTCTTTTTCTTTCTCTCTCCCCCCCTCTTTTTTCAATGTTTTCTTCCTTTTTGAAAACTCCGCTCAGTAATCTGCAAAGTCATCCCCGGCCAACACCAACATGTGCTGACCTAACAGAGATAGCCACTGGTGATAAAAGGCCAAATGGACAATTAATAGTAAGATTAAACGAGAACTTACCAGTTTGAAGTTTGATCTGTATTTTATGAGGAGTTACGATGAGGGAATACGTGAAGAACCCCGCCACGACGCATGCGTGTCATTCTTCAAAGCAGCGGTGTGAAATCACAGATAACTGTAATGACTAAACATAGTAAGATTAGAGAAGAGATACCAGTTAAGTATATGATCAAGGGTGGGAGCGGAGGGCACGTAATCCCTCATCGTAACTCCTAATAAAATACAGATCAAACTTCAAACTGGTAAATTCTCGTTTAATCTTACTATTTTACTTCGGAATCACGTGAGTGACTACGTGAAGATTTTAAAGCTCTGTGATTTCATGCTGTGGAACCGAGTCCATGCATCACGTCTGCCTTGATGACTGTAGGAGGAATTGTGTTAACATAATTTGGACATGAATTCGACATTGAAATCATAAAATTTATTAACACAAATTTATAACCCCTTTTTATGGGTTTAAATTAATTTACAGAATTTAAATTTGTTTCTGCAAACATTCCAAGTTTCATTACTGGTTTATTGTAAAATAATTGGAATGTTTTTTCCCCCAGACCATCCTGCTGCCTTGAGGATTTGGTCCATTGGTACATCCAACTGTATCGCTGCCGATGTAGCTGCAGCCCTGGTGGAATGAGATTTAAAAATATTAGTATCCACCCCAGGTACACAAAATTGCTGGGGAAACTCAGCGGGTGCAGCAGCATCTATGGAGCGAAGGAAATAGGCGACGTTTCGGGCCGAAACCCTTCTTCAGACTGATGGGGGGTGGGGAAAGAAAGAAGGAAAAAGGGAGGAGGAGGAGGAGCCCGAGGGCGGGCGGATGGGAGGGTGGGAGGAGACAGCTAGAGGGTTAAGGAAGGGGAGGAGACAGCACGGGCTAGCCAAATTGGGAGAATTCAATGTTGATGCCATAAGGACGCAAGGACCCCAGACGGAATATGAGGTGCTGTTCCTCCAATTTCCGCTGTTGCTCACTCTGGCAATGGAGGAGACCCAGGACAGAGAGATCGGATTGGGAATGGGAGGGGGAGTTGAAGTGCTGAGCCACCGGGAGGTCAGGTAGGTTATTGCGGACTGAGCAGAGGTGTTCGGCGAAACGATCGCCCAACCTACGCTTGGTCTCACCGATGTAAATCAGCTGACATCTAGAGCAGCGGATGCAGTAGATGAGGTTGGAGGAGATACAGGTGAACCTTTGTCGCACCTGGAACGACTGCTTGGGACCTTGAATGGAGTCGAGGGGGGAGGTGAAGGGACAGGTGTTGCATTTCTTGCGGTTGCAACGGAAAGTGCCCGGGGAGGGGGTGGTGCGGGAGGGAAGGGAAGAATTGACGAGGGAGTTGCGGAGGGAGCGGTCTTTGCGGAAGGCAGACATGGGGGGAGATGGGAAGATGTGGCGAGTGGTGGGGTCACGTTGGAGGTGGCGGAAATGGCGGAGGATTATGTGTTGTATTTGCCGGCTGGTGGGGTGAAAGGTGAGGACCAGAGGGACTCTGCCCTTGTTGCGTGTGCGGGGATGGGGAGAGAGAGCAGTGTTACGGGGTATGGATGAGACCCTGGTGTGAGCCTCATCTATTGTGGCGGAGGGGAATCCCCGTTCCCTGAAGAACGAGGACATTTCCGATGCCCTGGTATGAAATGTCTCATCCTGGGAACAGATGCGGCGTAGGCGGTGGAATTGGGAGTAGGGGATGGAGTCTTTACAGGGGGCAGGGTGGGAAGACGTGTAGTCCAGATAGCCATGTGAGTCAGTGGGTTTGTAATGTATGTCGGTCAGGAGTCTGTCCCCTGCGATGGAGATGGTGAGGTCAAGGAATGGTAGGGAAGTGTCGGAAATCGTCCAGGTGTATTGGAGTGCCGGATGGAAGTTGGTGGTGAAGTGGATGAAGTCAGTCAGTTGTGTGTGGGTGCAGGAGGTGGCACCAAAGCAGTCATCAATGTAGCGGAGGTAGAGGTCGGGGATGGGGCCCTGGTACGCCTCGAACAAGGATTGTTCAACGTACCCGACAAAGAGGCAGGCGTAGCTGGGGCCCATGCGTGTGCCCATAGCTACGCCTTGTGTTTGGAGGAAATGGGAGGAGTCAAATGTAAAGTTATTGAGGGTGAGGACCAACTCCGCTAAGCGGAGGAGAGTGTCAGTGGCTGGGTATAGGTTGCTCCTCTGGTCGAGGAAGAACCGGAGGGCTCTGAGGCCTCCACCCCAGCCTGTGTTAGCACCTGTTTCAGCCATCTTGAGATGGTCTGGACCGTTACGCTTTTGTGTGGTTGCTAGTGGCTGACCAAAAAGTGCCTTCTCATTGCCTCTTAGGATTTTCGTTGTCTCCATGTATAACGACAGATGTCTTATTATACACAGACGGTCATCTGTTGGGGATGACCTAAATTGTATATTGAGGCCTGCTGATCCCTGTCTGTTCTGCTTACTAACTCATAGATATGAAACGTAATATTTTCTGTTGAGGAAGTCATGTTATCCAGTCTTAGTTTATGCAGTGACTGTACCCTCTGTGCCGTGACCAATGCCATTAGCATGACTGTTTTTAATGTCAGTCTGTGTAGGGACAGAGCTGTTGCTGGAGACCAATTCCTGAGCATCTTCAGGACAATACTTACATCCCATATTTGGGAGTACCTGGTTCTTGGGGGATTAGTATTAAAAATTCCCCTCATAAGTTTTGTCACCAGTGGGTGAGTCCCAACAGAGTAACGCTCTGTCCCCTGCCATAGGTAAGTCGATAGGGCACTTCTGGCGCAGTTGATGGCACTGTAACTGAGCCCCTCATCATAGTGGAGGCCTGCCAGATATTCCAGAACAGACGGGATGTTCATGTCTCTGTAGGTGATGTTGTTTTTATGGCAGTGCATCGCCCACTTCCTGATATAGACCAGATACTGTTTTTTGGTTGACTGTCTTTGGGCCGCCGAGATCATGTTCACTGTTCGTCTAGTCCCAGTTGTAGTAGAGGTGTTTTTTAAAACTCTACAAATTAATAAGTTCAAATGTTTATGGCATGGGTGGCTATCCCTTGTTACGGGATGTAGCAATAAATCTGGTCTATGTGGGATGGTGATACATGGTTCTAATACCATGTTTAATACCACTGGGAACCATGGTTGAGTAGGCCAATCGGGTACTACCAATACCAGACGCAGAGTCTTGTTGTATTTTCCTTAATACCCGACTGATGAGGCAGGAAGGAGGGAATGCGTAAATAAACAATTTCCCCCCCCCCCAATGCAGCGAAAATGCATCTGTCGCCGCTGCCCCAGGGTCTGGTTCCCATGAAACATAATTTGATAACTGGTGGTTAAGTCTGGATGCGAATAGATCGATATCTGGTGTTCCATATTTTGCTGTAATATCAGCAAATACCTTTTTATTCAACATCCATTCGGTGTTTTCATTTAATTTGCGTGACCTGGTGTCTGCCACTAAATTTAGTCTTCCTGGTAGGTAAGTGGCTGATATCCAAATATCTCTCTGGATACACCATTGCCAAATTGTATTAGCCAGATTGTCACATGATGTCGATTTGTTTCCACCCATGTGGTTAATGTATGCTACCACGGTGGTATTGTCTATCTGTAGTCTAACATGCTGGTGATATGATCCAGTACAATATGACTTTAGGCCATGGAATGCACCCAACATTTCCAGGTAGTTTATGCCCAGTGTGAGTAATAATGATGCCTCCTGAGCAGTCCATCTACCTCCACAGCTGGTGATGGTATTGGTGGCTCCCCACCCAAGTGCACTGGCATCAGTTTGTAGTACCATGGAAAGGTTACTGACAATGATTGGATTGGAACAAAGCGAGATGTTATCTATCCACCATTTTATTCCATTTTAGCTTGATTGGTAGTTTCATAGGTCTGTCAAAGTGACCTGCATTAATTTAGAGTGCTTGTATTTTTGCTCTCTGTAAGTTTTGGTAATGTAGAGGTCCAAATTGTGTGGCTGGAAAGGCAGCCACCATTTGCCAATTACTTTTGCTACCAATCTGATGGATGGTTTGCTGATGTCAATGAGGTTATTGCAAGCCTCTATTAAATCTCTAGCCTTTCCCTTAGGCAGAGTCACCGACATGTGAACTGAGTCAATGGTGAAACCCCCAAATAGTCCATAGTAGTGGAAGGCGTTAGTTTAGATTTAACTGGATGGATAATAAATCCCAGTTTTTCAAATAACTGTTTTGTGGCTGTTACAGTTTGTTTGGCCAATTCCAAAGTTTTGCCCACAATGAGTATGTCATCTAAATATGCCATGACCATGTGTTTACGTTTCCGTAGAAACGCTAGGGCTGGTTTCAAAATTTTTGTGAACAGCCTGGGGCTGATGATAAACCATTTGGCAGTGCTTTATACTGCCACATTGCCCATCCAGTTGAATTTTAAATAACATCTGTGGTCACCTCGTATAGGCACTGAATAGTAAGCATCTTTTAAATCGATGCTGGCCATGAAGTAACCTTTGGAAATTAATTGTTTAGCAGTAACAAAGGTATCCATTTTGTCAGATCTATGGTGATGCGACAACCACCATCTTTTTTGTTTTTGATAAATATATTGGACACGAATTCTAATGGTTCGTGTTGAGTTTTCTCAATTACACCTTTTATGTAAAGCCGCTCCAGTTCAGCTTGCGCTTTTGATTTTTCTTTATCAGAAGGCACGAACATTCGGTTCGGTATATGTTGAACTGGAGGGCTGTACTTGTGTATAAACTCTATTGTATATCCCTGGATACTGCTTAAGATGTAAGTATCGGTTGTTAACATGCTCCATGCATTCAGAAAAGAGTGTAGTCTCTCCCCCAACCTCCATGCTCCCTGTATTTTGTAGGGAACCAGATCTACCTACCTCCATAGTTACCAGTGGCAGGTTTACTTCTTTTTGTAGGTTCTTTGCTGTTGTTGCGCTGGTGTCTGGATTTTCGGTTTGGTTGGCGTTGGAGGTCCCCGCATCTTCCAAGAAGGCCGGCCTGGGCCATGGCCTAAAAAGACTCATGTTTTGAATACCGGGCCTTCGAGCTTTCACCAGTTCTGCTGGTGGGTGCGTGTGGGTGCTGTCTTTGGCCATAGTGGGTTCCAGTAGGTTCTCTTGTTCCTGCACCCCTTGCACACTTGTCTTTCCTTCTGCGGACCCCTCTTCCAGGTCAGCCCAGAACTGACCCGCAGTGCTCCCCTCTGATGAGGTAGAAGCACTGTGCAGCCCTTCAAGAGGTACTGCTGTGGGTTTATCATAGGGCCCACAGTGACCCGACTCCATCTCCCGGAGTCTGTCACATTGGAGCAAATGCTCCACACACCGCTCCATCCGGCTCCAGCGCTCTCGGTCGCTGGCCGCCCGCGGTTGTTCAAAGTCGGACTCCTCTGTGTCCACGACCTTGTTTGTTTTTGTGTCTAGCCTTTCCGCCCGGCTGCGTGGATCTGGCCGGGCGGAGGCGACATCGGGCACAGCTGATCCCACTATTGGTGATCCGAGTGCCGCTGGCTGCTGCTGGCTGCCCGCTGCTCCGCGGTCCTCCCTCACCAGCTTTGTCCTTACTGCCGTGGAGTGGATCTGGCCGGTGCGGAGGCGACATCAGGCACAGCTGATCCCATCTAGCCTACCAGCTTTGTCGCAGCCCGTTGGTTTCTCCACCTGTAATTAGCATGGTAAAAACACAAAAAGACCGCAGCTCTTACCTGCAGGTCCAGGTTAAAATTGTCGCTACGGGGGAACGTCGTTCCACCCCGTCTCCTGCCGTTTTCGACTTGTCCAAAAAGTCGACGGCCCCATTTGAATAGTCTCCCGCCAGGCCGTGGTGTTCTGGCCGGCGCGGGACCAAAAGTCGGCACAGCTGATCCCTTACGGGGCTTGTGCCTTCAGCTGCTGCTGGCTCCCGCAACTTCGCGGTCCTCCCCAGCCAGCTTCACTCGCAGCACTTGTGGACACTATTTTGTCCAGCTTCCCCCCCTGTGTAAAAACAGCGCGGGGACAAAAACTACCGCAGAGTAAATCACTTACCTGCAGGTCGCGGTTTCAAACTTACCGCTGCGGGGGAAAGCTCCATCCCGCCTGTCGTTTCGCAAGCGTGAAAGCGATATGACACGCATGCGTCGTGGCGGGGTTCTTCACGTAGTCACTCACGTGACTCCGAAGTAAAATTGTGTTTGCAGTTCAGACCCTCACCCTGAACCTTAGCCATAAGTGTTTGGTGCCAGTTTAGTTCACAAATGACCTGCACCTTTTACATTTTGGGATGATTTCCTTAAAAGGCACAAATGCCATGAGGTTGCTTTGAACTTCCCGTGGGTGGCAATTGCAGATCGAGTGTTTTTGAACAACTGTCTATAATTAGATTCTCTGAAATTTAATACCTGTGCTTATTTGAACAGTCAAGCTTTTTAACTGGAATAGACTCCAGAGCATTTTGAAGTTACTTGGCACTGTTGCATCAAAAAAGTATGTTTTTCTTATTCACTTGGCTGCCTTGTATATATCATCAGTATGAAGAAGGGTCTCGACCCGAAACGTCGCCTATACCTTCGCTCCACAGATACTGCCTCACCCGCTGAGTTACTCCAGCATTTTTGTCTACTTTAGCACACACTCATCTCTGTGATCGCTACAGGCATCAGATTCAGATTCAAACGTTATTGTCATTGTGCAGTGTACAGTACAGAGACAACGAATTGCAGTTAGCATCTCCCTAGAAGAGCGACATAGAATATGAGCAATAAATATATTTACGCACATACAGTTGTAGTAGTGCAATTGTTTCTGGTGGAAGGAGTGTCCGGGGGGGGGGGGGGTGACTGGCAATCACCGAGGTACAGAGTTAAGTAATGTAACAGCCGCAGGGAAGGAGCTGTTCCTGCGGAGAGACCTGTAGCGTATGTTGAAGTACTTGACAAAAAAATAAGCTTGCATGGAAGTTTTTCCTTCCTACAGTGGTCTTCCTCAACAGCTGTTGTATAAGGCAGTCGGGAACCATTTCACAGTAATTGCTATCAAATACTAGCAGGACATTCTCATCTTCCGTGTGTGTGTGTGTGCGCTGTGTAGCTGACACATCCTTCCTGGGCACAATGTCTGTATATTTGACTAATCACTGTTATTCACAACACCCTTTTAGCAAGCATTAGCTCAATGCTCCTGCATTCATTACTCTCTGTGCCCATTGTCTGCCAGTTGAGGAAGTGCGTTAGAAAGCAATTTTGACACAATAGAAATGTTAATGAGGTCGCAGTCAGAGATGGGCAAGGTTTAAAAATACCAGAAAGACTTGTAGGATTTTTCTTTTGCTTGCACTCAGCGCTGTCAATTTAGCAATTAATAGGTGAGAATCTACCTTAACAAGGCATGGTTGGTGTTTCTCCATTCCTCTCTCAGTCTGAAGAAGGGTCTCCGCCGGAAGTTTTCTCCAGAGATGCTGCCTGAGCCGCTGAGTTACTCCAGCATTTTGCGTCTATTTTAGGTGTTCCTTCGTCCTGTGTGATAATAGATTGTGACTTGGTCCTAAATTTGGTTGAGGTAAATCTGCGGTAAAATATCTGCGTATTTTGTGGACTTACGACCTCGACACGGACGTGAGAATGAAGATTATAGACGCAATAGAAGATTAATTACAAATAAAACTCAGCGATTCATGGGCAGCACGGTGGCGCAGTGGCAGAGTCGCAGCGCCAGTGCCCCCGGTTCGATCCTGACCACGGCCGCTGACTTTACGAGGTTTGTACGTTCTCCCCGTGACCTGCGTGGGTTTTCTCCGGGTGCTCCGGTTTCCTCCCACTCTCCAAAGAATTACAGGTTTGTAGGTTAATTGGCTTTGGTAAAATTGTAGATTGCCCCCCGCGTGTGTGGGATAGTGTTAATGTGCGGGGGTCGCTGGTTGGCGCGGGCACGGTGGATGAAAGGCCTGTTTCCCCGCTGTGTCTCTAAACTAAACTACAAAGGGTGGGACAAGACTTTGATTGTGTTGGGTGCTTTTCCGAGGCAGCGTGAAGTGCAGATGGATTCGATGGTGGGCAGTTTGGTTTGTGTGATGGACTGGACTACATCCACAACTCATTTCATTTTCTAACGGTCTTGTGGGCCTGTCCCACTTACGCGACTTTTTCGGCGACTGCCGGCACCCGTCATAGGTCGGCGAAAATTTTCAACACGTTGAACAACCAGCGGCGACCAGAAAGACGCTACGACTCACAGGTACACAAAAAAGCTGGAGAAACTCAGCGGGTGCAGCAGCAGCAGTTCTATAGATGCTGCTGCACCCGCTGAGTTACTCCAGCTTTTTTGTGTACCTTCGATTTTCCAGCATCTGCAGCTCCTTCTTGAACATTTAGACGCTACGACTCTTTGGGTGACTGAGGAGACGACTCACGACCATACAGGCGACATCCTGGCGACATGTCGTGAGTAGTCGCCCAAACAGTCGTACCTTGTTGGATTTTCAACATGTTGAAGATTTTCGGAGACCTGCTGCGACTATGACGGGTGCCGGCAAGTTGCCGAAAAAATCGCGTATGTGGGACAGGCCCTTTATGCGGAGTTGTTCCCAAACTAAACTGTGACATGACAGCATGCCAGAAACAATAAAGATGGTTGGAGAAGAATAAAATGAGTGGAAAAGTTGCTCACACAAGTTGTTTATCATTTATGGCATTCAGTTTGAATTTGAATTGTGCCACCAGAAGACTATTAATAGGAGAGTAAAGAGTCGCTGGATACAGTTACATGACTCAGCCACTACTAACCTGTTCACTTTGGAATCATTTGTTTGCTCAGGGCTCATATGCCTCTCGTTGTTTGATGACAACACAAATCGTAAATGCGTCTATGATTTATCAAAGTCGACCCGAGCACAATCTGCTTCTGAGTCATGTTAGTATTTTGACATTTGCGGGCTGTTGAAGAACAGTACCGCTAATGTTTGATGTGAGTGGTGAATAGGAACGTAGCAAGTGAATGCTCTGGAATGGTGCGATCGGCTCAGCTCAGTTTAGTTTAGGTTACTCTCACGTGCACCGATGTACAGTGAAAAGCTTTTTGTTGCGTGCTAACCAGTCAGCGGAAAGACCATACACGATCACAACCGAGCCATCCGCAGCGGTGTAAGACAAAGTCCAGTAACGTCCAGTTAATATAGTCCGAGGGTTTCCAATGGGGTAGATAGTAGCTCAGGACTGTTGCCTAGTTAAGTGAGAGATAAGACTTTGCCTTCCATCACAGTGAAGAGGAGATTCCTCTCTGTGTAAATTGTGTAAATTGTGTTGTGTCTTGGTTCTTCTTCTTGTTTGTACGACTGCAGAAACCAAATTTCGTTTGAACCTCTGGGTTCAAATGACAGCAAATAAATTGTATTATATTGTAGTTGTTGGTGGGATGGTTCCGTTGCCTGATAACAGCTGGGAAGAAACTGATCTATCGCCAATTAAAGGTGCCATTTCAAAGCTGGGTGTGCAGTGAAGCTTCTTTCTGAGCCTTTTGTTCGTAAGTTCAAAGTTCTAGGAGCAGAATTAGGCCATTCAGCCCATCAAGTCATTCAATCATTGCTGATCCATCTCTCCCTCCTAACATAGAAACATAGAAAATAGGTGCAGTTGGAGGCCATTCGGCCCTTCGAGCCAGCACCGCCATTCATTGTGATCATGGCTGATCGTCCCCAATCAATAACCCGTGCCTGCCTTCTCCCCATATCCCTTGATCTCACTAGCCCCTAGAGCTCTATCTAACTCTCTCTTAAATCCATCCAGTGATTTGGCCTCCACTGCCCTCAGTGGCAGGGAATTCCACGAATTAACAACTCTCTGGGTGAAAACGTTTTTCTCACCTCAGTCTTAAATGGCCTCCCCTTTATTGTAAGACTGTGGCTCCTGGTTCTGGACTCACCCAACATTGGGAACATTTTTCCTGCATCTAGCTTGTCCAGTCCTTTTATAATTTTATATGTTTCTATAAGATTCCCCCTCATCCTTCTAAACTCAAGTGAATACAAGCCTAGTCTTTTCAATCTTTCCTCATATGACTGTCCCGCCATCCCAGGGATCAATCTCGTGAACCTACGCTGCACTACCTCAATGACAAGGATGTCCTTCCTCAAATTAGGAGAAACTGTACGCAATACCCCAGATGTGGTCTTACCAGAGCTCTTATACCCCATTATCCTGCCTTTGCCCGATAACCCCTGACACCCTGACTAATCAAGAGGTTTTTCTCAGGGAAAGATAAATGCCCTGAGAACAGTACAACAGAGGAAGAGGCCCATCGGCCCACAGTGTCTGTGCCAAATATGATGCCAAGGCTTTCTGGCTCAGGAGAGGGAAAGAGAAAGTGTTTAACCTTTGATGAAAATTCAGTTAACAAAATCTGTGACCAAAATTTGCGATAGAATATCTTGTCTAGATTATAGAACATGAAGCATACAATAGTACACAACAGTACAGGCCCTTCGGCCCACAATGTCTGTGCCGAACATGATACCAAGATGAACTAATCTCATCTGCCTGCATATGATCCATTTCCCTCCATTCCCTGCATATCCATTTTAATTTTGAAACATTTATCTTCATTTCATTCCCAAAGCATATTAGTTAATTTTTGTGATCATCAGAGCGACTTGTCTGTTTTCTGTTATATACCTTGCTTTATTTTCTTTGTGCCTTACACGTTCAAAGATTATTGTGGGCGGCACGGTGGCACAGCGGTAGAGTTGCTGCCTCACAGAGACCCGCTACAGGTGCTGTCTGTACGGAGTTTGTACGTTCTCCCCGTGACCCGCGTGGGTTTTCTCCGGGTGCTCCGGTTTCCCCCCCACATTCCAAAGACGTACAGGTTTGTAGGTTAATTGGCTTGATAAAATTGTAAATTGTCCCTAGTTTGAGTAGGACAGCGTTAGTGTGTGGGGATCGCTGGTCGGGGTGGACCCATTGGATAGAAGGGCCTGTTTCCGTGCTGTATCTCAAAGACCCAAAACATGACCTAACCATGTTCTCCAGAGATGCTGCCTGACCCGTTGAATTACTCCAGCACTTAAGGACAAACAAAGTGCTGGAGTAACTCAGCTGGTCAGGCAGCACCTTTGGAGAACATGGATAGATAATGTTTCTGGTCGAGACCCTTCTCCAGACTGTGTATTAACCAGCATCTGCAGTTCTTTGTTTCTATGTTCTTACTCCAGCAAGAACTGTCCTAATCTGCTGCAGGAACTCAGCTGGTCAAGACGACAGAGTCTCAGTGCGGGTTCATGACCCAAGATGCCAACTATTTCTTCATCCCCCCCCCCCCCCTCCCCTCACCCCTCACTGATGCTGCTCAACCCCCTGACCTCCTCCAGTGGGTTAACGCAAGGGGAGGGGGATGGTTTATTTACTCCATCTTCACATTGAAAGGATTCTGAGACATTGAGGAGCCAGAGAACAGGTGAACTTCTCAAACTTTGTTGTTACTTCATGTGTTAGAGAACAGCTGAGATAGTAAACTCATCTTCATTGGTATTCATTCAATCGGTTATTTTTGCTCATTCAAAATAGAAAGCCAGGTTAGCAATCATTTCTACACCCATCTATGTATCTACCTTTCTACCAAGTGATTACAAGACTTTAATGCTCAATGTCTAATTTGGAAGCAGAACGTTCTTTAGTGTCTTGAAACACTTGGCAATCAGTGATCATTTTTTAAGTGCTCACTGTGTTTAGTTCATTAATGTTCATTAATGGTCTAAAATCTTCCATGTTTAGACTTAATTTAGTTTAGAGATACTGCGCTGAAACAGGCCCTTCGGCCCACCGAGTCCTCGCCGACCAGCGATCTCCGCACACTAACATTATCCTACACACACCAGGAACAATTTACAATTTACAACTTACCGAAGCCAATTAACTTACAAACCTGCACGTCTTTGGAGTACGGGAGGAAACCGAAGCACCCGGGGAAAAAACCCACCGGGGCACGAAGGGAAAAGGCTTTCCTCAGGTGCTCCGGTTTCCTCCCACACTCCAGAGACGTGCAGGTTGGTAGGTTAATTGGCTTCGGTAAGTTATAAATTGCTCTTCGTGTGTGTAGGATAGTGCTAGTGTGCGGAGATCGATGGTGGGCATGGACTCGGGGGGGGAGGGGAGGGGGAGGGGGGGGGGGTGGTGACCGAAGGGCCTGTTTCCACGCAGTCTCTCTAAATTAAACTAAAACGAAACATTGAAGATTTTAAGGTAGACAAAAATGCTGGAGACCAGGGTCTCGACCCGAAACGTCGCCTTTTCCTTCTCTCCATAGATGCTGCCTCACCCGCTGAGTTTCTCCAGCATTTTTGTCTACCTTCGATTTCTCCAGCATCTGCAGTTCTTTCCTAAACGTTGAAGATTTTAAAGCGTTAATCATGCACAAAACCTCATTGAAACATATAAGATTGTAAAGGGCTTGGACACGCTAGAGGCAGGAAACATGTTCCCGATGTTGGGGGAGTTCAGAACCAGGGGCCACTGTTTAAGAATAAGGGGTAAGCCATTTAGAACGGAGACGAGGAAACACTTTTTTCTCACAGAGAGTGGTGAGTCTGTGGAATTCTCTGCCTCAGAACGCAGTGGAGGCCGGTTCTCTGGATGCTTTCAAGAGAGAGCTAGATAGGGCTCTTAAAGATAGCGGAGTCAGGGGGTATGGGGAGAAGGCAGGAACGGGGTACTGATTGGGGATGATCAGCCATGATCACATTGAATGGTGGTGCTGGCTCGAGGGGCCGAATGGCCTACTCCTGCACCTATTGTCTATTGTCTATTGTCTAAGCATACCCTGCAGCACAGGCTACTGAAGCCCAAGTGCTGGCTGAAGCATCCTGGTTACCTTCCAGTTGCTACCTGGCACACAGGTATACACAGGTGTACAGAGTCAAGCCAGGATGACATCATTACTATGGCACTCACTGTTGCCAGGAGACAAGTGCACAAATGGACGGCGTTACCTGAGCGTTGGCATCAAGCTTGGATTTACACCGTAGAGACTTGACAATCTGATGCTGGCAGAGGGTGAGTTTGTGCATTAATTTATCCGCAAGCTGCTATCCATGAACCGTGTCTGCGCAATGCCGTGGTTAGAAGTTCCAGCTGTCTGGTGTGGAATAAAAAAATTGTATTAATTTCACACTTTGCATTCCACAAGAGTAAACGTCCGAGTCGAGTGCTCTGCATTAGATTGCTGCAGCAGCTGAACTGGCAAACTGCACACTCATAATTCCGTGCAGTCACCTATAGATCAAGCCTCGCAACCGGTGTGGGTCCTTGCAACGCATTTCACCAGAGCTGAATTGAAGGAAACAGCGTAGGAAGGAACTGCAGATGCTAGTTTACACCGACGATAGACACAAAATGCTGGAGTAACTCAGCGGGACAGGCAGCATCTCTGGAGAAAAGTCTGAAGAAGGGTCTCGACCCGAAACGTCACCCATTCCTTCTCTCCAAACATGCCGGCTGGCCCGCTGAGTTACTCCACCATTTTGTGTCTGTCTTCGCAATAAGGAAACTGTGACTTTGTAAATATCGTAAAACCCAAGTAGAATGTTGATATGAGGGTGAATAATTCCGAGCTACTTCCCAGCTGTCAGGCAACTGAACATCCTGTCACTGTCACTATTATCTGAATGGTGGCCGATTAGGAAAAGGGGAGATGCAACGAGACCTGGGTGTCATGGTACACCAGTCATTAAAAGTAGGAATGTAGATGCAACAGGCAGTGAAGAAAGCAAATGGTATGTTAGCACTCATAGCAAAAGGATTTGAGTATAAGAGCAGGGAGGTTCTACTGCAGTTGTACAAGGTCTTGATGAGACCACACCTGGAGTATTGCGTACAGTTTTGGTCACCAAATCTGAGGAAAGACATTCTTGCCATAGAGGGAGTACAGAGAAGGTTCACCAGACTGATTCCTGGGATGGCAGGACTTTCATATGAAGAAAGACTGGATAGACTCGGCTTGTACACGCTAGAATTCAGAAGATTGAGGGGGGATCTTATAGAAACTTACAAAATTCTTAAGGGGTTGGACAGGCTAGATGCAGGAAGATTATTCCCGATGTTGGGGAAGTCCAGAACTAGAGGTCACAGTTTAAGGATAAGAGGGAAGTCTTTTAGGACCGAGATGAGAAAATCATTTTTCACACAGAGAGTGGTGAATCTGTGGAATTCTCTGCCACAGAAGGTAGTTGAGGCCAGTTCATTGGCTATATTTAAGAGGGAGTTAGATGTGGCTAAAGGGATCAGGGGGTATGGAGAGAAGGCAGGGATGGGATACTGAGTTGGATGATCAGCCATGATAGCGGTGCAGGCTCAAAGGGCTGAATGGCCTACTCCTGCACCTATTTTCTATGTTTCTATGTCACCAACTAGACAATGATCCTGATCCACCTTATTGGAGACCCTTATGCGCCTGTCTCACTTTGGCCGGCAGTTACATGACAGGCCGGTGGCACGCGAAGATTTAGTGCAGGACGAAATCCACACTCCTCCACACCACTCCATGCGCCCGTCCCGCGCTACCCACGTGCTACCCACACACTAGCAGGTCGCGTAAATGGCGCGCGAATGACGGCCAAGTGGAACAGGCCCTTAAGACTATCTTTAATCGGACTTTACTGGACTTCCTCTTGCCCGAAACATGTTTCCCTTTATCCTGTATCTGCACACTGTGGATGTCTTGATTGTAATCACGTATCGTCTTCGCTGACAGGATAGCACGCAACAAAAAAGCTTTTCACTGTACCTGGGTACATGTGACAACAATAAACAAACGTAAACAAAACTAAACTAATTAACTGCTGTGGAACAAAAAACAAAAAGGTTTATATAATTTCTTCATACCAAAGTAGGAAACATCATCTAATTTAGTTTCAGTTTTGAGACACAGTGCGGAAGCAGGCCCTTCGGCCCACAGCCATCCCCGCACAAACTAACACTAACCTACACACACTGGGGACAATTTTACATTCATACCAAGACAATTAACCTACAAACCTGTACGTCTTTGGAGTGTGGGAGGAAACCGAAGATCTCAAGAGAATGGGGAGAATGTGCAAACTCTGTACAGACAGCACCCGTAGTCAGGATAGAACCTGGGTCTCTGGCGCTGTAGGCAGCAACTCTACCGCTGCGCCACCGTGCCGTCACTGAATTTGTGCGATTCTTGGTCAACTTGGTCACACACCAAGGTTGGTGGATCTTGCTCAATGCATCTCATGGTGAATTGCCATGAGCCAACCCACCTAGCAACCACATCAAGGATTTTATAACCTGGCTTTGTTCACCTTTGTGTCCTCACAGGCGTTTACATTTGTTTGGGAATGAAGGGTAAATGACATCTTCTATTGACTGTTCTTTAGGCGACTGCTTATACTAGGCGCGGCCATCATTGCTTGTCCTGTTCATTGAAAGAGTGGCTGTTCCATGGGACAGTGGGACATGGGGGACCAAAGGACACGTCCACCCTGGAAGTAGCCACGTTAAATGCTCTTAGATTTAATTGAGCTGAATGCATCTTTGGAGGTCGGATGAATACTGTAAATGGGGTTTAGTTTTTATTTTAGCTTTAAGAGATACAGCATGGAAACAGGCCCTTCAGCCCACTATATCCATGCTATCCATCGATCTCCTGTTCACACTATTTCTGTTATCAAAGTTCAAAGTTTAAATGTATTTGTCACATACACCATAAGGTGCAGTGGAATGTAATTTACCATGCAGCTTTACAATTCATAAAGGACATAATACACAACTTAATTCAACACAGACATCCACCACAGCATTCTTCACTGTGGTGGAAGGGAATACAGTTCACACAGTCCTCCTCCTCCTCCCTTGTTCAACCGTGGTCGGGGCCTTGACCCTCCGTAGTTGCCGCTACGGACAGCCCGATGTTCAAGCTCTCTGGTCGGGATGGTCGGAACCCCGACGTCGGGACAGATTGAGCACAGCTCGCGGCCTGGAGCTCCCAAAACGGCCACCTCCTTACCGGAGACCGCGGCTTCCGGACGCTGTAGGCCCCAGGCCGGCAGGTCGGAGCACTTCTCCGGCGATCCCACTTTCTCATCCACTCCCGACACACTCGGGACAACTAACAGGGGCCAGTCGGCCTTCAAACCTGCACGTCTTTGGAGTGTGGGAGGAAACCGGCGATCCTGGAGAAGACCCACGCAGGTCACGGGGCGAACGTTCAAACTCCGTACAGACAGCGCCCGTAGTCAGGATCGAACCCGGGTCTCTGGCGCTGTGAGGCAGTAACTCTACCGCTGCGCCACCGTGCCGCCGATGGTTCATAGCGTAATCGTTTGTTATCTTGTTGGGTGAATGGGAAGGCGTTTGGGTTAACGTAAGGAAAATTGTAGCCATATCCAGTGATATTTTATCCCCTTCTTTGGTTGATAGGTTGGTTGCTTGTTGGCGGAGAAAGGAATACTATGAAAGAACAAGACATACAATTGTCATGGGAGGTTAACATATTATTTGGAGTAGATGGAATCATCTCTGATCTATTTCTCGTGCAACAGGATTCAAATTGCTCTTTTCCTTTGTGTTTATCTATCTCCAGATTGAAAACATTGATGTGTGCCTGAGTTTCTTGGCTGCCAAAGGGGTGAACATACAGGGTCTTTCGGCAGAAGGTAAGAAATTATTCTACATTTCATGTTCTCAAATTAAGCAGAACCTTTGAATCATGATAGGATTTAGCTCTTAAAAATAGCGGAGTCAGGGGATATGGGGAGAAGGCTGGAACGGGGTACTTATTGTGGATGATCAGCCATGATCACATTGAATGGCAGTGCTGGCACGAAGGGCTGAATGGCCTACTCCTGCACCTATTGTGTATTGTCTATCGTCAATTGATGCAATCAGCTAAAGGCAAGGTAGACAAAAATGCTGGAGAAATTTAGCGGGTGCAGCAGCATCTATGGAGCGAAGGAAATAGGCAACGTTTCGGTCCGAAACGTTGCCTATTTCCTTCGCTCCATAGATGCTGCTGCACCCACTGAGTTTCTCCAGCATTTTTGTCTACCTTCGATTTTCCAGCATCTGCAGTTCCTTCTTAAACACGATAAAGGCAAGGATAGGATGGATGTGGAGAGGATGTTTCCACTAGTGGGAGAGTCTGGGACCAGAGATCACAGCCTCAGAATTAAAGGACTTTCCTTTAGGAAGGAGATGAGGAAGAATTTCATTTGTAAGGGGGTGGTGAATCTGTAGAATTCATTGCCACAGAATGCTGCGGAGGCCACGTCAATGGATATTTTTAAGGCCGAAATGGATAGATTCTTCATTAGTACTGGTGTCAGGGGTTATGGGGAGAAATGGGGTTAAGAGGGAAAGATAGATCAGCCTTGATTGAATGGCGGAGTAGACTTGATGGGCCGAATGGGCTTATCCTGCTCCTATCACCATAAACTTATGAAGCTGCTTTCTCGGGAGCGGCACGGTGGTGCAGCGGTAGAATTGCTGCCTTACTGCGCTGGCAGCTCTAGAGTCCCGGGTTCGATCCCGACTACGGGTGCTGTCTGCACGGAGTTTGTACATTCTCCCCATGACCTGCGTGGGTTTTCCCCCGAGATCTTCGGTTTCCTCCCACACTCCACAGACGCGCAGGTTCGTAGGTTAATCGTCTTAACATAAGAGTGTAAATTGTCCCGCGTGCGGGGATCGCAGGTCGGCGCGGGCTCGGTGGGCTGAGGGGCCTGTTTCCGCGCTGTACCACTAAACTAGGCCAAGCTGAACTAATGGCGAGACGGAACGCAGATCTCTGGCTCGGTGAGCCATCACCACTAACTAAACCGATGAACCTTTGCGTGACTTTTGTCTGTGGAATTATCTGCCTCAGAGGGCGGTGGAGGCAGGTTCTCTGGATGCTTTCACGAGAGAGCTAGATAGGGCTCTTAAAGATAACGGAGTCAGGGGATATGGGGAGAAGGTAGGAACGGGGTACTGATTGTGGATGATCAGCCATGATCACATTAAATGGCGGTGCTGGCTCGAGGGGCCGAATGGCCTACTCCTGCACCTATTGTCTATTGTCTATTGTCTATTGACAGACATTGATCTGCATATTGCTGCCTTATCTGTTTCAGAAATCCGGAATGGAAATCTAAAGGCGATCTTGGGCCTCTTCTTTAGCCTGTCCCGGTACAAGCAGCAACAGCAGCAGCAGCAACAGCAGCAGCAACCACAGAAACAGCAGACACAGACACAGACACAGCAGCAGCCGCTGAAGCCACAGACGCAGCAACAGCCTGGGGTTGTGTGTCAGCAGCAGGGGGCCCAGCATCACCACCCCCCACAGTCCCCGTGTCAACCTGGCCCTCAGCAGCAACCGCAGCCCACACCTCACCACCACCCCCACCACCACCCAGCACAGCAACAGCCGTGCCAGCAAAAGGCGCAGCTGGAAATGCAGTCAAGGTTTGCCTCTTTCCATTGATAAATGCAACGCTAAGCAATGCTTAACTCTTCATCTTAAAGAAAAGACCCACGAGGTGTTTGTGTGGGAAGGAACTGCAGGTGCTGGTTTACACCGCAGACGAACGCAAAATGCTGGAGTAACTCGGCGGGTCAGGCAGCATCTCTGGAGAACAGGAATAGGTAGCATTTTGGTTCAAAGCCCTTCTTCAGTCAGGAGAGTTCTTTGTACCTCTTCATATCTCTTGTTTCCCTCTCCCCTGACTCTCAGTCTGAAGAAGGGTCTTGACCAGAAACATCACCTATTCCTTTTCTCCAGAGATGCTGCCTGTCCCGCTGAGTTACTTCAGCTGTTTGTGCCGATCTCACGAGGGGTTTCCTGGCTGTAGAAGCAAAGAAATGCAGAGGCTGGTTAAGAAGCAAAAGAACACAAGAAGGGTCTCGACCCGAAACCTCGTCTATCCATGTTCTCAGGCGATGCTGCTTGTCCCACTGAGTGTAGAGGGGAAAGATAGATCAGCCTTGATTGAATGGCGGTGTAGACTTGATGGGCCGAATGGATTTAGAAATCTAGACTTTAGAGTTACAGCGCGGAAACAGGCCCTTCGGCCCACCGAGTCCGGACCGACCAGTGAGTACACAGACACTAGCACAATCCTACACACAAGGGACAATTTACAACTTTACAAAATCCAATTAGCCGGGTGCTGCCTTCACGGAGTTTGCACGTTCTCCCTGTGATCCTCCAGTTTTCCTCCTAAATTCCCAAATTGTGCCAATTTGTAGGTTAATTGGCCCTTTGTAAATTGGGTAGGCAGTGATGGAGACAGTGGATTGCGTAGAATTGGTGTGATGGGGTGATCGATGGTCTGCGAGGACTCGGTGTGCTGGAAGGCCTGTTCCCATGATATATCTCTCAACTAAACGGAACAGAGCTTAAAAGATTGGGGAAAGAATTTGAGCAATTCAAAATGTGGGGATGAATTTGTAGCAGGTGTAGCGATCTCATCGATGAATCCCTTCCACCGTGGCAAGAATAGACAATAGACAATAGGTGCAGGAGTAGGCCATTCGGCCCTTCGAGCCAGCACGGCCATTCAATGTGATCATGGCTGATCATCCCCAATCAGTACCCCGTTCCTGCCTTCTCCCCATATCCCCTGACTCCGCTATCTTTAAGAACCCTATCTAGCTCTCTCTTGAAAGCAGCCAGAGAACCGGCCTCCACCGCCCTCTGAGGCAGAGAATTCCACAGACTCACCACTCTCTGTGAGAAAAAGTGTTTCCTCGTCTCCGTTCTAAATGGCTTAAATATTTTTAAACTGTGGCCCCTGGTTCTGGACTCCCCCAACATCGGGAACATCGGGAAGAAGTTTTATAAAGTTGAAGATGAAGGTTTCAGAGTGGCACGAGAGGACACAAAGTGCTGGAGTAGCTCAATGGGCCAGGCAGCATCTCAGGAGCACATGGACAGGTGACGGACGTAAGGTCCCGACCCAAAACGTCGCCTACCTACGTCCCCCAGAGATGCTGCCTGACCTGCTGAGTTACTCCAGCACTTTGTGTCTTCTTTTCTAAGGCAGCATCTGCAGTTCCCTGTTTCTACCATCTTCTCATGGTTGGTCTGGGATGAGCTATAACTACTGGCTTAGACAATAATGCCCACATCCTCCAAATGAACAAAAATAACCGCATTTTCTTTTGCCGATCCTAGTCCTCCTTTGTTAATGAAGCAAAGTTCAATTGTAACACTCAAATATTTATGCTTATTATTTTTTGAAGCTGCCTGATTAAAGTGGAATAAGGTCAGATCCAAATTAATGGTTTTTACTTGGTTTAGTTGAGAAAAGAACTGCAGATGCTGATTTAAATCGAAGATAAACACAAAATGCTGGAGTAACTCAGCGGGACGGGCAGCATCTCTGGAGAGAAGGAATGGGTGACGGTTTCGGCTCTGAAGAAGGGTCTCGACCCGAAAAGTCACGCATTCCCTCCCTCTAGAGATGCTGCCTGGCCCGCTGAGTTACTCCAGCTTTTTGTGTCTTTCTTAGTGTAGTTTAGTTTAATTTGGAGATACAGAATGGAGACATGCCCTTTGGCCCACCCAGTCCATGAGGATTCTGAAGTGAACCTGTTCACACTAGTTCTATGTTATTCCACTTTCTCACCCATATTCGGAGCAATTCACAGAGGCCAATTAACCTACAATCCCGCACGCCTTTGCGAAACTGGAGCACCCGGAGAAAACCAACGCGGTCCCAGGGAGAACGTGCGAACTCCACACAGACAGCACCCGTAGTCAGGATTGAACGCGGGTCTCTGGCGCTGTAAGGCAGCAACTCTACCGCTGCCCCACTGTGCCCTAGTGGTTTAATTTATGCAATCTAGTTGTGTGAGGGGTCATATTCACAATATGATATTATTTAACTCCTTGGCCTGGTTTTATGTCACCTTGGAAGCAGCAAGTCAGAACCCAGTGA
Organism: Amblyraja radiata; assembly: GCF_010909765.2. NCBI lineage: Eukaryota > Metazoa > Chordata > Chondrichthyes > Rajiformes > Rajidae > Amblyraja > Amblyraja radiata. The sequence goes on along the minus strand of NC_045975.1, from coordinate 5,072,605 downwards.
GCACAAAGAGTTCATGTTTGACCCAAGTAACATTTCAGACACAGAGATTTTGGATCTTTATCGATTCTTGTGGTCACGGATCATTAATAACATCCGTGTTATTGAACTCCAGTGGCAGCTTTTGAAAAAGCAGGCACATAGACACATAGACATAGAAACATAGAAAATAGGTGCAGGAGTAGGCTATTCGGCCCTTCGATCCAGCACCGCCATTCAATATGATCATGGCTGATCATCCAAAAACTCAGTAGCTTGTTCCTGCCTTCTCCCTATATCCCTTGATTCCGTTAGCTGCAAGAGCTACATCCAACTCTCTCTTGAGGACAATTCACTGGATGAATTTAAAAGAGAGTTTGATATAGTTCTTGGGACTAGCGGAATCAAGGGATATGGGAGAAGGCACGCATGGGTTACTGATTGTGGATGATCAGCCATGATCACGATGAATGGCGGTGCAGGGCCAAATGGCCTCCTCCTGCATATATTTTCTGTGTATCTATCTATGTATCTATGAATACATCCAGTGAATAGATTGAGGAAGAGAGATACTACTTATTGATTAGGGTGCTTAAGATTAAACTTGGCACCTAAGCAAGACCTGCTGGTCTGTATGGATCAACTTTACTGAACTGGCATGGTTTGGCCATACTATACTGAACTGCATGCAAAAAAATAATTTCACTAAGTCTGTACACATGATAATATTGAACCATTGAACTTAGAAACACAGAAACATAGAAAATAGGTGCAGGAGTAGGCCATTCGGCCATTCAATATGATCATAGCTGATCATCCAACTCAGTATCCTGTACCTGCCTTCTCTCCATACCCCATGATCCCTTTAGCCACAAGGGCCACATCTAGCTCCCTCTTGAATATAGCCATTGAACTGGCCTCAACTACCTTCTGAGGCAGAGAATTCCACAGATTCACCACTCTCTGTGTGAATTTTCTTTTCTCATCTCTTTCCTAAAAGATTTCCCCCTTATCCTTAAACTGTGACCCCTTGTTCTGGACTTCCCCAACATCAGGAACAATCTTCCTGCTTCTAGCCTGTCCAACCCCTTAAGAATTTTGTAAGTTTCTATAAGATCCCCCCTCAATCTTCTAAATTCTAGCGAGTACTAGCCGAGTCTATCCAAATGAAACTTGCGGTTCATTTTCTCAAAAAGGTTTACTGGGGAAGTCGTTCTTTTAAAATTATTTTCTTTTTCCCCTGGTTGCAGAACACAGAACAGCAGAGCATAAGAACAGGGCCCCCTTGCGTACAATATTTAGTTTAATTTAGTGTAGACATACAGAGCAGAAACAGGCCCTTCGGCCCACTGAGCCCGTGCCGACCATTGATCCCCGCACACTAGCATTATCGTATGCATACAAGGGGCAATTTACTCTTTTACCAAAGCCAATTAACCTATAAACCTGCACGTCATTGGAGTATGTGAGGAAACCGGAGCATCCGGAGAAAGCCCACGTGGTCATGGGGAGAACGTACAAACTCCGTATGGACAGCACCCGTAGTCAGGGTCTCTGGTGCTGTAACTAGTGGGAGAGTCTGGGACCAGAGGCCATAGCTTCAGAATAAAAGAACAATCCTTTAGGATGGATTGTTTATGAAAGAACTGCAGATGCCCACCGTAAATTGGAGGAGCAGCACCTCATATTTTGCTTGGGTAGTTTACACCACAGCGGTATGAACATTGACTTCTCCAATTTCAGGTAGTCCCTGCTTTCTCCCTCCTTCCCCTCCCCTTCCCAGCTCTCCCACAGCCCACTATCTCTGCCCCTTCCTTTCTTCTTCCCACCACCCCACCCCCACATCAGTCTGAAAAAGGGTCTTGACCCGAAACGTCACCTATTCCTTCGCTCCATAGATGCTGCCTCACCCGCTGAGTTTCTCCAGCATTTTTGTCTACCTTCCTTTAGGAAGGAGATGAGGAGGAATTTCTTTAGTCAGAGGGATGGTGAATCTGTGGAATTTAGTGCCACAGATGGCTGTGGAGGCCCAGTCAATGGATATTTTTAAGGCGAAGATTGACAGATTCTTGATTAGTACGGGTGTCAGGGATGATGAGGTGAAAGCAAGAGAACGGGGTTACGAGGGAGAGATAGATCGGCCATGATTGATTGGTGGGATAGACTTGATGGGCCGAATGGCCTAATTCTGTTCCAATCATTTATGAACTTAGGCATTGAAACTTGATATATGTAATACCTAGTTGCCATTGAACCACATCTTGCACAACTGGCCCTTTGGTCATTTGCCAGGAGATTCATGAGATCGATTTTAAAGCATACTTACTTTTCCGTGTGAGCGTCCACACCTGTTTGGAGAAAGGACCTCGTGGTGACACATCTGGGAGAGCCGCTGCCTCACAGAGCCAGTGACCCGGATTCAGTCTTCACCTCGGCTGCTGTCTGTGTGGAGTTTGCACACTCTCCCTGTGACCGCGTGTGTTTCCTCCGGGTGCCGGGTGTGTGTCCTCCCCACATCCCTAAGACGTAGGATAATTGGCCCTGTGTAAAATCGCCCCCAGTGCATAGGGAGTGCCTGAGAAAGCGGGACAACATAAAACTAGTTTGGATGGGTGGTCGATGGCCAGCATGGAATCGGTGGGCCGAAGGGCCTGTTTCCATGCTGTGCCTTACAGAATTATTTACATGTCTTATACTGATCGTATATATCGCATTAGTTACCTGGCAGCTTTTAACTCATTCATCTTCCAAAACAATTATCCATTGTTCTGTGAACATTTCTAACATTCTATACTTCCACTGCATCTTCGTGTGAAATATATTCCACACGTTTGCAGTCTTTTACCTCAGGAAGGTTTATCTCCATTGCACCGTTACCTTTCTGCCCCTAGATATGAATTTCTTGAGCTTTATTTCAGAAATATTAAAGTCCATTTGAAGTCACACTTATGGGAATAGGGGACTAGGGGAAAATAAGTGTTCGGCAGGGACTTGAAGGGCCGAGATGGCCTGTTTTCCGTGCTGTAAATTGTTATATGGAAAAATTATATTTGAGTAACCCAAGATAAATATACCTAAAACAAAAGATGCAAAGTGCGGGTCATGTCCACATCGTATCCATGTTCTCTAGAGATGCTTGCCACAAAATGCTCACAGTCAGGATCGAACCCTGACCAATGGCAGTAACTCCATCGCTGTGCCACTGTGCGCCCTTCCTTCTTTGATAATGGAAAGACTACTTTGTCAAACAAAGTCGAGAATTGTACTTACTAATGTTATAGTATTTGGATCCAGTTAGAACTTTCTTCACAGCTTCGGGGCAAGTTTAGTGGAGATTGGAACTTTGGTTCTATAGACATTCATATTGCATGTTCTCTGCTGATTCTGTGCTATCATGCTCTATCCTTTATTCATGATCACATTTTTCCTTTCTTCTTCTCTGTCGTACAGTGTGTCATCCAGGTTACCATTCCAAAGCAAAAGCACAAGAAATACGCCCTCTCAGAGAAAGACCTCTAGGTCAGCTGGTCTTGCTTGTTTATAGCCCACTGGTCGCTTTTTTAAAAATATTTTAGCGCCGACTGCATGGCCAGGCATTTTGCAAGCTTGCTGAACAGCTTAACCCGCAGTGCTTGCCGAGACGAAGGCAGAAGCCTTGCATCTACTCAGCAAGATGGGCAGCACTTGCGATGGGAGGAACAGAATTAACGTTTGGGATACAAAAGTATCGACCTGATATATGGTTGACTGTGTGGGGTGGGAGGACCTGTTGCTCCTCCCGTGCAACAGGTCGCGCTGCACAGCAGGAGCACCCAACACAATCCACCAAACCACAGACCCTATAGCGAGCAAGATGGTCCACTTGACGAAAAAGACGTAGAACGGTCATGGGCAGGTTCATGGGTGATTTTCGGCCCCATTTCCGTAACCGGCTTCCGTCTCCGCACCAAAGATCCCGTAGCGGAGCAAAGATACGAGTGCGGAGACGGAAGCCGGTTATGGAAACATCCTCGTAAAAATAAAAGTTCTTTGATAAAAATCTTCTCCTCATTTTCAGAATTATAATTTATTAACACAAACTGTTCCCCCGCAACGTTGATTACACTGCGAGTCGGGTCCGGTTACGGAAATGGATGAACAAAAGGTCCACGTTCTGCTCCGTTGCGTACTACACGTCAGCCCATTGCATTTAGCAGGAGTGGTCTATCTTGCACCGCTATAAGATCTTTGGGCCAAACATCACAGAAATGTTAACCCTGTTCCCACGGATGATGCCTCGCTTGCAAACTATTTCCCGCATTTCATTTCAGATTTGCAGCATCTGCAGTATTTTGCTTCTGTCTGCGCTTATTGGCTTCAGCAACCAATGTTTTTTACTTTGTTTTCGTATTAACTAAGTCTGCGATTGTTTGATATGTGTGGGATATGTTTGTCACTGCCGCTGATAATTTCACCTGATTCTGTTGAAGAATTGTTGGTGACCCTTGCTGGTATTTGACCCAAAGGACCACCTCTTAACTCATGAATTATGTCTGAAGAAGGGTCTCGACCTGAAACGTCACCAACCCATGTTCTCCAGAGATGCAGCCTAACCTGCTGAGTTACTCCAGCACTTTTGGTCCGTTTTTACCTCTTAACTCATTGGTCCCCACTTTACATTTCATAAGTTCATTTCTAGGAGTAGAATTAGGCCATTCTGCCCATCGAATCTTCTCCGCCATTCAATCATGGTTAATCTATCTTTCCCTCACAACCCAAATACTTCTGCCAGCTCCCCTTAAACCCTGACACCCTTACTTATTACCAAGTGTCTGTCAATCTCTGCCTCAAAACATCCATTGACTTGGCCTCCACAGCCACCTGTGGCAATTAATTCCACAGATTCACCACCCTCTGACTAAAGAAACCTCCTCATCTCCATCCACTGCTCCTAGACTCTCCCACTAGTGGAAACATCCTCTCCACATTCATCTCTATCCAAGCCTTTCACTCTTCTGTATGTTTCAATGACGTCCCCACCCACCTCATCCTTCTAAACTCGAGTGAGTACAGGCCCAGTCCTGTCATATGCTAATCATATTGAACCCAATCATTCTGGGATAATTCTCGTAAACCTCCTCTGGACCCTCTCCAACGGCAGTTATTACCTAAAGTCGAACATTAAGCTGTGCAATTAGTTAATTTGCTCGTGGAATACAAAATTGGTAAATAGACAATAGGTGCAAGAATAGGCCATTCGGCCCTTCGAACCAGCACCGCCATTCAATGTGATCATAGCTGATCATCCCCAATCAGTACCCCGTTCCTGCCTTCTCCCCATATCCCCTGACTCCGCTATCTTTAAGATAAATCTGCAGAAATGTTTCATTATTGGGACTTGAACTGTATTTTCTTTGTGCCTTGGTGTGGTAGTGTTTGACGCTCGCTCTGCGTACAACTTTTCTTTGAGCTGCAGACAGCAATAAAACACTGTCCCAAAATATCTTGCTCACCCTTGAAAGGGAGCAACATTTTGAAAATCATTTAATCATCGCAGTCTTGGGTTTTTAAAAATTGAAAACGGATATTTAATTGAAAAAGATTTAAAACAATTAACAACGCCCTCTCATCTCTGGCTGCATTAGTTTTTCACCAGAAGGTTTAAGGGCCTGTCCCATTTTTACGACCTAATTCACAACCTTTTTTTCTCGTGGACATTTTTCTTCGTGTTGAAAAAACGCGCCGACCTACTTGATGCCACGAGTACCTACGACTAGCATCACGACCTACCTACGACCTCGTGACGACCATGCTGCGAGTATGAGTCAAGGGCAAACTCGGCAGAGGTCGTGAATTAGGTCGTGAAAGTGGGACAGGCCCTTTAATAATTTACTGTGTATTGGAGATCGGCACCACCTGTTATTATACTTCTCTTTCTGAACAGCTTAAAGAATATCAAAAGTCAGTGTTTTACAACAGGACTTCAGCCTGAATTATCGGGAGCAGGAAGCGAGCGGGCAAGATCATCCCTGACCCCTCTCACCCTGGCCACAAACTCTTTGAATCACTTCCCTCTGGAAGGCGACTCCGGGCTGTCAAAGCTGCCACAGCCAAACATAAAAAACAGTTTTTATCCACGAGTAGTTGCTCTACTCAACAGCCAAAAATCTGTAGCCTCCCTTTGATCTGGTATTTTGTTGGTTCACATGCTTGATCAATGGTGTTTTATCATTAATGTTTTATTATTATTAATGTTTAGTGTTTTCTGAGTCATTCGTAACTGTCACTGTATGTCATGTTGTTACTTGTGGGCGGAGCACCAAGGCAAATTCCTTGTATGTGAATACTTGGCCAATAAACTTACTTACTTTTGCACAACCAAGATTATTAATCCTGATTGTAATCCTTTCAAATTGGTGTTTCAGTACATGTCACGTCGATGTTTAATGGAGACATATTGTCCATTTGCAGATACAAATTGTCTGTATTTAAATATATTCTGCGCGAAACAGTTAAAAAATAAATTATTTGTCATATTTTCACCAATACCTGGGAGCAACCCATGCAGGGAAAGTTACAGGTTGGAGAAACTCAGCGGGTGAGGCCGCATCTATGGAGCGAAGGAAATAGACAATGTTTCGTCCCGAAACCCGAAACGTCGCCCATTCCTTCTCTCCAGAGATGCTGAGTTACTCCAGCATTTTGTGTCTACCTGCAGGATAAAGTGAATGACTGTTGTCGCTCGTAGTATCACTGCTTTTGGAATACAGGGATGCCTGGTGCTATGAACGTTCCTCATGGACAGCATAAAGGGAATAATGTTTATAGCAAGATAAAGTAAGAATTGCTGCTGTAGGAGTACAGAGTTAAAAAAGAGTGTAGCGATTGTAATCCATAATTGTAGGTCCACGTCTGTGGACTTGGGCGCCATCTTGGATGCGTGTTGTTGGTGGACTTGAGTCTTTGGAAACTTGTCTGTGTGACTTTCAGTTTGATTGGTGATCTCCTCTTGTGTCTGTTCGGCTTCAGGCTTCCAGCTCCCACCACGAGATTGTCAACTGCAGGCAGTGAGACCAAGACTCGTGTGTCCACCAGTGCCAACAACAACCGGCGCAGTCAAAGCTTTAACACCTTCGACAAGTCCAAGTCTGGCCACAACCCATCGGCAAGCAATGAGAAAGGTATGTACATTTATCACTGGCTTCTCGACATTCTCAGCGGAAGGCAAACGGTTCATTTTGCAGGTTGAGTCGGAAGTAAAGCCCCTGTCCCGCTTTCCCGAGTTACTCACGAACTCTCCCGAGTTTTCCCCCTGATTCGAACTCGGGGAATGTCGGGCAATGTCGGTAGCGAGCTCGATGGAGTCCGTGGATGTTTCGTAGCGGCTCGTAATGGCAGCCGTAGGAATTCGGCGCATCAGGTAAGTCGGGACGTTTATTCAACATGTTGAAAAATGTCCACGAGTTAAAAAAAATACCAACGAACGGCTATTACCATAATTCTCCGAGTTCGAATCAAGGGGAAAACTCGGGAAAACTCGGGAAAGTGGGACAGGGCCTTAAGGAAGGTAAATGCAATGCTCAATGACTTAATGATACTTTATTGTCACCTGTACCTGGGTATAGCAAAATTCTTTGTCATTGCAGACAATCTGGTAAAATCACGCAGCTTTGGCGAGTCAAGACAGCGAGTGAATTTAAATTGCTTTATTTTGTGACGGTAAAACAATGAGTTAACTCTGGTCAGTTATGCCCCTGTCCCACTTAGGAAACCTGAACGGAAACCTCTGGAGACTTTGCGCCCCACCCAAGGTTTCCGTGCGGTTCCCGGAGGTTTTTGTCAGTCTCCCTACCTGCTTCCACTACCTGCAACCTCCGGGAACCGCACGGAAACCTTGGGTGGGGCGCAAAGTCTCCAGAGGTTTCCGTTCAGGTTTCCTAAGTGGGACAGGGGCATAACTGACACCAATGAACATGGGTTTGATATTTCTGCCGCTAAATAGTTTGCAAAAATCCAATGTTAGGGCAGATGTCAAAATTACAGATATTTGATTAAAGTCTCCAAAGAATTCCCAGCACCTAACTTTAAAAAGAAGTCAAAAGGTTCTGCAGGCTTCCTGGGAGAAATAAATGACGTTGCATTTTAAGAAAAGGATTTAACTTAGAGATACAGCGTGGAAACAGGCCCTTCGGCCCACCCAGTCCATGCTGACCAATGATCACCTGTACTCTAGTTTAGAGATACAGCGCTGTGAAAGGCCTTTCGGCCCAACAAGTCGGTGCCAACCAGCGACCGCCGCGCACTAACACTACCCTACACACACTAGGGACAATTTACAATTGTACCAATGACAATTAACCTACAAACCTGTACGTCTTTGGAGCGTGGGAAGAAACCGAAGAGCTTAGAGAAAACCCCGCAGGGAACGGGGAGAACGTGCAAACTCCGTACAGACAGCACCCGTAGTTCTATGTTTCCCCAGTATCACATTACACACGAGGGGTCAGTTTACAGAAACCAATTCACTTGACGTGGGAGGAAATGACGTGGGAGGTCACAGAGATAACGTGCAAACTCCACACAGGCAGCACCCAAGGTCAGAATTGAACCTAGTTCCCTAGCGCTGTGAGGCAGCAGCTCTACCAACTGCGCCACCCCCTGTTTGTGAGAATGTAATGGACTGGGTCTTTTTTTTAATGCAATGACTACATTGTTCGGGAGTTTAGTCTTACCTGCTGAGGCTTGTTACAAAGCAATTATTTTCCATGACCCATGTTGAACGTAGGGAAGGTCTGGGAGTTTCGCAACAATGACATTTCACTGAAGAGGCCGCCATCTCACTCAGCCCAGCAGAGGGAGGTAGCGTGCGGAGAAACCAATGTCTTGCAAATTCCACCCATCCAGTCAAACTGCTCGAGTTTTACTCTGAAGAAAATCTGAGGAAGGGTTAAAAGAGTGGACAAAATGTTTAAGAAGGAACTGCAGATGCTGGAAAATCGAAGGTAGACAAAAGTGCTGGGGAAACTCAGCGGGTGAGGCAGCATCTATGGAGCGAAGGAAATAGGCAACGTTTCGGGCCGAAACCCTAAGGGTTTCGGCCCAAAACGTTGCCTATTTCCATTGCCCAATAGATGCTGCCTCACCCGCTGAGTTTCCCCAGCACTTTTGTCTACCTGAGTTGGATGATCAGCCATGATCATATTGAATGGTGGTGCAGGCTCGAAGGGCCGAATGGCCTACTCCTGCACCTATTTTCTATGTTTCTATGTTTACCTTAAGAGAGTGGAGTGTTTTATAGTCACATGTCCCAGATAGAACAATGACATTCTTTCTTGCAGCAGCACAACAGAATGTGTGAACACAGTACACAGTAAACAATATAATAATCGAGAAAAAAATAGTTCAGTGTGTGTATATATATATATCAGTCCGCCCAAACCTACCTGATCTCCCGATTGCCTAACACTTTAATTCTCCTTCCCGATTACATTCTATCTTTGTCCCACCCCCTCCCCTGACATCAGTCTGAAGAAGGGTCTCGACCCGAAACGTCACCCATTCCTTCTCTCCAGAGATGCTGCCTGTCCCGCTGAGGTACTCCAGCATTTTGTGTCTATCTTCAGTTTAAACCAACATCAGCCGTTCCTTCCTGCTCACTCACATATACGTGTATATATATATATATATACATATATATTAGACTTAAGTGGGGCCCGTTGGGTCCCAGCTTCACACGAGAGCTGGTCCCCCAACGCAATATTCCACCTCTCCACATTTTTGTCTACCGTCGATTTTTTTCAGCATCTGCAGTTCCTTCTTAAACATCACCCCTTCCAAAGTCAGCAGTATTCCTGACAGACGAGTGGTATATTTGCTCATCATCCTTTGGTTTTAATGAGATAAAGCAGTCTCGTCATCGGGGCTTAATATTGATGGGCATCTGAGAACATGACGGTCCACTGGGAAGTGACGGATTTATGTCAGTTGATCGGCAAATAGATCACGAGATGCCTCTGAGCCATATGATAAAGGGGAAGAATGTGTTAAGGGCCAGTCCCACCTGGCGATTTTTTTCGGCGAAATAGTTTCAATACAATCAGTTTTATTCGTCACATTGCACATAAAGTGCAAGTGAAATGAATTTGCCAGCAGCGGTACAATGATAAAGAACACACAAAAACACAATAAAAATGTAACACAAACATCCACTGCAGCATTCATCACTGTGGCGGAAGGCACAACATTTGGCCAGTCCTCCTCCATTTCCCCCCCGTGGTCAGGACCAGAGTCCAGAGTCAGTCCAGGATCGGCTCTTCCCCACTGGAGACCGCGCGCGGCTTTGGCTGATTCATGTTTTCAGCCAGAAGGTTGAGTGGATGGAAATTCCTTTCTAAATGTAAGGTCATTAGATTTTCCGAGGTGTAAAATGGTTTTATAATTGGATCTTGGCCGTGGTTCAGTTAATAATAGATGCATGAATCACTCATTACTGCCTTTAGATGAGGACAGAATCTTCTTAAGGGCGGAACAGTGGCACAGCTGGTAGAGCTGCTGCCTCACAGCACCAGAGACCCGGGTTCGATCCTGACTTCGGGTGCTGGCCTGTACGCAGTCTGCGCGTTCGACCTGTGACCGCGTGGGCTTTCTCCAGATGAGCGAAAAAGTTGCCCCTCAGGTTCCAATTAAATCTTTCTCCTCCCACTTTATCCTTTGTATCCTGGTTCTTGATTCACTCATGCTGGGTAAAAGACTCTGTAGAGACCCGGGTTCGATCCTGACCCCGGGTGCTGCCTGTGTGGAGTTTGTGCGTTCTTCCCAGTGGCAGCTTGGGTTTCCTCCCACATCCCAAAGACGTGAGGATTTGCAGGTTCATTGATCTCTGCAAATTGCCTCCAGTGTGTAAAGATTGAAGTGAGATCACATAGAACCTGTGTGAGGACTGATCGATGGTGGGTACGGACTCGGTGGGCCGAAGGGCCTGTTTCCGTGCTGTATGTCTAAACTAAACCTCCCATTAGTTAACCCCTTAGCTCCCTGCACGCCACGGAATAAAGTCCGAGTTGTGCAGGACATTCCATTCTGGCTTTCCCTCTAATATATGTGATCCCATTGGAATATTAAGTGAACCACTAACAGCTGAAATACCTGAGATATGTAATTCTGCGGGAGATTGCAATTCACAGCTCTCTGAGTGCCAGCATTAAATGTGACATTTCTCCACATCTCTGCACTGTAATGAAGTCAAATGTCAAGCAGATAGAACGAATCTTTAAGGTCACAAAATGTTAATTTGGTGATTCTTTGGGCATGTGTCTGATTTTAAACAGGGCAGAGTTGGTGTTGTCCACGCTAATATGTCTTTCTGTGCACATCACTGCAGAATAATCACTAGATTTTAATCTAAATACACTTTTCTTATTTACAGCCCATTGTGCTTCTACATTTGAAATGATGAAGTTATTCACAGGAACATATATCAAATATTTACTGTGCCACATTTTGAGATTGTAGCTGTCCACAATAGTTCCAATATCTTGCAGTATTTGCCCTCCATGAACTTCTGTATTCCAGAAAACAATAGTTTGACCTTCACATAGTTATCTCCCTTTTGGTTTGCGCTTCTGAGAGAAGGGTCTCGACCCGAAACTTGACCCATTCCTTCTCTCCAGAGATGCTGCCTGCCCTGCTGAGTTACTCCAGCATTTTTTGTCTGTCTTCGGTTTAAACCAGCATCTGCACTTCCTTCTTATGCTGTTTCGTTATTGCCCCTCTGCCTTCAATATAGCTCGGGTGAAATGCATTGCGATCCTAACCAGGTGTGCTGTCTGTACGGAGTATGCACGTTCTCCCTGAGACCGCATGGGTTTTCTTCGGGTTCTCTGGTTTCTTACCACATTCCAAAACTTAGCGTGTCAGTAGCTTAATTGGCTTAGACAATAGACAATTGGTGCAGGAGTAGGCCATTCGGCCCTTCGAGCCAGCACCGCCATTCAATGTGATCATGGCTGATCACCCACAATCAGTACCCCGTTCCTGCCTTCTCCCCATATCCCCTGACTCCGCTATCTTTAAGAGCCCTATCTAGCTCTCTATTGAAAGTATCCAGAGAACCAACCTCCACCGCCCTCTGATCCCTTGTTCTGGACTTCCCCAACATCGGGAACAATCTTCCTGCATCCAGCCTGTCCAACCCCTTAAGAATTTTGTTCAAGAAGGAACTGCAGATGCTGGAAGTTTCTATAAGATCCCCCCCTCAATCTTCTAAATTCTAGCGAGTACAAGCCGAGTCTATCCAGTCTTTCTTCATATGAAAGTCCTGACATCGTGGGGATCGAACCCGGGTTCTCTGGCGCTGTGAGGCAGCAACTCTACCGCTGCGCCTCCGGGTACTCGTGTTGGTTGAAAGGACAAGGGGGTCCCACCCGCGCGATGTGTCTTTACACCGCCTGAGGCTGGCTTCCTGTGTGAAGTGGATTTCATGCTCTCTCTCTCTCTCTCGGCCCAGTTCCCTTTGTGAAGTGAGTGGTTTTAATGTGCTCCTTTGAGGGAGGTCTCCGGCAGTACAAAGCAGCCCCGGTTTTAACGTTGATTGCTGTTAAATTGCCAATCTCCTCCGTGGGCTGTAAAGCGGCTCATGCAGTTCGTGATAAAGGTCAGAGAGGCACTGGAGGGAAGTTGACCGCTTTTGAAGTACGAGACGTGAAATGGCAATTTTACTCTGCGATTAACCGCGTTGAACTGCACAGGGGAGTGCTTGTTGCCGGTGCAATAACCTAATACGTAACTCAATATTTCAACAGTTATAATATTCTGCCATTTATCTAGGAACAATACAATGTTTAATAGCATTTTTGTCTACCTTCAATGTTGTAGACTGGTCACTGCGTACGCAGTGACCAGTCTACAACATTGAAGGTAGACAAAAATGCTGGCGAAACTCAGCGGATGAGGCAACATCTATGGAGCGAAGGAAATAGGCGACTTTTCGGTTCGAGACCCTTCTTCAGACTGATGTAGGGGTCGGGGGGGGGGGGGGTTGCGGGAAGAAGAAAGGAAGAGGCAGAGACAGTGGGGTGTTGGAGAGCTGGGAAGGGGAGGGGAAGGAGGGAGGAAGCGGGGACTACCTGAAATGGGAGAAGTCAATGTTCATACTGCTGGGGTGTAAACTAGTTGAGTTTCTCCAGCATTTTTGTCTACAGTCTACAACAGTCTCCTTTTGAACAAGGCAAATGGAAGAGACTATTTGGAGTTAATTTTCTATACAAGTTACAGAGTCATGGAATCGTAACAGGCCCTTCGGCCCAACTTGCCCAAAAGTTTAACTCCTTGAAAGAGTTCTTACAAAGTTATGAAGGTCGACACAAATGCTGGAGGGACTCAGCGGGTGAGGCACCATCTATGGAGAGAAGGAATAGGCAACGTTTCGGGCCGAGACCCTTCTTCAGACTGATGTTCAAAGTTAAGAACTCCGTTAAAGTTAAGTCTTAAAAGATAAGAGTTTCTTTCAAGGAACCCTTAACTTTAGCGTTTGGACTTTAGAGATACAGCGCGGAAACAGGCCACTGATTCCTCTTCGATGAGCGATCACCCCGCACACTAGCACTGTAAAATTGGAGGAAACCAGAGGACCCGGAGGAATCCCACGCAGTCACAGGGGAGAACGTGCAAACTCCACACAGACAGCACCCGCGGTCAGGATCGAACCCGGCACTGTGAGGCAGCAGCTCGGCCAGCACGACGCCCCTCCTAAACCGCAGGTGGATATCTTACATAGAAACATAGAAAATAGGTGCAGGAGTAGGCCATTCGGCCCTTCGAGCCTGCATCGCCATTCAATATGATCATGGATGATCATCCAACTCAGTATCCTGTACCCGCCTTCTCTCCATACCCTCTGATCCCTTTAGCCACAAGGGCCACATCTAACTCCCTCTTAAATATAGCCAATGAACTGGCCTCAACTACCTTCTGTGGCAGAGAATTCCAGAGATTCACCACTCTCTGTGTGAAAAATGATTTTCTCATCTCGATCCTAAAAGATTTCCCCCTTATCCTTAAACTGTGACCCCTTGTTAATCTTCCCCCTTTTATCCTGATCATCTTTGAAGACGCGATGGAAAACAGGAGGTGCAGGAGTTAATAGAAACATAGAAAATAGGTGCAGGAGGAGGCCATTCGGCCCTTCGAGCCGAATCAAGCACTTTTCTTGTAAACCAGCATCTGCAGTTCCTCATGTCTACAATGGAGAAGTATTTGATTACCACGGCCTCGCCCTGCGTTGAACACCCATCCTTATTTTCGGTACTGGTAGACAGATTAAATTAGCAGACAAATAATCTGGAGGCCCGGGCTAACAATCCAGAGCAATGATTCGAGCCCCACCAAGCAGCTGTCCCGTTTACATTTCCTCATTAAATAAAATAATGTCAGGTGTTTCCATCTACTGTGGTGCTGGTTATATTAAAACATCCAGCCTCATAACATCCTTCAAGTGAAGAAAAATGCTCCCTTTACCCAGCCTGAAGAAGGGTCTCCACCCAAAACGTCACCCATTCCTCCCCTCCAGAGTTGCTGCCTGTCCCGCTGAGCTACTCCAGCGTTTTGTGTCTATCTTCAGTCTCTATGTGCCACAGTTTGGGTGAGAAAACCTGGAAGGGTAGAAAGAAAAAGGCATAAAGTGCTGGAGTAACTCAGCGGGTCAGGCAACTGGCTCGAAGGGCCAAATGGCCTGCTCCTGCACCTATCATCTTTCATGCTGTAAAATAATTGTTTAGTTTAGTTTAGAGACACAGCGTGGAAGCAGGCCCTTCGGCCCATCGGGTCCGTGCTGACCAACGATCACTCGTACACGAGTCCTATCCCACACACTAGGGACAATGTACAGAAGCCAATTAACCTACAAACCTGAATGTCTTTGGAGTGTGGGAGTAAAACAGAGCACTCAGTGAAAACCCACGCAGTCGCAGGGAGAACGTACAAACTTTCACCCAGCATCCTTAAACCCCTGTCACACGGTACGAGTTCATTCCAAAAGTTCTCCCGAGTTTTGCCCTGATTCGAACTCGGAGATTTACGGTAATGGCCGCTCGTCGGTACTCGAGGCTCTCGTGGACATTTTTCAACATGTTGAAAAATCTTCACGTGTCTTCCCGTGCTTACCTGCCATTAGCGAGTCTTCCCGAATGCCTGCCGATAGCGCTAAGAGACGTCCCCGAGCTCCGACGTACCCGCTACGTTCATTCTCCGTGCTTACCACGAGTTTGATATTTTTTAAACTCGGGACAGGTCTTGGAATGAACTCGCACCATGGGACAGGGCTATTAGTCAGGATCAAACCTGGGTCTCTGGCGCTGTAAGGCAGCAACTCTACCGCTGTGCCACTGTGCTGCCCCTAACTGTGTCTCTAGTCACCTTGCCTGCTGGTGTTCACTGTCTAGGTTCACACAGGGGACATTATTCAACTCCTAGTCCCTGCCAGAGTTCGGCTGCTTTGATTTTCCGCAGCGTACAATGATGCTTTTATGCCCGCACCAGCATTACTTGTTGTGTGATTTTCTTCAGAGAAGCAGGTTGTGTATCGCCCATAAACGCTGACACTCGAATATTGCACACAAGTTGGTTCTGGCAACACTTGTTCATTCGTTCCCAAGGGAAGGGTCCCGACCCCTAACGTCACCTATCCATGTTCTCCAGAGATGCTGCCTGACCCGCAGAGTTACTCCAACGCTCTGTGCCTTTCACAAGTTGTTCTTTACAGGGTCTACTTTGTAAAAGTACCAGCAGGGGGCAGGTAGTTACACAAATGCTGAAACTGGCTGATGGAAGGACTGTGAACAGAGATGTCATTGACAATTCTGTCTCCCCTTCCCTGACCTCGCTAACAGTACTGAGGTAAAGAGCAGCAGTCCTTAACAACATTTTGGCTTGACTAAGTGGTCTTTTGTTATCCTTTGTCGGCCCTTCGAGCCAGCACCGCCATTCACTGTGAGCATGGCTGATCCACAATCAGTACACCATTCCTACTTTCTCCCCATATCCCTTGACTCTGCTAACTTTAAGAGCTCTATCTACTCTCTCTTGAAAGCACCCAGAGCATCCAGAACCAGGGGCCACAGTTTAAGAATAAGGAGTAAGCGATTTAGAACGGAGACGGGGAAACACTTTTTCTCACAGAGAGTTGTGAGTCTGTGGAATTCTCTGCCTCAGAGGGTGGTGGAGGCCGGTTCTCTGGATGCTTTCAAGAGAGAGCTAGATAGGGCTCTTAAAAATAGCGGAGTTAGGGGATATGGGGAGAAGGCAGGAACGGGATACTGATTGGGGATGATCAGCCATGATCACATTGAATGGTGGTGCTGGCTCGAAGGGCCGAATGGCTTACTCCTGCACCTATTGTCTATTGTCATAATTGGCCTCCACTGCCTTCTGGTGCAGATAATTCCACAGATTCTCAACTCTGGGTGAAAAAGTGTTTCCTCGTCTCCATTCTAAATGGCTCACCCCTTATTCTTAAACTGTGGCCCCTGGTTCTGGACTCCCCCAACATTGGGAACATGTTTCCTGCCTCTAGCGTGTCCAATCCCTTGATAATCTTACATGTTTCAATAAGATATCCTCTCATCCTTCTAATTTCTGGTGTACACAAGCCCAGTCGCTCCATTCTCTCAACATATGACAGTCCCTCCATCCCGGGAATTAACCTCGTGAATCAACGCTGCACTCCCTCAATAGCAAGAATGTCCTTCATCAAATTTGGAGACCAAAACTGCACACAATACTCCAGGTGTGGTCTCACCAGGGCGCTGTACAACTGCAGAAGGACCTCTTTGCTTCTGTACTTAATTCCTCTTGTTATGAGTTATTACCTATCCATGTTCTCCAGAGATGTTGCCTGACCCGCTGAGTTACTCCAGCACTTTGTGTCCTTATCTGCAGTTCCTTGTTTCTGTTGAGTTATTTGCTTGCTTGAGAACCATGAGGAAACACCTGTCCCATTCTTACCATTCCCTCCAATATCGGACCAGCTAAAATGCAAAACCCTCAGTCTGAAGAAGGGTCTCGACCTGAAACGTCACCCATACCTTCTATCCAGAGATGCTGCCTGTCCTGCTGAGTTACTCCGGCATTTTGTGTCTACCTTCGATTTTATCAGACAATAGACAATAGGTGCAGGAGTAGGCCATTCGGCCCTTCGAGCCAGCACCGCCATTCAATGTGATCGTGGCTGATCATCCCCAATCAGTACCCCGTTCCTGCCTTCTCCCCGTATCCCCTGACCACTATCTTTAAGAGCCCTATCTAGCTCTCTCTTGAAAGCATCCAGAGAACCTGCCTCCACCGCCCTCTGAGGCAGAGAATTCCACAGATTCACCACTCTCTGTGAGAATCTGCAGTTCTCAGCATCTGCAGTTCTTTCTTAAACCACTCCACACAGTGCAAAACCCAGCGGGTTAAGGAGCTGAGAAGTGGAATGTCATCGCAGTTGTCTCTTGTTTGTAAATCGAACGGTTTCAGTTTCAGGCAACGCATCCAAGTGTGAAAACGCAGTCTGCAGGTGGCACTTGGCGAGTCAGTGTTACACAGTGTTACACAGCAAGGCAGAGCAGCAGGGAAAAATACTGCTTCAGAAAAGCACATTCTTTTGCATGTCATTTTACAGCCTGTGGCAAGTGAGATTGACACAGAATGCTGGAGTAACCCAGCGGGTCCAGCAGCATCTCCGGAGAACATGGATAGGGAACGTAGACAAAAGTGCTGGAGAAACTCAGCGGGTGCAGCATCATCTATGGAGCGAAGGAAATAGACAACGTTGCCTATTTCCTTCACTCCATAGATGCTGCTGCACCCGCTGAGTTTCTCCAGCACTTTTGTCTACCTTCGATTTTCCAGCATCTGCAGTTCCTTCTTAAACACATGGATAGGTAATGTATCGGGTCAGGACTTTTCTTCAGACGACGAGAGCAGGAAACACCACTGGATGTGGGAAAAAAATCCAGGACTAATCAGGGCCGAAAACTGATGAACTCAGGAGAGGAGGTTCCCTGATTGTTGTATAGAAACAGGTGCGAGCGGCTCAATCAGGGGGCGGAAATCCTGGGGGGGACAGGGGGGACACGCGTTCCCTCCATGCTTTGAGAGGTGGGAGATAATCCCCCCCCCCCCATGTTTTGTCATCCGGTCTTCATCAGCCGCTTTCTAAGGGTTGAATCGGCCCGTTCGCGGGGCCTTTCATCGCCCGGCGCGGCTTAAAATCAAACTGCTGCATCAAGGCGATCGAGGCTCCCGATGTTGAGGCCGATGAAAGACCCCTTAAGCCCACGGCCGCACATGCATCTCGCTCCCTCCACGCTGGATACTAGGAGACAATAGACAATAGGTGCAGGGGACTGATTGGGGATGATCAGCCGTGATCACATTGAATGGCGGCGCTGGCTCGAAGGGCCGAATGGCCTACTCCTGCACCTATTGTCTATTGGAGTTAAGGTTGGTTTGTGTGATGGTTACTCCTGTACTTTGTGTCTTTTTTAGTAATGTAGATAATTGGAGCGATATTTGTCTTGAATGGCACTATACAGATGAAAGGTGTTTTTTTTTTACATTGAAAAACATTGACTTGGTTAGTTAGTCGTGGTTTTGTTAATCAATTCATGTTTGTCCAAATGCTTAATTTATCCCTTCAAAGCACTCTCCTTCAATCAGTAGAAGAACAATAGACTTATCCTTTTCTAGCTTATCATGCTAGGTACTTAAATAGTGGGTCAGTGGGGGGGGGGTTGGTCCTTGAGTAACCCAAGATGACAATGTTCACGTTTGTTTTAGTTTAGAGATACAGTGGCCCTTCAGCCCACCGAGTTCGCACCGACCAGTGGGTACAGTTTTGGGGAAGGACATCCTTGTCATTGAGGCAGTGCAGCGTAGATTCACGAGATTGATCCCTGGGATGGCGGGACTGTCATATGAGGAAAGATTGAAAAGACTAGGCTTATATTCACTGGAGTTTAGAAGGATGAGGGGGGAATCTTATTGAAACATATAAAATTATAAAAGGACTGGACAAGCTAGATGCAGGAAAAATGCTCCCAATGTTGGGCGAGTCTCTGTGGCAGAGAGTTCCAGAGATTCACCACTCTCTGCATTATGAAGTATTCTCCCAAACCAGCAGCATTTTTCACTGAGAGACACACAAAATGCTGGAGTAACTCAACGGGACAGGCAGCATCTCTGGAGAGAAGGAATGGGCGACGTTTTGGGTCGAGACCCTACTTCAGACTGAAAGTCAGGGGAGTGGGGAACTAGAGGCACAGAAAGGTACAAAGAGCAGATGGAATGAGAGGTGTGAAAAGAACAAATCAGAGCCAGCACCGAAGATCAAGGAAAGGTGGAGCCCACAATGGTCCATTGTTGGCTGTGGAAGAGGTGATAACGAAGGGATGGGAACAGTGAAGCTAGCAGGATAAAGGTGTCGGGAGGAACTGCAGATGCTGGTTTAAACCGAAGATAGACACAAAGTGCTCGTGTAGCTCAGCGGGACAGGCAGCATCTCTGGAGAGAAGGAATGGGTGATGTATCATGTCGAGGGCTGCATTAGAAGAAGGGTCTCGACCCAAAACATCACCCATTCATTCCTTCTCTCCAGAGATGCTGCCCGTCCCGCTGAGTTACTCCAGCATTTTGTGTCTACAAGCAGGATAAATAATCTGGAACACTGTGCCTTCTGATCTGCAGAAGTAAATGTGTCCCACTGTGAGGATGGGAGTATCCACTAAACTGCTGGAGCTTGAAGGGGATTAGGACTTTAATGTTCATTGTTTCCCAAGTTGGGGGAAGGTCCCAGTCGGCCGGGACTGCTCGATGACGGGGCAGAGGAATGGAACTGCATCTGCAACGTTCCCAAACGGAGACCTTGCTACTTCGCCATCCAGCGCGACCTGCTTCACTTTGATGATGTCACTTCTAGCCTTGAGTAACCAGATCAAAGATTTCAGCTTCTAAGAGGATGTTGGTACAACAGCAACTACTCCAGCCTCCGTTCCTCCGCTGGTGATCGCGGAGACTTTGAATCTTCTTCTTCTTCTTGCGTATGGCGTGCACAGCCTCAAGTTGGAGGACAACTTGTTCTATTTGATCTTATTTGATTTTGTGCACGCCGGGTTGATTGCATTCGTCGAAACAGGGCGGACCACGTGAAGGTTGCAAATCTCCCACTTTGGTTGTGTGGAGGGAACTCATTCTGTCGCAGAAGACAGTCTCTTTGTCCAAAACTCTCTTGTTTTGAATTCTCCACTTGTGCCATTTATTCCAGAGAGATAGGGAGAGAGAGAGAAGGAGGGGGGAGAGAGAGGGAGAGAGGGGGGGAGAGAGGGAGAGAGAGAGAGAGAGTGGGAGAGAGGGAGAGAGGGGGAGAGAGAGGGAGAGAGGGAGAGAGGGGGAGAGAGAGGGAGAGAGAGGGAGAGGGAGGGAGAGAGAGGGAGAGAGAGAGAAAGGGAGAGGGGGGGAGAGAGAGGGAGAGAGGGGGGGAGAGGCAGTGTTTGTGTGTGTGTTGCGTTCAGGCCTTCAAACCAGCCATTCAATGTGATCATGGCTGATCATCCCCAATCAGTACCCCGTTCCTGCCTTCGCCCCATATCCCCTGACTCCGCCATCTTTAAGAGCCTATCTAGCTCTCTCTTGAAAGCATCCAGAGAATTAGCCCCCACCGCCCTCTGAGGCAGAGAATTCCACAGATTCACAACTCTCTGTGAGAAAAAGTGTTTCCTCGTCTCAGTTCTAAGAGAGAGAGGGAGAGAGGGAGAGAGGGAGAGAGAGGGAGCGAGAGAGAGAGAGAGAGCGCAGTAACTGTCTAGTTCACTTAAAGGGGCATAATGTGTGAGACGCACTATATCTGCGGGGAATGTGTCGAGGCAGCCCTGATTGTTGGAAGCCGATGAAGCGAACACTGATTTTCCCACAAACTTCTGCTTCTTGTCCCTTCTTGTGAGAGCGAGAAAGTTTCTCCAGATTTATTGCAGAGGAATCTTTGTCTCAGCTGTGTCGCTTGTCTTGTTCGTGCAGTTAGAGGCTTCATTCTAAATCCATTTATGATCCTGCTGGTGAATAAATGCCGATTGCTCTCATTTCACAAGGCTTGCTCTGAAGTTTATATCAGTTAACAGAAGTCATTTTACCCATAGTTTCCGAAAAGGCTGTGCCACTTTCGCCCAGAACTGTTTGAATATTCTGTAGATTATCGCAGTAGCCTGGGAAACATAGTAACTGGCTGCAAACTTTGGAGCCTTTGGGCTAAAGGACGAAATAGGAAAGATTTAGTAAGCTCCAGTAGTTTCAGGTGAAAATGCTAATTGTCTTTCCTCAACCCCCATTAATAAATGTAATTTGTTTCTGACCCTTGGGACCAATCCATCGACTAACTGCTTCTTCGGAGTTAGGTTCCTGCTCTTTAACCCCGTAAGTGCCTGATATTTTACAGCCCGTGCTGTAAATCTAATTTGATTTGTTGCTTTTCCACAACTTTTTATTTTGTGGGCTCCTTTGAAAAAAATGTCAATAGACAATAGACAATAGGTGCAGGAGTAGGCCGTTCGGCCCATCGAGCCAGCACCGCCATTCAATGTGATCATGGCTGATCATCCCCAATCAGTACCCCGTTTCTGTCTTCTCCCCATATCCCCTGACTCCCATACCTATCTTGACTACACTTCTTCCCACCCTGCTTCCTGTAAAGACTCTATCCCCTACTCCCAATTCCTCCGTCTACGCTGCATCTGCACCCAGGATGAGGTTTTCCACACCAGGGCTTTGGAGATGTCCTCATTCTTGAGGGAACGGAGGTTCCTCTCTTCCATTATAGATGAGGCTCTCACTAGGGTCTCCTCGATATCCCACAGCTCTGCTCTTGCTCCCCCTCCCCCCACTCGTAACAAGGTCAGAGTCCCCCTTGTCCTCACCTTCCACCCCATCAGCCGTCGCATACAGCATATAATCCTCCAACAGTTTCACCACCTCTAACGGGACCCCACTACTGGCCACATCTTCCCATCTCCTCCCCTTGTTGCTTTCAACAGAGACCGTTCCCTCCGCAACTCCCTGGTCAACTCGTCCCTTCCCACCCAAACCACCCCCTCCCCAGGTACTTTCCCCTGCAACCGCAGGAGATGCAACATCTGTCCCTTTACCTCCCCCCTCGACTCCATCCAAGGACCCCGACAGTCTTTCCAGGTGAGGCAGAGGTTCACTTGCACCTCCTCCAACCTCATCTGCTGTATCCGCTGTTCCAGGTGTCAACTTCTCTACATCTGTGAGACCAAGCGCAGGCTCGGCGATCGTTTCGCTGAACACTTCCGCTCAGTCCGTCTTATCTCTGTAACTCTCTGCCACAGAATGTAGTTGAGGCCAGTTCATTGGCTACATTTAAGAGGGAGTTAGATGTGGCCCTTGTGGCTAAAGGGATCAGGGGGTATGGAGAGAAGGCAGGTACAGGATACTGAGTTGGATGTTCAGCCATGATCATATTGAATGGTGGTGCAGGCTCGAAGGGCCGAATGGCCTACTCCTGCACCTATTTTCTATGTTTCTATGTTAACCAACCTGATCTCCCGATGACCCCCCACTTCAACTCCCCCTCCCATTCCCAATCTGACCTTTCTGTCCTGGGCCTCCTCCAGTGTCAGAGAGAGGCCCAGTGCAAATTGGAGGAACAACACCTCATATTTCGCCTGGGCAGCTTACACCCCAGCGGTATGAACATTGACTTCTCTAACTTCAGATAGCCCTTGCTTTCCCTCTCTCTCCATCCCCTCCCCTTCCCAGTTCTCCCACCAGTCCTACTGTCTCCGACTGCGTTCTATCTCTATCCCGCCCCCTCCCCTGACATCAGTCTGAAGAAGGGTCTCGACCTGAAACGTCCCCCATTCCTCCTCTCCAGAGATGCTGCCTGACCCGCTGAGTTACTCAACCATTTTGTGTCTACCTTCTATCCATGTACCTGTCTGGATGCTCCTTAAACATTGCGATAGTACCTGCCTCAACTACCTCCTCCGGCAGCTCATTCCCTACACCCACCACCCATTTGACATAAAGGGACCCCTCAGGTTCCTATTAAATCTCCCCCCCCCCCCCCCCCCCTATGGAAGCTTAATTATTATTATTATATATATTTTTCTATGTAAAGCACTGGTCTCAACGCGAGTTGATTTAAACGTGCTATATAAATAAAGTTTACTTACTACTTACCATAAACCTATATCCTCTGGTTCTTGATTTCCCTAATCTGGGTAAAAAATGGTGTGCGTTTATGCGGGAGAAGAACAAAGAGAAGAGATAAGACTTTGCCTTCCATCACAGTGAGGAGGTGTTGCAGATTCACTGTGATGGATGTTTGTGTAAATTGTGTTAAGTGTGGGTCTTGGTATTTTTTTGTAATGTTAAGACTGTAGAAATGCAATTGCGTTCAAACCAAGCTGTTTGAATGACAATAAAAGGAATTCTATTCTATTCTATCTATTCCTCTCATGACTTTGTCCACATGTACAAGATCACCGCTCATCTGCCTGCACTCCAAGGCAAAGATCTTATAGCGGAGCAAGATGGGCTACTCCTGCGAAATGCAATGGGCTGACGTGTAGTACGCTACGGAGGGGATCCTGGGCATTTTTCCCCACCCATTTTAGTAACCGGAGCCTGCCTGACCCGACCCGACTCGCAGTGTAATCAATGTTGCGGGGCAACAGTTTGTGTGTGTGATATAGGGTTAGATTCATCATTCTGTTAGTTCATACTTCTGTTAATTCTTGTTAAAGAATAAAATGTTTATAAACACACATACATGAATGTGATATAAATGTATATAATCATACAACACACACAATTATATTTCTTCTGATCCAATGATGAACTTTATTTCAGACTAGACAAGGGACATTAAATAAGAAACATTGTAAACCTCCCCGCAACTTCACACACACTAGGCCTTATCCCCCCCCCCCCCCCCCCCCCCCCCCCCCCCCCCGGCACCCCCTCGCCTGCCCTCACACTACAATGTCTCCCCCCCCTCCTATGCCCCTCTCCCTGCTGCCCCACACTACCTGTCCCTGTGCCCCAGGCCCCACACTCCCTCTCCCCGGGCCCCACACTCCCTCTCCCCGGGCCCCACACTCCTTCTCCCCGCTGTGGAAACAAAGATCCGATCTTTGGCCGGAAGCAAGATGGCGGAACAAGATGGCGGAACAAGATGGCGGGGGCTGGTTGCTAAAATGGGTCATATAATCACCCATGAATCCGCCCTTGAGCGTACTACACATTTGCGTGAGAGTAACCCATCTTGCTCCGCTATAAGATCTTTGCTCCAAGGTATAAAGTCCCAGCCTGCTCGAGCTCTCCCCGTACCTCCCTTGAATCCAGGCAGCATCCTCGTAAATCTTCTCTGCACCCTTTCGTGCTTAGAAACATAGAAAATAGGTGCAGGAGGAGGCCATTCGGCCCTTCGAGCCTGCACCGCCATTCATTGTGATCATGGCTGATCGTCCCCTATCAATAACCCGTGCCTGCCTTCTCCCCATATCCCTTGACTCCACTAGCCCCTAGAGCTCTGTCTAACTCTCTCTTAAATCCATCCAGTGATTTGGCCTCCACTGCCCTCTGTGGCAGGGAATTCCATAAACTCACAACTCTCTGGGTGAAAAAGTTTTTTCTCACCTCAGTCTTAAATGACCTCCCCTTTATTCTAAGACTGTGGTTCTGGACTCGCCCAACATTGGGAACATTTTTTCCTGCATCTAGCTTGCCCAGTCCTTTTATGCTTGGGCAACATCTTTCCTACAACATGGAAAACATCGAACCTCCAGTTTCCTGTTTCTGCTATCCGTTTTGGTATCCTTAATTGACCTGGCAATGACAAGTTGTATCGGGGAGAGATTTTTTAAGTCGACTTGAATTGTTGAGTGAAGAATCTTCTGTGAAGGCAGCTGAGAGCCGGCTGCCTCCGTGAACCAGGAGTTTAAGAAGGAACTGCAGATGCTGGAAAATCGAAGGGAGACAAAAGTGCTGGAGAAACTCAGCGGGTGCAGCAGCATCTATGGAGCGAAGGAAATAGGCAACGTTTCGGGCCGAAACCCTGAAGGAAATAGGCAACGTTTCGGGCCGAAACCCAGAAGGGTTTCGGGCCGAAACGTTGCCTATTTCCTTCGCTCCATAGATGCTGCTGCACCCGCTGAGTTTCTCCAGCACTTTTGTCTACCCCCGTGAACCAGGATATGTCTGTCCGTCTCCCAGACTAGCGAAGCGGAACAGCTTCACTCTCCTGTGGTAGGAAGGGACTTGCAGATGCTTGGTTTATCCCGAACCATTACCCCAGTTCCTTCTCTCCAGAGATGCCGCCTGTCCCGCTAAGTTACTCCAGCTTTTTGTGTCTATCTTAAGTTTACATTCCTCATGGATGAACATTAGTGAAACAAATGCTTTTTTCTTCACACAACTATGCAACTGTTTCGCTCTTAGTATCACTGATACCGACTTCCCCCTGCAGATTTCTTCCATCATTTAAACGCCTGTGGGGTTTTAGGCCTTGAACTGGTGTCTCCAGTTTCAGGTCAAGTAACGTAATGGCTGCATTTTCCCACACGATGCTAGTGTCTATATTGACCATCCCATTATTGTTTTTTTTAAAAATCGATTTCCTTCGGTTTTTTTTTAGTTTTCGATTTAGAGATACAGCGTGGAAACAGATCCCTCGACCCACCGAGTCCGCGCCGACCAGCGATCACCCCATACACTTCTTCAAAGTAGGCATACCTTGAGGAGATTTCGAAGTGGAGCGGAGGCTTGGCGATCGTTTCGCCGAACACCTCCGCTCACCAACCTGACCTCCCGGTGGCTCAGCACTTCAACTCCCCCTCCCATTCCGTATCCGACCTCTCTGCCCTGGGTCTGCTCCATGGCTAGAGCGAGCAACACCGGAAATTGGAGGAACAGCACCTTATATTCCGCTTGGGGAGTCTGCATCCTAGGGGCATGAACATTGAATTCTCCCAATTTTGTTAGCCCTTGCTGTCTCCTCCCCTTCCTATCTCTCCCTCAACCCTCGGGCTCCTCCTCCTCCTTTTTCCTTTCTTCTCCCCGCCCCCACCCCCCCATCAGTCTGAAGAAGGGTTTTGGCCCAAAACGTTGCCTATTTCCTTCGCTCCATAGATGCTGCTGCACCCGCTGAGTTTCTCCAGCATTTCTGTGTACACCCCATACACATGTTCTGTCCTAGACACTGGGAACAATTTACAGAAGCCAATTAACTTACAAACCTGCACGTCTTTGGAGTGTGGGAGGAAACCGGAGCACCCGGAGAAAACCCACGCAGGTCACGGGGCGAACGTACAAACTCCATACAGACAGCACCCCTAGTCAGGATCGAACCTGGAACTCTGGCGCTGTAAAGCAGCAACTCCACTGCTGCGCCACCGTGCCGCCCCTTAACTGAGTACCGATTGCATTATTGCAGCATAATGCACTTTATTAATAATTGCAGCTTCAGAACAGTGGCAATATTAGCCTTCGTACGCAAGTGCACCTTTGATGTTGCTGGTCTAATTTCTGCAGCAGATAAATGACTGCTGTAATTGGCTTGTGTGCACACTCACTCACTCTCACTGCTTGCAGGGACCCAGTGTTGCATTTACTGGCTTCACCCCCCTCGTCGGCTAATGATGTCATTAAACAAGCATGGAATTTGGCCGGCTAGTCAGTTGGCGTTCAGTAAACTGTAACTGTGTGGGGGGGGGGGGGGGGGGGGGGGGGGGAGCCTTGTACGATCTGGAAGATCAGAGGAATCTGGCATAGATCAAACAGGCCAGAACGGTAATAAATGGCCGCATAAGGTTTCTTGGCAGCGAGTGTGAACCTTCCCCACAGACCGCTGACTGGGCTGGAAACGCACTGAGTCGGCTGCTGTTTCTTTTTGATTTTGATTTTGGGAAGCTGTTGGGAGCAACCGTTGGTTTTAACCATATGACTGCAAACTGAAACTGTGAGGAGGCAGCGTTCAACTTTGCTGAGCCACAGCCCCGGAGATAGAACTGGGCAAAGCACTTCAGCAGTGGGACGGGGATGGTCAAACTTTAGAAAACTAAATTATCTTACATCCTGCCCAGCTTCTCATGAACCCTGGAAGAAACTTCACTCTAAGATGACGCTTTACAAGTAAGTCAAATGCTTGCAGTTGTAATAGTTATTAGAAACATAGTGTTAAGTCAAGTCAAGTCACTTTTATTTATATAGCACATTTAAAAAACAACTCTCGTTGGCCAAAGTGCTTTAAATTGGTATAAGAACAGTATAACGAACAACAGTGGGTTCATGGATTAAATACAATGTGTGGCAATAGGTGTTTATGGAGCATAGAATTTAGTAATTACCACTGGATTATGAGTGCACAATGCTGTTTCTAAAGATGTTTGCATAATCTTTCATCTGAATTGATTTTTCCAGGACTAACTTATTGAAATTGCATCCCCAGGAAGTAGGTGGGCTGATGTTCGTGAGAGCCTGCTTGTATGTTGCATTTCAATAGCTGTGGCTTTCAGCATTCAGAGGGGGGTGGATGCTGTGTCATGGTGTGTTGTTGCAGGCTTTTGTGTGAATGGGTAGATCCAAACGGCAAACGGCAGCTCCATGCCCCCAACAATGTCAAAGTCCGTCAAAGACCTGCCCCCCCCCCGCCCCGCAACAGGCGGGGAACTGCCGACCAGGAAATTCTCCACAGTTCCGCGAGGGCAGCGCGGTGGCGAAGCGGTAGAGTTGCTGCCTCGCATTGCTTTCAACGCCGGAGACCCCGGTTCGATCCCGACTACGGGGGGTGCTGTCTGTACGGAGTTTGTACGTTCTCCCTGTGACCTGCGTGGGTTTTCCCCCGAGATCTTCACAGTTTCCTCCCACACTCCAAAGACGTGCAGGTTTGTAGGTTAACTGGCTTGGTATTAAATGTAAAATTGTCCTTGGTGTGTGTAGGATAGTGTTAGTGTGCGGGGATCGCTGGTTGGTGCAGACTCGGTGGGCCGAAGGACCTGTTTCCGCGCTGTGTCTCTAAACTAAACTCAACTAAATTCATTCTTATCTTTTGCCGTAATGGTTTGAAAAAAGTGGCATTTGTAATTGTTAACGATGGAGTGAAACTACTTCTAATCAACTTTGGCAACTGTATACAATTGTATAACTGCACTGTAAAACTACAGCGCTTTATTCTTTAAGAGCCTGTCCCACTGTACGAGCTAATTCAAGAGTTCTCCCAAGTTTCCCCTGATTCGAACTCGGAGAATTACGGTAATAGCCGCTCGTAGGTACTCGGGACATTTTTCAACATGTTGGAAAATCTTCACGAGCTTACCGCGTTTCCCCGAGTACCCGCCGTTAGCGTTACGAGCCTCTAAGAGACGTCCCCGAGCTCCGACATACCCGCCACAGTACATTCTACGTGCTTACCACGAGTTTGATTTTTTGTTAAACTCGGGAGAGTTCTTGGGTAAACTCGTATAGTGGGACAGCCCCTTAAGATGGACACGAAATGTTGGGGTAACTAATCGGGACAGGCAGCAACTCTGGAGAGAAGGAATGGGTGATGTTTCGAGTCGAGACCCTTCTTCAGACTGAGTCAGGGGAGAGGGAGACACGGAGATAAGGAAGGGTAAGGTGTTAAAACAAGACATCAAAGGAGATGGTATGGGGATCAAGGAAAAATATCATTGTTAGCTCGGGGAAGGTGACAACGAAGCAAACAGAGATAAAATTTAATCAGGGGGACAGTCAGACACGTTGGAGAACTAGGAATGGGGAGGGATGGAGAGAGAGGGTTGACCAGCGATCCCCGCACACTAACACTATCCTACACACACCAGGGACAATCAACAAGTTTACCAAGCCAATTAACCTACAACCCTGTACGTCTTTGGAGTGTGGGAGGAAACCGGAGCTCTCGGGGAAATCCCGCAAAGAACGTACAAACTCCGTACAGACAAGCACCCGTGGTGTTGATCGAACGCGGGTTTGGCGCTGTGAGGCAGCAACTCTACCGTGATGCCCAGCTTTTGATCTTGAGAATAGCTAAGTGCTCGGCCAATTCGTCCCTTCCCACCCGAACCACCCCCTCTCCTGGCACTTCCCCTTGCAACCACAAGAAATGCTACACTTGTCGCTTTGCCTCCCCCTCCGACTCCATCCAAGGGCCCAAGCAGTCGTTCCAGGTGCGGCAGAGGTTCACCTGCACCTCCTCCAACCTCATCTATTGCATCCGCTGCTCTAGATGCCAGCTGCTCTACATCGGTGAGACCAAGCGCAGGCTTGGCGATCGCTTCGCCCAACACCTCCGCTCGGTTCGCAATAACCAACCTGATCTCCCGGTGGCTCAGTACTTCAACTCCCCCTCCCATTGCGAATCTGACCTTTCTGTCCTGGGCCTCCTCCATGGTCAGAGTGAGGACCACCGTAAATTGGAGGAGCAGCACCTCATATTTCGCTTGGGCTGTTTACACCCCAGCGGTATGAACATTGACTTCTCCAATTTTAGGTAGTCCTCACTGTCTCCTCTCCTTCTCAGCTCTCCCTCAGCACTGGCTCCTCCTCTTCCTTTCTCTTCCCCCCCCCCCCCCACCCTCACATCAGTCTGAAGAAGGGTTTCGGCCCGAAACATTGCCTATTTCCTTCGCTCCGTAGATGCTGCCTCACCCGCTGAGTTTCTCCAGCATTTTTGTCTACCTTCGATTTTCCAGCATCTGCAGTTCCTTCTTAAACAAGCGTACTGAGTACGGTGAGCGCAGCCTTCTATGGAAGGAGGCTGAAGGGTCAGAGGATTTTGCCTAATTTTTGATTTTTTTTTTGTGCTTCAGTTCCCGAACCAGCAGACAACACAGCGCAGCAGCCGGGAATGAATGAGAATGTCCAGCCTTCCACAAACACCAGTGCCAGCGGAGGTACCACAGCCATTCCCCAGCCCAACTCTGCCAAGCCCTGGCGTAGTAAATCCCTCAATGCCAAGCACACTGCCACGTCTTCCATGTTATCCGTGAAGCAGTCCCAGCCAGAGCCGCCCAAGCCGCCGGTTGAAGCCACGGCCAAGGCCAATGCCAACAGCCAGAAGTCCATGCTGGAGAAGCTCAAGCTGTTCGGCACCAAAGGTGGCTCCAAGGCCGGTGGTGTCACCCTAGAGATCTCCGGCCCTCGCGACGGCAGCTCCGAGAGGCAGGACCCTTCCCCCAAAAGCACGGACATCCAGGAGGTGGACGGCTCGGCCAAATGCCTCGTTGGCCCCGCGCCTCCATCCAACAGCCCGAAGATTGCACTCAAGGGCATCGCCCAACGGACCATCAGCCGGGCGTTGAGCAACAAGAAAGGCTCGCCCAAGGCCAACGAGAAGGAGAAGGAGAAGCTGAAGGAGAAGGAGAAGGAGAAGGACAAAGGGAAGGAGGTCTCCAAGAGGGCCTCCGTGACGGAAAAAGTGGAGGCGGAGAAGGAGGTGAGAGAGGAGCCGCAGGTTGCCGCGTCGGTCATGCCAAAAAAGCCCTCCAAGATCTCCAGCATGATTCCCAAAGGCGGGAAGGTGAGCGGGGCCAAGAAGGACACGCCCGCGCCTCAGCAGAGCGGGATACCAAAACCAGGGCTCAAAACCGCGGCGGGGAAGTCGGCGAGCGCCCCGCCGGCTCCGGCAAAGGACGGCGAGAGGCCGCGTAGTGGCGGGAAGCTGAGCGCTGGCGTGGCGCTGCAGAAAGCCCAGCTGGACAGCAAGAACTCCAGCTCCAGCAGCTTGGCCTCGTCGGAAGGGAAGGGGGCCGGGGGGACTCCCCCGCCAGCGGGCGGCGGCAGCGCGCAGGCCGCCACCACCGCCAGCACAACCCAAACCACAGTCAGTGTTCAACTACCTCACCCACAGCAGCAATATAACCACCCCAACACTGCTACTGTCGCCCCCTTCATGTACAGGTACGTCACACACCTGCCCTCTCAGAAGCATAGAACAATCTTAAGGGGTTGGACAGGTTAGATGCAGGTTAAAACGTTCCCCGTGTTGGGGGAGTCCAGAACCAGGGGCCACAGTTTAGGAATAAGGGGTAAGCCATTTAGAACGGAGACGAGGAAACACTTCTTCACACAGAGTGTTGTGGGTCTGTGGAATTCTCTGCCTCAGAGGGCGGTGGGGGCCGGTTCTCTGGATGCTTTCAAGAGAGAGCTAGATAGGGCTCTTAACAATAGTGGAGTCAGGGGATATGGGGAGAAGGCAGGAACGGGGTACTGATTGGGGATGATCAGCCATGATCACATTGAATGGCGGTGCTGGCTCGAAGGGCCAAATGGCCTACTCCTGCACCTATTGTCTATTGTCTAAGATGTAGTCGGAGACAGGACCTTGACCTGGGAGACTGGTCGTGGTTTTGTAGCCATGTGGAAAATCTCCAGAGGACTTGGTGCATTGCGGCGAGTCCAACCCGGGTCAACAGGCCTGCGGTCCACAGCCCCTTCCATTAGCTGGAAACCATCTTGTTCAACTCCATTGTTTACAAAAAAAATAGTTCTTAAAGTTCAGCTTCAGTTCAGCATTAAAATGAAGATTCCCTTCACTTTACTGGGTCAGGAATTTGTCAGAATGAAGATAAAATGCAGTGAATTGCCCTTGAAATCGTTTATGCGGCTAGCGTGAAAGTTGAAGGAATGCAAAATTCCCTTTGCGGAATTATTGCCCTGTTGTGAAATTATTGGTATGGAGGTTATGGAGGTTTAACAACAGAAGTCATCATTTTTGCACAATTTGGGAATTGTTTATTCAGATCAAGATTGACATGAAATATGATTCCATGGGGACGATTTTCGTGATCCAGCGGTGATTTTTTAATATCAGGTTTGCTGTACATAGAAGTGTCACGTAGGCTTGTGCAGGAAGGAACTGCAGATGCCGGATTGCACCGAAGATAGACACAAAATGCTGGAGTGGGAAATGGAACTGAAATTAATACAATGAAACTGATATGGAATAGATTGGGTAAACGCACAGAGTCTCTTGCCCAGAGTAGGGGAATCGGGAACCAGGGGACATAGGTTTAAGGTGAAGGGTGGGGAGATTTAATAGGGATCTGAGGGGTAACTTTTTTCATACAAAGGGTGGTTGGTGGGTGTATGGAACGAGCTGCCAGAGGAGATAGTCGAGGCAGGGACTATTGCAACGTTTAAGAAACAATTAGACAGGTACATGGATAGGACGGGTTTGGAAGGATATGGGCCAAATGCAGGCAGGTGGGACCAGTGTGGATGGGGCATGTTAGTCATCGTGGGCAGGTTGGGCCAAAGGGCCTGTTCCCATGCTGTATCACTCTACGACTAATACCATGAGCATAAATTCAGCTTTTTGCTTTTGCTTCAAAATAAAGTTTACTTGTAGACACAAAATGCTGGAGTAACTCAGCGGGTGAGGCAGCATCTCTGGAGTGAAGGAACTAGGGTCTCGACCCAAAATGTTCCCCATTCCTTCTCTCCAGAGAAGCTGCCTCAACTGCTGAGTAACTCCAGCATTTTGTGTCTACCTTCGATTTAAACCAGCATCTGCAGTTCTTTCTTACACATTACTTGTCTTGGATGCATAACCATTATTGGTGAGGTCAGCATTTATTGTCCATCCTTGAGAAGGTGGAGGTGTGGAAGCTTAGAATCATTGATTCATGCATCGTGGAAACAGGCCCTTCGGCCCAACTTGCCCACACCGACCAACATGCCGCATCTACACTAGTCCTACCTGCCTGTGTTCGCCTCTTATCCCTCCAAACCTGTCCTATCCATGTACCTGTCTAATTGTTTCTTAAACATTGCGATAGTCCCTGCCTCGACTACCTGTTCCGTCAGCTCGTTCCATACACCCACCACCCTTTGTCTTGTTTACTTGCTGTTGTCCAAATGGTAAAGGCGATCCAACAGTGCTGTTGAGTGGGGAATGCCAGCGTTTGGACCCAGAATGACGAAAGAACAATTAGACATTCCTCGGTAGACAAAAATGCTGGAGAAACTCAGCGGGTGAGGCAGCATCTATGGAGCAAAGGAATAGGTGACGTTTCGGGTCGGGACCCTTCTTCAGACTGATGTTCTTCAGACCCTTCTTCAGACTTTAGACCCTTCTTCAGTCTGAGGAAGGGTCTCGACCCGAAACGTCACCTATTCCTTCGCTCCATAGATGCTGCCTCACCCGCTGAGTTTCTCCAGCAATTTTGTCTACCTTCGATTTCTCCAGCATCTGCAGTTCTTTCTTAAACATGAGATATTCCTCAATCAGGATGTTGCGTGTCACAGACAATAGACGACAGGTGCAGGAGTAGGCCATTCGGCCCTTCGAGCCAGCACCGCCATTCAAGGTGATCATGGCTGATCTTGGTGGAGCACCCATCCAAGTGTTGGGTTTCCAAAGACCTCCGGTCTTCCCCAGGAGGTAAGAGCGATGGTTTTGGGGAGGCACTGTTAAAAAGTAAAGCTTTAAGAAGATGTCCCAAGTTGCCCGTAATTTCCCTTGCCTGCAATCTCTTTGTAAGTGACCGAAACAAAACCCTTCCCTCCTGCCAAGACTACGTGCTGCTCCAATGGCTGTTGAGTTCTCACACGGTGAGTGGCCGATTTGGAGCGAATCCCAGTCCTCTCTGCAGCTGCCTGCCCTGGCCTCATTATCTTCTCTTCGCTGGCAAAGGCGGAGAGGCAAGTACTGTACCAGGGGAGATAAAACAGAAACAGCACGGAAATTGTCGAGCAACAGCGGGTAAGGCGGATCGCTAAGAGCCCACTCACAGTCGTCAGAAACACTGCAGATGCAAAATGAAACAGCTGCGCGAAAAAAATAAAAAGGGGACTGAAAGACAAAGTGAGAAGCAACTGGAATCAAAATACCATCAAGTGTGCGGGAAGGAACTGAAGATGCTGGTTTGCACCGAAGATAGACACAGAAAAGCTGGAGTAACTCAGCGGGACGATGTTGGGGAAGTCCAGAACAAGGGGTCACACAGTTTAAGGATAAGGGGGAAATCTTTTAGGACCGAGATGAGGAAAACTTTTTTCACACAGAGAGTGGTGAATCTCTGGAATTCTCTGCCACAGAGGGTAGTTGAGGCCACAGTCCATTGGCTATATTTAAAAGGGAGTTAGATGTGGCCCTTGTGGCTAAAGGGATCAGGGGGTATGGAGAGAAGGCAGGGATGGGATACTGAGTTGGATGATCAGCCATGATCATATTGAATGGCGGTGCTGGCTCGAAGGGCCGAATGGCCTACTTCTGCACCTATTTTCTATGTTTCTATGACAGGCAGTGTCTCTGGAGAAAAGGAATGGGATTGAGACCCTTCTTCATATATATGTATATATATATATATATATATCTGAGAGATAATATATAAATATAATCAACTTCTGTTAACAAAAGTCAAATACTCTGCATTATTAGGTGTTATTTTGAAATTGTATTGGTTTAATTTTTCAAGTGTAACATCTATTCAATCCATGGAGTGAAACGGAATGAATTGTAGGGTACCAGTGACTTTGCGTGCCGGCAAGAAACCCACCTCTGGTTCAGTGCATTTTTCTCTTTCTATACAATCACTTCATAAGGGACCGATCAATTATGCAGCGGGCTGCTCTACACTCCATTAAAGAAGGTTTATATTTGCACTGGGTTTGTTTTTTAGGTCACAGACAGACAATGAAGGAAATGTAATGACTGAATCCGGCGTTGCGGGATTGAACATGGATACCGTCCTCGACAGCAAAAACGGACAAGCCTGTATTGAAGAACTGCCTGGTATGTAAACCCAGCTTTAACACTAACCGAAAAGATGCCTTGTTATAAACTACGAAGCTTGTCAACGTACACTTGCATCTCTGTCGGGTGGACGCAGCCATGCGTATATTCCGTCTTAATGATATTTGACTCCAAGTGCCGTAACTTGGAGTCAGACTTCTACGTTCCACAGAAGATAGGCACAAAAATCTGGAGGCAGCTCAGCGGGTCAGGCAGCATCTCTGGAGAAAAGGAATATGTGACGTTTCGGGTAGGGACGCTTCTTCAGACTGAGAGTTAAGGGAGAGGGAAACTAGAGGGGTGGAAAGGAACACGGAACAAATGAATGAAGGGTTTGCAAAAGGGCAAATCAAAGCCTGCAACGAGGATCAAGGAAAGACGGAGGCCACAATGATACATTGTTGGCTGTCGGGAAGGTGAGAACGAGTGATACAGTGGAACTCAGCAGGACAACAATGAAACTAGTTCGACAACCGGGGTGGGGGAGGGATGGAGAGAGAGGGTTACTTGAAGTTAGAAAAATCAATATACTGCTGGGTTGTAACCGGGGATAGACACAAAAAGCTGGAGTAACTCAGCGGGACAGGCAGCATCTCTGGAGAGAAGGAACGGGTGACGTTTCGGTTCGAGACCATTCTTCAGACTGGTTATGGATAAGGGAAACGAGAGATATAGTCGGTGATGTGGAGAGATAAAGAACAATGAATGAAAGATATGCAGAAAAGTAACGATGAGAAAGGAAACAGGCCGTTGTCAGCTGTTTGTTGGGTGTAAACGAGAAGCTGGTGCGACTTGGGTGGGGGAGGGATGGAGAGAGAGGGAATGCCGGGGCTACCTGATGTGAGAGACATAAATATTCATACCGCTGGGCTGTAAGTTACCCAAGCGAAATATGAGATGCTGTTCCTCCAATTTGTGTTTGGCCTCGCTCTCACAGTACATTTGGACAAAAAAGACGTTGACAAATGCGACATGATTGATGTAGATTTTTTTACAGTTTTTTTTACTGTTCTCATAAGCGTATTGGATTTTGTGCTGCCTTACCCTGAACATAATCAGTGTAAGTATTCTCCTGATCCTTTCTCACACTGATTGTGTAAAGTCAAAGATTTCAATCTTGTGTTGGCAAGTTCACAGCGTAAGCCCGGACAATTTTTAGAAATGCTTTTCTTTGACAATAGACAATAGACAATAGGTGCAGGAGGAGGCCATTCAGCCCTTCGAGCCAGCACCG
This sequence comes from Amblyraja radiata, assembly GCF_010909765.2. NCBI lineage: Eukaryota > Metazoa > Chordata > Chondrichthyes > Rajiformes > Rajidae > Amblyraja > Amblyraja radiata. The sequence goes on along the minus strand of NC_045975.1, from coordinate 5,036,630 downwards.
CCATTCAATGTGATCATGGCTGATCATCCCCAATCGGTACCCCGTTCGTGCCTTCTCCCCATATCCCCTGACTCCGCTATCTTTAAGAGCCCTATCTAGCTCTCTCTTGAAAGCATCCAGAGAACCTGCCTCCACCGCCCTCTGAGGCAGAGAATTCCACACTCACCACTCTCTGTGAGAAAAAGTGTTTCCTCGTCTCCGTTCTAAATGGCTTACTCCTTATTCTTAAGCTGTGGCCCCTGGTTCTGGACTCCCCCAACATCGGGAACAAGTTTCCTGCCTCTAACGTGTCCAAACCCTTAACAATCTTATATGTTTCAATGAGATACCCCCTCATCCTTCTAAACTCCTGAGTGCATTTGTGTATTCCTCTTTGTCATTTCAGTTACAGTTTAGTTTATTGTCACTTGTACCGAGATACAGTGGAAAACCTTTGGTGCGGAAAGACAATACATGATTACAATCGAGCCGCTTACAGTGTATAGATACATGACAAGGGAATAACGTTTAGTGCAAGGTAAAGCCAGCAAAGTCCGATCAAGGATAGTCCGAGGGTCACCAGTGAGGTAGATAGTAGTTTAACATTGCTCTCTGGTTGGGGTAGGATGATTCATTTGCCTGATAACAGCTGGGAGGAATCTGTCCCTGAATCTGGGGGTATGCGTTTGTACTTTTTGCCTGCTGGGAGAGGGGAGAAGAGGGAGTGTCCATTCTTTGCTCTGAACTAATTCTATAAGCAAGCCCTTTTTCTGATTTCCCCAAAATATTCTCGTTTGGACAACTGCCACAGTCCTTCGGGGAACTAGAATGAGAGCGCTGTGTTTGAGTATCAATACTTGCTGCGTTGCGCAGGCGTGCGTTGGCATTTGCCAGGACTCGCACCCCCCCTTACCAAACCCTCTCCCCGAGGCAACAGATTACCGACTGCAACACACAAAAGTTCGGCTGCAAAATCTCCCGCTGCGCTTGCGTTAAGCAATGGCTGATGATGCTGCCCGAGCTTCAATAGACAATAGACAACAGGTGCAGGAGTAGGCCATTAGGCCCTTCCAGCCAGCACCACCATTCAATGTGATCATTGCTGGCTCGAAGGGCCAAATGGCTTACTCCTGCACCTATTGTCTATTGTCTATTGAATCCGGGACTCTGGCACTGTACGGCAGCAGCCCTACCAGATAGACACAGAAAGCTGGAGTAACTCAGCAGGACAGGCAGCACCTCTGGAGAGAAGGAATGGGTGTAGTTTTGGGTCGAGACCCTTCTTCCGACGAGAGATCTACCATATGCGCCATTCAATTATTGATCATCAATACTGATTTTTCATTGATTTATGTGCTGCATTGATTTATTTAATTTTAATTGAATTGCAAAATGTTGCCCCTTGGTTCTTTCTCATTTAGCATTTCGAGTGTTGCCAGTGGATCCGCTTCTTTGCCCTTGCAGGGAGGGGATTTGTATGCTACTGTCGGCTTTGTCAGAAGCTGAGGGTTTATAATGGGTACTTGACAAGGCCTTCAGTTGTGTCGTGTTTTGTTTTCTCCCGCTGCCTTTGTCAACTCCGATTCAAAGGGGAACCCTCCCCCTCTTCACTTTGGCTTCGACAACAGCTCGTTTGGAGTGGTGGAGGGGAAAGGGCTTCAGTAACATGCCCGTGGTTGATGTCAGCAAAACAAACAAAACACTAACCAAGCCAGTGCTTAGTGTTGGATCCCTCTCCTTCCACAGCCAGTTGATTTCATGACTCTAGTGATACTAAATCCATGAGTGGGTAACTGATTTTTAATGTTTTAGTAGTATTGTGTGGCGATTTTTATCAGAAGTGACTTTAAACTGGAAAGTTACAAATCCAACTATATTCTGGACACTTCAGTAACGAACCTCAACACCATCCAAACTTCACAACAAAGTCATTGCAGTGCTCATTAAGTTTAATTTAGTTTAGAGATACGTCGCAGAAACAGGCCCTTCGGCCCACCGAGTCCGCACCGACCAGCGATCCCCGCGCACTAACACTATCCTACACACGCACACACTAGGGACAATTTACAATTTTACCAAGGCCATCAGCCGACAAACCTCTAAGTCTTTGGCGTGTGGGAGGAAACCGGATCCCCCGGGGAAAACCCACGCAGGTCACGGGGCGGTTGGCATAAACTCTGTACGGACAGCATTCGCAGTCAGGATCGAACCTGGGTCTCTGGCGCTGTGAGGCAGCAACTCTACCGCTGCGCCACCGTGCCACATTTATTTTGGTTATTTTCAATTGAGAAGAAACTCTACAAGAAGCGTTTAACGGAAGCGAACATAATAATATTTGATAAGTCGCGACCAGTGTATTGTCATCTGCAAATTAAGATGCTCTTTCAGAAATTCTACATAAATTTTGCTTTTATTTCCGTTCATCTTTGACGATCCAATGAATACAAAATTGTAATTCTCCTCCACTTCCTGTGGCACTGATTTCTAGTTGAAGTTGTTCTTGCCTAAATGAACACATGCCATGACTATGTTTTCAATGTGCTAGGCTGGGTAATACTTCCCACAAGCTAAAATACGCTTGACTCTAAAACCTACCCAGTAAAACGCTCAGATCCAGTGTGATTGGGAAAACAAACTGCTCCATTAATCTATGCGCTCTTCCTGACGATAGGAATTTAATTCTGCAAGAGAGAAAAAAATATTTTCAGTCTCCCGCTCCCTGTGGATGTAAGGTGGGGGTTGGAGCTGGGGAAAGTTGGAATGTGGCTGTTGTTGCTTCAATAGAGCAGGGATTCAACGCATTAAAGGTAGTGAATGGATGTTCTGTAGTCTGGACTGTGCCCAGCCCGTATTGTGTCGTTCTCTAGCTGTTTGTGCCATGGCAGGCTTTGGAAAAAGACAAATACAAGTGCGATAAAGGGAAACACCAGATGCATATTAAGCGGCGTGGCGACTCAAAGCAGGGCTCAGTCACGACCAGAAGTTTTGTCAATAAGTTGTCCCCCTTGTCCAAAAGCACAACGGGCATCTATTTACCATCAGTCACTTTGAACGGCAGCGGAAAGAAAACGGGGAAAGAGAGACCAATCACTTCCAAGCAAAGTGGGCAGACCCAGCTGAAAGAATTGCTGCCGTCTTGAGCTAGAACTGGAGGCTGTGGAGAAAGATCGTGCCTGCATTATGAACAGCAACGCCCGATAGGACTCGTACCGGCCGCTGAGGCACAGTCAGTGCAGTTTGCTTGGCGTTCAGCAGTTTTAAGTCTCTACCCCTCAAGTTGCAGTGACCACCGTTCAACTTGGATGAGTGATCAGAACAAAGAAGAGAATCTCAAGATAGAGGCAAAGTGCTGGAGCGACTCACCGGGTCAGGCAGCATCTCCGGAGTGAAAGGATTCGGGTCGGGACCCTTCTTCAGACTGGTATTGTCCTCCTGAGAATGGATCGAGCCAATGATGCAAGTCGCTTTCATCTGTCTAAAAACGCTAACGTGTTTGGGGCCAAAACCAGAAGCAGCCCTCTGCTAACTTGGAGTTACAGCCACCCCAAGAAAGAATCAAGACCCCACCACAGACCGAGCGGGGGAGTAACGGGGAAGTCCCCATCGTCTTCCGCGGAGCTGAGCCCGCCCAAGGTTTCGAGGAAGCCGCTGGGGTTGGAGAAGGGGCAGGGCAGGGCGGTGTCCCGAGCGAGCAGGATTCCCGCGTCGTGTGGACCGAAAGGCCGGGCGCAGGAGCAGCGGAGCACGCCGGGGTTGAGCCGGACCGCTCGAGGGAGGCACGTGCCCGCGGGCGGAAGCGGCGAGATGCGCCAGGTGCACGTGCATCACACCTGCGTGTGGGAAGGCATCGCCCAAGTCAACGAGCAGACTCTGCTGACAATGCTGGACGTGTACCAGAACCTCAACCGTGAGTAGGCTGCCGCTGGGAACCCGAGCCAGACCCCGCATCTGCTGTGCCGACCAAAACCGTTTGGTCAAAAAAACGATCAGCGCTTGTTTCTGTTCAAGGAAGAACTGCAGGTGCTGGAAAAATCGAAGGTGGACAAAAAATGCTGGAGGAACTCAGCGGGGGAGGCAGTGTATGGAGCGAAGGAATAGGTGATGTTTCGGGTTGAGACCCTTCTGAAGGAAATAGGCGACGTTTCGGATCGAGACCCGAAGGGTCTCGGCCCGAAACGTCGCCTATTTCCTTCGCTCCATAGATGCTGCCTCACTCGCTGAAGGGTCTCAACCCGAAACGTCACCTATTCCTTCTTCAGAAGGGTTTCTTCAGAAGGGTCATCTATGGAGCGAAGGAATAGGTGACGTTTCAGGTCGAGACCCTAACGTCACCTATTCCTTCTTCAGAAGGGTCTCGACCTGAAACGTCACCTATTCCTTCGCTCCACAGATGCTGCCTCACCCGCTGAGTTTCTCCAGCATTTTTGTCTTCCTAGCATTTGTTTCTGCAGACGGGTTTACAACTGCAGAGATTAAAATTGTATGATTCCTGGTTCTTGCTCCTCCAAAATATTCCGAATGGGATTTAAACTGGGGGTGGGTAGATGTAGCCCAGTCCGTCACACATTCTAGTCTTGCGGAGGCAATGCGGAGAGGGCAGGAGAATTGGGTTGAGATAGATCTAGGATTAGAGGTCATAGCCTCAGAATCAAAGGACATTCCTTTAAGAAGCAGATGAGGAGGAATTTCTTTAGTCGGAGGGTGGTGAATCTGTGGAACTCTTTGCCACAGAAGGCTGTGGAGGTCGTCAATGGATATTTTTAAGGCAGAGATAGATAGATTCTTGATTAGTACGGGGAGAAGGCAGGAGAATGGGGTTAGGAAGGCGAATTAGATCAGCCATGATTGAATGGCAGAGTAGACTTGATGGGCCGAATGGCCTAATTCTGTTCTTATCACTTATGACCTTATGACCATGATTGAATGGCGGAATATACCCGATGGGCCGAATGGCCTAATTCTGCTCCTAGAACTCTGACTCCATCTGCACTTCACGCTGCCTCAGAAAAGCAGCCAACATAATCAAAGTCTGGTCCCACCCCGGCCATTCCTTTTTCTCCCCGCTCCCGTCCGGCAGAAGGTACAGGAGCTTGAAAGCGCGCACCACTAGACTCAGGAACAGCTTCTTCCCCTCTGTTATCAGGCTTCTGAATGGTCCTTCCATAAGCTAGGTGTTGGTTTGGAGCCCTTGTAATACTAAAGGCCTCACACCATGTCAGGTTATACACTGTTTATTTAGAATAAACAACTACAAGCTCTCACTTGAGAGTTCACTTCAGACTGCCGAGTGTAATAGACCGTGACGCTAATAAGCTAGTGGGCGTAACTACAAAAGCATGACTCATAACATGAGCCACTGATCTACATCCCCCCTCTTAAAGAATCAATAACACAACTAAGCAAAGCAAAATCACAACCGATATATGTAAAGTCAAACATAGAAAATAGGTGCAGGAGTAGGCCATTCGGCCCTTCGAGCCTGCACTGCCATTCAATGTGATCATGGCTGATCATCCAACTCAGTATCCCGTACCTGCCTTCTCTCCATACCCCCTGATCCCTTTAGCCACAAGGGCCACATCTAACCCCCTCTTAAATATAGCCAATGAACTGGCCTCAACTACCTTCTGTGGCAGAGAATTCCACAGATTCACCACTCTCTGTGTGAAAAAAAAATGTTCTCATCTCGGTGCGAAAAAAAATCCCCTTTATCCTTAAACTGTGACCCCCTTGTTCTGGACTTCCCCAACATCGGGAACAATCTTCCTGCATCTAGCCTGTCCAAACCCTTAACATAGTCTGGATACTTCACGACCGGCCTGCTAACACGACCAGCAAGAGGCCATCTCCATTCCTCATCTCTGGGGACAGAGTTGGTGATTTCACCACCGTGGGGGGGGTGGACCAACACCACTGGGGTCGAAGCAGGAGACTGTGGTGCAGGTAAATATGGGACAGACAGAGGAACTGTCGCAGGCATGGATTGTTGTGCTGGCAAGAGCATGCGAGGGCCACCAGATGCAGATTGAAATGAACTTGTCTGATCCAGATAATAAGGCTCCTTCACAGGCAGAAGATGTTGTTTGTTGCGTGGGTAGGTGTCGCCATCGACTCTAACAATGTACGAGTGTGGTACTGTCCGGTTCACCTCTACCCCATTGTGGACATTGGACTTTGTCTCTGGAACTGATGCGCTACAATGCTGATAACCATATTCTGCACTCTGTATTCTTCCCCTTTGCTTGACCTATTGCACAAGTGTTTGACTTAGTCATAGAGTAATACAGTGTGGAAACAGGCTCTTTGGCCCAAGTCGCCCACACTGGCCAACAATGTCCCAGCTACACTAGTCCCACTTGTCTGCACTTGGTCCATATCCCTCCAAACCTGTCCCATACATATACCTGTGTTCAAGAAGGAACTGCAGATGCTGGAAGATCGAAGGTACACAAAATTGCTGGAGAAACTCAGCGGGTGCAGCAGCATCTATGGAGCGAAGGAAATAGGCGACGTCTGAAGAAGGGTTTCGGCCCGAAACGTTGCCTATTTCCTTCGCTCCACAGATGCTGCTGCACCCGCTGAGTTTCTCCAGCAATTTTGTGTCCCATACATATACCTGCCTAACTGTTTCTTAAACGATGGGATAGTCCCAGCCTCAACTACCTCCTCTGGCAGCTTGTTCCATACACCCACCACCCTCTGTGTGAAAAAGTTACCTCAGATTCCAATTAAACCTTTTCCCCTTCACCTTGATTATATGGTATATATGAACTGTTTGGATGGCACGCAAAGCAAAGCTTTTCAGTGTACCCGCCTAACAAGTGCAGTTCTCCTGTTTTGAAACACACATGAACATGTACAGGAACATGATAGTGAATTTCTCTCGAGTCCCGTTGAATTTTTAGTTTTCCCCAGAGGGCAGCACGGTGGCGCAGCGGCAGTTGATGCCTTACAGCGGCAGAGATCCGGGTGCTGTCTGTACGGAGTTTGCACGTTCTCCCCGTGACCTGCGTAGGTTTTCTCCGTGATCTTCGGTTTTCTCCCACACTCCAATGACGTACAGGTTTGTCGGTTAATTGGCTTGGCACAAGTATAAATTGTCCCTAGTGTGTGTCGGATAGTGCTAGTGTTTGGGGGAATGTTGGTCGGCCTGGACTCGATGGGCCGAAGGGCCTGTTCCCGCACTGTATCTCTAAACTAAACTGATCATTTTGAAACATGGTCAAATGAATGGTAATAGTATTTCTGGAAGACACTGCACACACAAAAAGAATCCAACAATATAAAGGTTCATCTTGCCGTTTGTGGCAGTGCTTATAAAACAAAAATTCTGAAATAAAATATCCGGATAAAATATTGTTTATGAGGTTTAATTTTGGAAACCAACAGCAACCTTTGTGTAAGTCTCCAGTTCCTTCCTAAAAGCCCTGTCCCACGGTACGAGTTCATTCCAAGAGCTCTCCCGATTTTGACCTGATTCAAAATCGGATATTTACAGTAATGGCCACTCGTCAGTACTCGGGGCTCTCGTGGACATTTTTCAACATGTTGAAAAATCTTCACAAGTCTTCCCGTGCTTACCTGCCGTTAGCGAGTCTTCCCGAGTACCTGCCGTTAGCGCTACGAGCCGCAAAGAGACGTCCCCGAGCTCCGACGTACCCGCTACGTACATTCTCCGTGCTTACCACGAGTTTGATTTTTTTTAAACTCGGGAGAGCTCTTGGAATGAACTCGTACCGTGGGACAGGGCTATAACAATTGCATTTCTCATGCTTTGAAACGCACTTGGAGTTGAACCCTAATGGCATGAAAATGTAAAGGAACATGAAAGTGAATTTCTCTCGAGTCTCGTTGAATTTTTATTTTCAGTCGAGCTGGCAGGACTAAATGTCAAATGTCAATTCTGCTTCCACAGGGGAGGACCCAGAGACTCGCAGGCTACGGACCGTCAAGAACATCGCCGACCTTCGCCAGAACCTGGAGGAGACGATGTCCAGTCTACGAGGGACACAAATCACCCATAGGTACCAAATCCACGCAGTTTTACAGCCCAGCGGTATGGACATTAATGTGCAGGAAAGAACTGCAGATAGACACAAAATGCTGGAGAAACTCAGCGGGTGATGCAGCATCTATGGAGAGAAGGAATTGGCGGCAGAAATATCGCCTATTCCTTCTCTCCATAGATGCTCCCTCACCCGCTGAGTTTCTCCAGCATTTTGTGTCTACCTTCGCTTTTACCAGCATTTGCAGTTCTTTCTTATAGAACTGCAGATGCTGGTTTAAGTCGAAGACAGACTGAAGTGGGTCTCGGCCCGAAACCGTCACTCATTCCTTCTATCCATAGATGTTACCTGTCGCGCTGAGTTACTCCAGCTTTGTGTGTCCGCTTTCGGTATGAATATTGATTTCTCCAACTTCAAGTAACCCTTGCACCCCCTCTCTCTCCATCCCTCCCCCACCCAAGTCGATGTACTAAGTTCAAAGTCGTCTTGTTGAGTCTCATTGTCAGTAACTTGTCTCCAGAGGTTTCCGTTCAGGTTTCCTAAGTGGGACAGGGGCGTTACTCCAACTTTCTGCGTCTATCTTCGGTGTAGACCAGTATCTGCGCATGCAGTCCGTCCTACAAGCCCATCTCTCCGACAGAGGATTTGATCAAAGTCACGTCCCCTCTCTTGGCTTCCCACGGTTCTGAAGCAAACAGCAAGCAGAACACTCCAACTGTGAATCTGATTACATCAGCGATTCTCTTCTGGAGCGTTGCCCTCTATGGATCAAAAGCAACTCTTCTCTCTCAAGCAAAGGGAGCAATAGAAATGGTGTAAATGCTGCAATGCCTCAAGAGGCTTGACATCAGTATTGTCAGTAGACCTTTCAACTGAAACGTAAGCATCTGACATGAAAAGGTTTGGAACTTAAAAGCTGTTCAGGGAAAAGGCACAAAATGCCAGATTAGATGCCTCGGAAGAAACTGCAGATGCTGGTAGACACACATAGCTGGAGTTACTCAGCGGGACAGGCAGCATCTCTGGAGAGATGGAATGGATGACGTTTCGGGTCGGAAGAAGTGACTCGACCAGAAGCGTCACCCATTCCTTCTCTCCAGAGATGCTGCCCGTCCCGCTGAGTTACTCCAGCTATTTGTGTCTACCTGATCGTTGGTCTTAGATACATAGATACATAGACAATAGGCGCAGGAGGAGGCCATTCGGCCCTTCGAGCCAGCACCGCCATTCAATGTGATCATGGCTGATCATCCACAATCTGTACCCCGTTCCTGCCTTCTCCCCATATCCCTTGATTCCACTAGCCCTAAGAACTCTATCTAACTTTCTTTTGAATGCATCCAGTGAATCAGCCTCCACACCCTTCTGAGCCAGAGAATTCCGCAAATTCACCACTCTCTGTGAGAAAAAGTGTTTCCTCATCACCGTGTTAAATGGCTTACCCATTAATCTTAAACTGTGGCCCCTGGTTCTGGACTCCCCCAACATCGGGAATATGCTTCCTGCCTCTAGCATGTCCAAACTCTTAATAATTTTATATGTTTCAATAAGATTCCCTCTCATCCTTCTAAACTCCAGAGTGTACAAGCCCAGCCGCTCCATTCTATCATCATATGACAGTCCCGCCATCCCGGGAATTAACCTTGTAAATCAGGATTGAACCCGGGTCTCTGGCGCTGTAAGGCAGCAACTCTACCGCTGCGCCAGAGTGCCGGACAATGCTGGATAATTTGTATCTAATGTTGAAATGATCACCTTTGATGTTTAGTCATGTGGCTAAACCAAAAGAATATTTCTGATTTCAGACCATTTTTTGTTTTGGTCTCCTGGCTTGGAGTGATAGGTCCTCTGATGAGTTGTGAATAACCCGTCAGATTTGACCTGGTTACTGAGCTTTCCTGCTGAGCGGCACTTCCTGGATTATTCATGTTCTTCTCCTGAAATGTTCCTGCCGTGTTCTCTTTAATATCAAGATGGATTCTTTGCGCCTGTGGACTTCAGTTTTAGTTTAGAGAGATACAGCGTGGAAACTGGCCCTTCGGCCCACCGGGTCCGTGCTGACCAGCGATCCCCGTACATTAACACTATCCTACACCCACCAGGGACAATTTTTACATTTACCAAGCCAATTAACCTACAAACCTGCGCGTCTTTGGAGAGTGGGAGGAAACCGAAGATCTCGGAGACAAGATGCAGTGCCAGAGACCCAGGTTCGATCGCGACTACGGGCGCTGACTGTACGGAGTTTGTACGTTCTTCCCGTGACCTGCATGGGTTTTCTCCTTAGAGATTCTCCTTAGAGAAAATTGTCCAACTTCCAGCATAGTCGCTGGTGGACTCTTCAGAAGATACAAGGTACAAGATTTCCTTCACCATCATTACTTTTTTGCACATCTTTCATTCATTTGTTCTATATCTCTCTGTATCGATAAACAATAGGTGCAGGAGTAGGCCATTCGGCCCTACGCGCCAGCACCGCCATTCAATGTGATCATGGCTGATCATCCCCAATCAGTACCCCATAAAATGGTTGTTTAGATTGGGTTTTAGTTTAGAGCTACAGCGCGGAAACAGACCCTTCGACCCACTGAGTCCGCACCGACCAGCCATCACCCGCACACCAACACTACCCTACACGCATTAGTGACAATTTTACATTCATACCAAGCCGATTAACCTGCTAACAAGTACGTCTTTGGAGTGTGGGAGGAAATCGAAGATTCTCAGATAAATCTCACGCAGGTCACCGGGTGAACGTACAAATTCCTTACAGACAGCGCCTGTAGTCAGGATCGAACCCGGGTCTCTGGCGCGGTTCGTGGCGTAAGGCAGCAACTCTACCGCTGCGCCACCTGCACCATTTTAGCCCCAGTTTGATTTGCTCCATTTAAGTTTTATTGCATTCACCGCGTCTATTTCCCCTTCTAGCACGCTGGAGACCACATTCGACGGCAGCGTCACCACGGAGATCAGTGGCCGCAGTATACTCAGCATGACGGGGAGGCAGGCCCCGTTGTCGTGGCGACTGGGACAGTCCAGCCCCCGCCTCCAGGCAGGAGATGCGCCGTCGATGGGGAACGGCTACCCGGGGCGGGCCAACACCGGCCGTTACATCCACCCCGAGGCAGGCCGCTACATGTACGCCGCTCCTCTCCGGAGGCAGCTGGCCACGCGGAGCGGCAGCGGGTGTCACTCCGACGTCCCCGACAAGAGCGGCGATGAGATGGAGCTGGAGAGCGTCCACATGGATGTGGCCGGATACATGAGCGATGGGGATGTCCTGGGCAAGAACCTGCGGACCGACGACATTGCCAGCGGGTAAGGCACTTCCACTAAAACGTACACTTCCCGCTTTTTAGCTTCTTTTCGAATGAAGACACAAAATGCTGGTGTTAAGGGCCACCTGGCGACTGCCGGCGTCATATCAGTGTCGCCAAAAGATTTTGAACTTTCCAAAAATCCAGCAGCGACAAAAAAAATGTTGCGACGCTTGAAAAACACCGCGCGTCAAACGTCATCACGCCGCGCCACCACCACGTATTTTTCGGTGACCCTATACGTCAGTCAATGATGCCGGCAGTCGCCAAAACAATTGCCAAGTGGGACTGGCCCTTTACTCTGCAAGACAGGCAGCATCTCTGGAGAGAACGAATGGGTGACGTTTCGGATCGAGACCCTTCTTCAGACTGAGAGTCAGGGGAGAGGGAAAGTAGACATATGGAAGGGGACCTGTTCCTTCTCTCCAGAGATGCTGCTTGTTTCGTTGAGTTGCTTGGGCACTTTGAGGGCAAGGAGATGAAAATAGACATTTTTGTCAGGTTGGCACCTGGCTGTTTATACAGTTAAGCTTGATTGTCAAATATTTTGTTTGTAATATGAAAACCCTCCCATGCTCCAAAGGCACACAGGTTTGTAGGTTAATTGGCTTGTTATAAATGTAAGCTGTCCCTAGTGTGTGTAGGATAGTGTTAGTGTGCGGGGATCGCTGGACAGTACGGACTCGTTGGGCCGAAGGGCCTGTTTCTGCGCTGTATCTCTAAACTAAACTAAACTAAGATCATTCAGTAGACTGATAACATTGGGGATGAAGCTGTTCCTGAACCTGGTGGTACATGCTTTCAAGATTTTGGATCTTCTGCTCAATTGGAGTGGGGAGAAGAGGGAAAGTCTAGACGGTGAACTGTTTTTGATTATGTTGGCCGCTCTCCAGTGGCTGTTGTGAATTGCAAATGGAGTCGATGGAGGGGCAGGTTGGTTTGTGTGGCAACAAGGATCTGTAGATGCTGTGTTCAAGAAGGAACTGCAGATGCTGGAAAATCGAAGGTACACAAAAATGCTGGTGAAGCTCAGCGGGTGCAGCAGCATCTATGGAGCGAAGGAAATAGGGAAGGAACTGTAGATGCTGTTTTGCAGGGTCGACCTGGCAAGTGTAGCCATGGTATCCTCCACCACAACCTAGTCTGAAACGTCACCTATCCATGTTCTCCTGAGATGCTGTCTTACTTGCTGAGTTACTCCAGCACTTTGTGTCTTTTTTTAAAATAACAAACCAGCATCTGCAGTTCCTTGTATTTCTGGTCAATCTTGTATCACTTCCTGTATTGCCTTGATAGACTTCCTGTATTCCCATTCCCCTGTGTTTTTACTGGCAACAGTTTCATCTGGAGCAACAGTTAACACTAATGCAATGGCAACAGTTAAAACAATGGTCAGCTGCAGCTTCCGCACCCCGGCCACTCCCTCTTCTCCCCTCTCCCATCAGGCAAAAGGTATAGAAGTGTAAAAACGCACACCTCCAGATCCAGGGACAGTTGTTTTCCAGCTGTTATCAGGCAACTGAACCATCCTACCACAACCAGAGAGCAGTGCCGAACTGCTATCTACCTTATTGGTGATCCTCGGACTATCTTGGTCGGATTTTGGTGGCTTTATCTTGCACTAAACGTTATTCCCTTATCATGTATCTATACGCTGTGAATGGCTCGATTGTAATCTTGTAATCATGATTGGGGATGTTCAGCCATGATCACATTGAATGGCGGTGCTGGCTCGAAGGGCCGAATGGCTTATTCCTGCACCTATTGTCTATTGTCTTTCTGCTGACTGGAATACACGCAACAAAAAGCTTTTCACTGTACCTCAGTACACGTGACAATAAACTAATGGAACTGAACATCCCAACAGCATGAACATTGAATTCTCCAATGTTAGGTAAACTCTAACTAATTCCCCCCTCCCCCCACCCCCCCCCCTCCCCCCTAATCCCCTCCCTCTCCTGTGCATCACCTGGACTTCCACCTATTTCTCCCACCCCCCCCCCCCCCCCCCTAGCTTCCTGTCTATGGCGTCACAGTCCACAACTCTTCAAACCTGTCTCACGCCTTCTATTCTTATCTCTGGCCTTTGTTCCAACAATCTACAGAGATTTAAAGAACCCTCACCTGTGTTGACCTTTATCCTGCCACACTTTGTCCTGGCCCTCCCCGCTTCCATCTTCCCGCACCCCCCCCCCAAACAATCAGTCTGAAGAAAGGTACACAAAATTGCTGGGGAAACTCAGCGGGTGCAGCAGCATCTATGGAGCGAAGGAAATAGGCGACGTTTCGGGCCGAAACCCTTCTTCAGTCTGAAGAAGGGTTTGGGCCCGAAACGTCGCCTATTTCCTTCGCTCCATAGATGCTGCTGCACCCGCTGAGTTCCTCCAGCAATTTTGTGTACCTTCGATATTCCAGCATCTGCAGTTCCCTTTTGAACACTTTGTCTACTCCACTGCGATATCTCTTCAAGGTATGCCTACTTTGAAGAAGTTCTCCTCCTCTCTCCGGAGACAGTTTCACAACCTCCTCTCTAACTGCACACCTTCTGTGATCCCCCCTGCCCTCCAACTGTACGACCATACCCTTACCCAGACTCGATACCACAGCCACATCTGCTTCCTCGGGTCCTGCCTGCGCCTCCATCTCATACCCCACGGCTTCCAGCTCCAGTTCCCCACCTCCCAGTTCGGACCCCAACCGGACCATCGGTACCGACTGGCTATCCACCGGCATACCCAGCAATTCTCCAACCGGGCACTGAGATCCACCCTGGTTGCGATGCGCCGGCACCAACAGGACCTCACATCGACACTCCCTGGACTTCAGGCCTCACTAACCCAGACCTGCAACGGACCCCAGCTGTATTTCATCCGCCGGAAGATCCACCTCTTAAATAAAAAATTCCTGGCCTACCTCAATTCCACCAAGGACCTTAAACTATCCCGACTCCAGGCCGCTCCCGACGCCTACACTCCGCGACTCGACCGCTCGCAGACTCCGGGCCCCAACTCTGGCCCGCATCGCCTGCCCGAGTCCCGCGACGCCATCTTGGCCACTAGGAGCGACTTCCACACTCACCGGGACGCCGCCTTCACCGACCTCTACATCGATGCCGCCACCGACCCTCACCTGCCGACCGATGACGCCCAGCCTCCCAGCTTCAACGGTAACTTGGACTCGCTCCCCCTCGCCGATTCCTCCGACATCGCCACCTGACCCCAACTACCCGACAACGCCACCGGACCGGGGCTATCTCAACATGGCCGCCGCTACGCACCCGATTCATCTCGCCGCCGACCCGCCGACCATCCGCCCACCGGGACCACCCACGCATCGCCCGCGGACCCCGACTCAACCACCACTGGACTCCGACCATCGGGTCCGTTGACCTGCGCCGCTGGACTCCGACCATCGGGTCCGGTGACCCGCGCCACTCCACCCCCCTCCAGCAACCCACAGCCATCGCCTTACCTGGAGCCTGGACTCTGCACTGGGCCTGCAGCCTTCACGCTGCTTACTCCCACTCTCCTCGATTTAATTCCACCGGGTCCTAGCGCCCGTCTGCCCAGCCGTGCTAACCTCAGTGGCTGCTCCACTGACCCTCCCCCATCCCCCCCCAACCATGTCACACCCGCTCTTCCCCACCCACCTTACAGCCCTCTCTCCCCACCACCCCCTGACCACCCACCACCCCTCCAACACCCACAACCCCCCCCCCACACATCGCCCCGTCCCCAGTCTACCCACCTGCCTTCCTCTGGCCCCAACTCCCACCCCTGCCGGGTGTTCACCATCCCCCCCGACCTCCCCCTCTCCCCCACCCAACGGTCTGTCCTCAGCAGAGGTCTCACCTTTGTCCCCCTCCGTCCCCATCTCAATGAGTTCCGCGCCCACCATGACTTGGAGAGCTTCTACCGTCGTCTCTGCCTCACAGCGCACTTCCATGGGAAGGAGTCCTCGCCCCCTAATGATGACCCCTTTTCCCGTCTCCAACGCACCCCCTCCTCGTGGAACCCCCCTCAGAAAGTCCCGGCTCTGGAACTCTTCATTCAGAACTGCCGCCGCGACGTCAACCGCCTCAACTTCTCCACTCCCCTTTCTCACTCCAATCTTTCCCCCTCTGAACGCACTGCCATCGAATCACTCCGCACAAACCCAGACTGGGTCATCAAACCAGCCGACAAGGGAGGTGCCGTGGTAGTCTGGCGCGTCGATCTCTACAAAGCTGAGGCCACGCGCCAACTCTCGGACACCTCCTCCTACTTACCCTTGGACCATGACCCCACTGACGAGCACCAGGCCACCATTTCTAGCACCATCACCGACTTCATCAATTCCCACGCCCTACCTGACCAAGCCTCCAAACTCATCGTTCCCCAGCCCCGCACGGCCCGTTTTTACCTTCTCCCCAAAATCCACAAACCCGGCTCTCCCGGCAGACCCATTGTCTCTGCGTGTTCGTGCCCCACCGAACTCATCTCCACATACCTTGACTCCATCCTATCCCCCTTGGTCAAATCCCTCCCCACCTATGTTCTAGACACCTCAGACACTCTCCGCCGCCTCCACGCATTCCACTCTCTGGGCCCTCACCCCCTCATCTTCACCATGGATGTCCGGTCACTCTACACCTCCATCCCCCACCAGGATGGCCTCAGAGCCCTCCGGTTCTTCCTCGACCAGAGGAGCAACCTATACCCAGCCACTGACACTCTCCTCCGCTTAGCGGAGTTGGTCCTCACCCTCAATAACTTTACATTTGACTCCTCCCATTTCCTCCAAACACAAGGCGTAGCTATGGGCACACGCATGGGCCCCAGCTACGCCTGCCTCTTTGTCGGGTACGTTGAACAATCCTTGTTCAATACGTACCAGGGCCCCATCCCCGACCTCTACCTCCGCTACATTGACGACTGCTTTGGTGCCACCTCCTGCACCCACACACAACTGACTGACTTCATCCACTTCACCACCAACTTCCATCCGGCACTCCAATACACCTGGACGATTTCAGACACTTCCCTACCATTCCTTGACCTCACCATCTCCATCGCAGGGGACAGACTCCTGACCGACATACATTATAAACCCACTGACTCACATGGCTATCTGGACTACACGTCTTCCCACCCTGCCCCCTGCAAAGACTCCATCCCCTACTCCCAATTCCTCCGCCTACGCCGCATCTGTTCCCAGGATGAGACATTTCATACCAGGGCATCGGAAATGTCCTCGTTCTTCAGGGAACGGGGATTCCTCTCCGCCACCATAGATGAGGCTCACACCAGGGTCTCATCCATACCCCGTAACACTGCTCTCTCTCCCCATCCCCGCACACGCAACAAGGGCAGAGTCCCTCTGGTCCTCACCTTTCACCCCACCAGCCGGCAAATACAACACATAATCCTCCGCCATTTCCGCCACCTCCAACGTGACCCCACCACTCGCCACATCTTCCCATCTCCCCCCATGTCTGCCTTCCGCAAAGACCGCTCCCTCCGCAACTCCCTCGTCAATTCTTCACTTCCCTCCCGCACCACCCCCTCCCCGGGCACTTTCCGTTGCAACCGCAAGAAATGCAACACCTGTCCCTTCACCTCCCCCCTCGACTCCATTCAAGGTCCCAAGCAGTCGTTCCAGGTGCGACAAAGGTTCACCTGTATCTCCTCCAACCTCATCTACTGCATCCGCTGCTCTAGATGTCAGCTGATTTACATCGGTGAGACCAAGCGTAGGTTGGGCGACCGTTTCGCCGAACACCTCCGCTCAGTCCGCAATAACCTACCTGACCTCCCGGTGGCTCAGCACTTCAACTCCCCCTCCCATTCCCAATCCGACCTCTCTGTCCTGGGTCTCCTCCATTGCCAGAGTGAGCAACAGCGGAAATTGGAGGAACAGCACCTCATATTCCGTCTGGGGTCCTTGCGTCCCCTTGGCATCAACATTGAATTCTCCCAATTTGGCTAGCCCGTGCTGTCCCCTCCCCCCCTCCCCTTCCTTCACCCTCTAGCTGTCTCCTCCCATCCGCCCGCCCTCGGGCTCCTCCTCCTCCTCCCTTTGTCCTTCTTTCTTTCCCCACCCCCTATCAGTCTGAAGAAGGGTTTCGGCCCGAAACGTCGCCTATTTCCTTCGCTCCATAGATGCTGCTGCACCCGCTGAGTTCCTCCAGCAATTTTGTGTACCAGTCTGAAGAAAGGTCTTGACATGAAACGTCACCTATCCATGTTCTACAGAGACGTTGAGTTACTCCAGCACTTTGTGTCCGTTTGAGTGGGTGTGCATTAGTTGGCAGCGTCCTCTTCTCTAGGGCTAAAGGTTACAAACTACACCTGAATTCCAGTTGCCAAGTAAATGATTCATTTGGTATTAAAGTGAACTCCAGCTTCCTGATCTCATCATGTGGCCCCACACCACCCTGGCCACGCTCTCGTTTCACCACTGCCATCGGGAAGAAGGTACTGGAGCCTGAAAACTGTAACGTCCAGGTTCAGGAACAGCTACTTCCCTACACCCATCAGGCCATTCAACACCACAAACACCAAGTAACTTTGAACAACAGACCTGGGACCTTGGCCTTTTGTTCTGTTCTGCACTAATACTGTGTTCTATTTTATTTACTTGACTGTTTTTTCGTTTCGATTATTATGTTATTTTTTGAGTACCGTGTAAGAGATTTAAGGGCCTGTCCCACGTACGCGATTTTTTTCGGCGAGTTGCCGGCACCCGACATCAGTCGTTACAGGTCGCCGAAAATTTTCGACATGTTGAAAATCCAGCGGCGACCAGAACAAGGTAGACTCTTTGGGCGACTACTCACGGCCATACAGGCGTCACGTGTCGATATGTCGCGTAAGTGGGACAGGCCCTTTATTCTTCTGTTTTGGTGCAGATGCCAATTTAACACTGCTCGCTTGACTCTTCATTCCTTCTGATCACTAAGATGATGTAATGTATTATTGTTCTGTTGGATGTTAAAGGTCTTTTGTGATTCACTTTGAGGAAAAGAGTTAAGTTTCGTTTAGTGAACAGTGAAGGAAGGAGCTGCAAATGTGACCAAGTTAGTGCTCCAACAGATATCACTTCATTAATTTAGGCTCATTAATGCTCAAAAAGGCTGGCAGCATCATCAAGGACCCACACCATCCTGGCCACACACTCATCTCCCCGCTACCTTCAGCTAGAAGGTACAGGAGCCTGAAGATTGCAACGTCCAGGTTCAGAAATAGCTACTTCCCCACAGCCATCAGACTATTGAACTCAACTCAAACTAAACTCTGAACATTAATAGCCCGTTATCTGTTTATTTGCACTTTATCTGTTTTATTTATTAATGTGTGTATATATTTATACAATGGTATATGGACACACTGATCTGTTCTGTAGTCATGCCTTCTATAATTCTGGTGTGCTGAAGCAAAGCAAGAATTTCATTGTCCTATCTGGGACACATGACAATAAACTCTCTTGAATCTCATTCCATTCTACATAAAGATTTTAAAAACTTTTTCACACAAAGGGTGGTGGGTGGATGGAACGAGCTGCTGGAGGAGGTAGTTGAGGCTGGTACTATCGCGACATCCAAAAAACATTTAGACTGGTACATGGATAGGATATGTTCAGGGGGGTATGGACCCAACACAGGCAGGTGGGACCAGTGTAGCTGGGACATGTTGGTCGGTGTGGGCAAGTTGGTCTGAAGGGCCTGTTTCTACACTGTGTGACTCTCTGACTCTATAAAGACAGATGAACCAGTACTTAGTTCCCCTATTGTCTTCTCTGTTACACAAGTGAATTGTGTGTGTGCCACAGAAGGGAAAGTCTATAAACCATGCAGGAAGCAGAGTGTGGTTTGAAAGCGGTTACTGAGGATTTAACAGAATATGTCATCTGGTGTGTGGCAGGACCTTGGGCTGCAATTCTGGATGAGAGTCTGCTGCCACCTTCTGGTAGATTGTGCAAAGTGTTGGAAAATAAAAATGCTGGAGAAACTCAGCGGGTGCAGCAGCATCTATGGAGTGAAGGAAATTGGCAACGTTTCGGGCCGAAACCCTTCTTCCTTGTGCAAAGTGTTGTTGCATTCATGATGTTTCAGTCAATTGCACCAAGCTTCATCCTCCCAAGATAGTGGATAGACTTCCCTGTCAAAGGATCCTAACCCGAAATGTCAAGTATCTAGGGAATCTGAAGAAACATCCAAACGCGAAACATCAACTATCCATGTTCTCCAGGGACGTTCCCTGCTAAGTAAAGGGCCCATTAGGACGTCCACCTACGACCGCACAGTCACCCTATGTCCACCCGCGACAAGCTATGACCCTGTCGGTGACAACTGAAGACAATTCATTCGCCGGTACCTGTCGCTGGTTGATGTAGGCGGTTGCCAATGGAATTCACCGAAGTCAGCACCGGCGAATGAACGGGGTACTGATTGGGGATGATCAGCCTTGATCACATTGAATGGTGGTGCTGGCTCGAAGGGCCGAATGGCCTACTCCTGCACCTATTGTCTATTGGATAGGGTTACGTTTCAGGTCAGACTAACAACGGTCTCGATCCGAAACGTCACCAATTCCTTCTATCCAGAGATGCTGCCTGTCCCGCTGAGTTAGTCCAGTAATTTTGTGTCTCGCTTTTCACTGCACCTCGGCACACGCGACAATAAACTCATCATCGGCGGTCACTCGAGACGGGTATGACTGTCCTCTCCTCTCCGCAGGGTGGTCTACTTGTGGGTCTGAAGATGTCTGTAGAGGCCGATCCGCGATCCACACACCTTTGGCGCAACGTGGGCAGCGGAGACTGGCGGTGGTCGGTAGTAGTCGAGCCTCCTTCTCTTTCCTTACGGTGCTGTCGCTTTGTCTCTGCGACACGGCGTAGTTCCATTTCGTGGCGTGCAGCTCCTTCCCGCACGGATTTCCTCCAGGAGCGCCTGTCCGGTGCAATTTGCTCCCAGTTGCTCGATGTGATGTGGAATTTCTTCAGACTGTTCTTGATGTGGTCCTTGTAAGCCAAAGATCCTGCAGCGAGCAAGATAGTCCACTCGACGAAAAAGACGTAGTACGGACATGGGCAGATTCATGGGTGATTTTCGGCCCCATTTCCGTAACCGGCTTCCGTCTCCGCACCAAAGACCCCGTAGCGGAGCAAAGATACCAGTGCGGAGACGGAAGCCGGTTACGGAAACATCCTCGTAAAAATAAAAGTTATTTGGGAAACATTTTCTCCTCATTTTCAGAATTATAATTTATTAACACAAACTGTTCCCCCGCAACGTTGATTACACTGCGGGTCGGGTCGGGTCGGGTCGGGTCGGGTTACTGAAATGGATGAAAAAAAGGCCCACGTTCCGCTCCGTTGCGTACTACACGTCAGCCCATTGCATTTAGCAGGAGTGGTCTATCTTGCTCCGCTATAGGATCTTTGCTGTAAATTATACTAGTGAGTTTTCCTCTGCCACTGGGGACCCTGTGGTTTCATCCAGCAAGCTCTCACTGTGGAATGTCAACTCGTTTATGATGATCAGTAGCAAACCACAGGCCAATTCATTTGAAAGGCAGCTGATAAAATGTTGCTAAGTTGGCAAGGCATCAGCTGATACTCAAACCTTTAAACAAATGAGCTGATTGCACACAATGTGAAGCCATAATATTTCAGTCCCATTGGTCTCTGCATTCAGCTCCCCTCTGCCACATTTAAATATCTTTTCATTTTCTCATTCTCTCTATTTCTCTCTATTTTCACCTCTGAATTGAAGTGTCAATCTCTGCACATCAACACATTCCATTCTCTTGACCTCGCGCCCCACTTCTAAACGACTAAGAATTTTCTTTTAAATAACTGCACGGAGGCGCAGCGGTAGAGTTGCAGGCTCACGGCGCCAGAGACCCGGGTTCGATCCTGACTACAGGTACTTGCCTTTACGGAGTTTGTACACTCCACGTGGATTGTCTCCGAGATCTCCGGTTTCCTCCCACACTCCAAAGACGTACAGGTTTGTAGGTTAATTGGCTTGGCATAAATGAAACTTGTTCCCAGTGTGTAGGATAGTGTAAAGGGCCGTCCCACTTGGGCGTCATTTGCGCGTTATTTACGTGACATAATTTACCCGTCACGATGCACGACGCGCGCATTGTGACGTGCACGTGATGCGCGCATGGTGCGTGGTGACGTGGGCAGTCGCGCTCGGCGCCCCAGGATTTTGGGATGTACAAAATCTTTGCACGCCATCTGCGTGATGCACAAATGACGCCCGAGTGGGACAGGCCCTTTAGTGTGTGGGGATCGCTAGTCAGCATGGACTCGGTGGGCTGAAGGGACTGTTGTTATGCTGTATCTCTAAACTAAACTAAACTAGACTAAATTACAACCACTCGTGCCGATAACTAAATGTCCCCCAATATTAGAATAAAACTCGCTGTTCCATTCTGAATTTATTTAATTGTCTCATTTAACCATTGAATTAATCAACTCATCAGGCGGTTTGCATGGATGGTAAGCTCAGCTTGTCAGAGTCCAATAAAGGTGTTTTATTGTTCTAGCAGTGTGCTTGTAGGTCATGCGAGCATAAACCTGGCAGCTTCGAGTCACCTCATCAACTCACTGCTTCCCTGTCTGGTTTGGTTCAGCAAGTCTTTACCATTAGCATTCATTTTTTTTTTGCTGCAGTACTTGATGGGAATAATTAGTTTAGTTCCGTGCCCAGCCCGAATCAATTGCAACAAATGTGCTTCCAAAAAAAGGCGGTTACGTTTACTGCTTGTGAGCGTATGCTCAAGTCAAGAATGTTTTATTGTCCTATGTCTCAGACAGAACAATGAAATTCTAATTGCTGCAGCACAACAGAATATGTAAACATAGTCCACAGTAATCAATATAATGAACGAGAAATAAATAATGGAAGGTAGACAAAAATGCTGGAGAAACTCAGCGGGTGTGGCAGCATCTGAAGAATGCATTCGAGTGAAGAAGGGTTTCGGTCCGAAATGTTGCTATTTCCTTTGCTCCATAGATGCTGCCTCACCCGCTGAGTTTCTCCAGCATTTTTGTCTACCTTTGATTTTCGAGCATCTGCAGTTCCTTCTTAAATGAGAAAGAAAAAAGGTTCAGTGTGTGGATATATACACGGGGTCTCTGGCGCTGTGAGGCAGCATCTCTACTGTTGTCCCGAGTGTGCGGGGTGATCGCTGGTCGGCGCGGACTCAATGGGCCACAGGGCCTGTTTCCGGCCTGTACCTCTAAGAAACTGAAATATAGAGAATATTGCAGGTCACATTATTCAGTAATGAAATAACCTCAACATGAAACACAGTTTTGTAAGAGGCAAATATTCGGGGGAAATTGTCCACACAGAATAGATTCAGTCACCAGGGTAATATTGCTTAGTTTCCAAGGGAAATGATAATGAACCTCCTTCATGGGAGACTTACTGCTAATGTGAAAGCTCCTGGGATTGTCTAAGGAAGCTGTAAATTGTTTAGTAAATTGCCATGTTAACAGGAAACAGGATTGATGTGGAGAGGATACTAAACACTCTAATTGGACTTTTGTAATGATCATCCTCAGGGATCAATTCTAAGGACAACCACGATGTAGAAACTACATCATATTGTCGTTCCACCCTGGGCCAGTGGGCGCAGTCAGTAGTTCATAAGTTATAGGAGCAGAATTAGGTCATTTATCCCATCAAGTCTGCTCTGCCATTCAATCATGGCGAATCCATTTTTCCCTCTCAACCCCATTCTCCTGCCTTCCCCCCATTATCCCCAAATAATCCCCAAGAGCTACAGAGAGTTGTGAGTGTGTGGAATTCTCTGCCTCAGAGAGCGGTGGAGGCCGGTTCTCTGGATACTTTCAAGAGAGAGCTTGATAGGGCTCTTAAAGATAGTGGAATCAGGGGGTATGGGGAGAAGGCAGGAACGGGGTACTGATTGGGGATGATCAGCCATGATCACATTGAATGGCGGTACTTAAAGGGCCTTATGGCCTACTCCTGCACCTATTATCTATTGACATGGCTCTGGAGGCTCAAGGAACTGCGGATGCTGGAATGTTGAACAAAACACAAAGATCTGGGGGAACTCAGCGGGTCAGGCAGCTTATGTGGAGGGAATGGACAGGCGATGTTGTGAGTCGGACTGACCAGCGAGGTTTCAATTCAGGAGAAGGGTCCAGACCCAAAACGTCGCCTATCCATTCTGTCCGCAGATGCTGCCTGATCCGCTGAGATCCTCCAGCACTTTGTGTTATGACATAGTAACGAGTTGAGTCATGAACTTGAGAATTTCACAATTCATGACTGTATCCAAGTGCTTTGACATTTAATTTCATCGCCTGGTCTTGCCATTCTAGAATGCTTAATCAGTGGAAGCGGTTTATATAACATTGCACCATTTGTTCGTAATCGTACGCACGCTTCAAATTCTCTGTTCCAACAGCTAAACAAAATATGACATTCTGCACACAGACACAAAAAGCTGGAGTAACTCAGCGGGTCAGGCAGCATCGCTGGAGCAAAACGAATGGTTGACGTTTCGGGTGGAGACCCTTCTTCAGACTGGCCTGAAACGTCACCTATTCCTTTTCTCCAGAAACGCTGCCTGACCCGTTGAGCTACTCGAGCATTTTATGTCTATGTTCTCTGGCATAAACCAGCCAGTGCAGCTCCTTCTTACACGTTACAATCTGCTGTGTTATTTCAGTCCAATCTGTGTCCAGGTCAAAATTCCCTGGGCCATTCCCCCCCCACCCCCCCACCCCCCGACACGGGTACCATGTAATCCCGTGCTACCTGCTCCATGGTCGGATAGTCGGCGACTAAACTGTCTCCCCCGCCTGGTTTGCCAGGTGAGGAGGGGGCTGTGGACCCCCAGCAGGACCAAAAACAAGACCTGTCAAAGGGCGGATGAGCTCCTAACGAGCCAACGGCCATCCACACTTCAGTAGAAGTTGCGATCACTGTCGTACACAGCGTTGTAAGGAACGATGATAAAGCACACACACACACACACCAAAACCCTACACTTCCAGCGGCAGAAGTCCGCAGGAACTGGAGGACAGAGATGTGTGGTGCGTCCGTCACCATTCCTGGCGGAAACCAGCACCACTGCGTCGCTAATGTTGTCAACTATGATGGATTTCAACCACCACAATATCTTTCTCACTCAACCCGCAAACACTGTGCCTTTTGTAGAATTCATGAGGTTTTATGTGTTATATTTTATATGTTTCCAGTAGTGTCTCGCAGGGATCCTTACTGTTGGTTATACATCTTCCTAGTGGCGGCGCGGCTCTGGCTGCAGCGGCTCTCCGGCAGTCCTGTTTGTTTTGTGTTTTTTGGGTTGTTTATTTTCGTTTTGGTTAGTCTAGTTTTGGATTTTAGTTTCTGTTTGGGGGGGGGGGGGGGTTGAAACGGGGCTTGCTGTCTCTCCCTGCGGGGGAATGCGACTTTTATGTCGTATTCCCCTTCTCTGCCTCCGTCTGCGCTGAGGCCTAATGGCGGAGCTGGCGGCCTCGAGGCTCAGGAGGCAGAGCCCGCCAGGACTCGCACTGAGCTCGCTCCCGTGAGGACGGCCCGGCTCGGGGCTGGAACAGGGCTTCCGTGAGGGGCTGTGACGCTACCGTGAGGACGGCCGGCCCGAGGAAGGAACGGTGCTCCCGTCGGAGTGGCCGAGCTCGGGGAGGTACGGCGTTCCCAGCCCGAGGGAGGAGCGGCGCCCAGTCGGGGCGGCCCCGCCCGAGGGAGGAGCGGCGCCCAGTCGGGGCGGCCCAGCCCGAGGGAGGAGCGGCGCCCAGTCGGGGCGGCCCAGCCCGAGGGAGGAGCGGTGCCCAGTCGGGGCGGCCCAGCCCGAGGGAGGAGCGGTGCCCGGTCGGGGCGGCCCAGCCCGAGGGAGGAGCGGCGCCCGGTCGGGGCGGCCCAGCCCGAGGCTGAGACGGTAACGGCACTCACGTGAGGGCGATCCGGCTCGGGGCTGGAACGATGCTCCGGGGGCTGGGACGGCAGTTCTGGTGGCGGTGGCCTGAGTCCGGGTTTCGGCCGCGGGCCAGCGGCTGCGTCAGCAGGACTGGTGAGCGGCAGCTTCGACCACCCCGGGCCGCGGTGTTTGAGCCGCGGGACAGGTTTTAACATCGCCCGGGGGGTATCGCCTCAGCGCAGAAGGAGAAGAGGAGGGAAGAGACTGGAGACCTAAGACTTTTGCCTCCATCACAGTGAGGAGATGTTGGGTGGACTCACTGTGGTGGATGTTAATATGTGTTTATTGTTGTTTTTTATTGTATTGTATTGTATGTATGACTGCTTAAATTTCGTTCAGACTTCGGTCTGAATGACAATAAAAGGCTATCTAATCTAATCTAATTGTAATGAATTGGACATAAATATGGGAGGTATGATTAATAACACATGAAGAGAATAATCATTGACAGCAGAATGATATTGATCAGCGGTAGAGCTCCTGCCTCACAGCGCCGGAGACCCAGGTTCGAACCTGACTACGGTGATGTCTGTATGGAGTTTGTACAGTACTTTCTTCCCATGACCCGCGTGGGTTTCTCCGGGATCTCCTGTTTCCTCCCACACACCCAAGACATAACGTTTTGTAGGTTTCATTGGCTTGGTATCATTGTCAATTGTCCGCAGTGTGTGTAGGATGGTGTAAGCGTGCAGGGATCGCTGGTCGGCACGGACTCGGTGGGCCGAAGGGCCTGTTTCCGTGCTGTATCTCTGAACTATGAGTAAAATTGATAAGCTGGGCAACCTGGGCGTCCCTCGAAAAGGAACACGCACTGTCCACGGGCACCTTAGCGTAGTTGTACGATCGCTGGGCGGCAGTCTCATTAGAGAGAAAGATAAGACAAAAATGCTGGAGAAAAAGCTGCCTCACCCGCTGAGTTTCTCCAGCATTTTTGTCTACCTTCGATTCTTCCAGCATCTGTAGATCTACTTAAACAGAGAAAAAGATAAGATCACTTGTAGGACCGACTACAGAGAGAACCATGTGTAGGAAGGAATTGCAAATGCTGGTTTAAACCAAAGATAAGCACAAAAAGCTGGAGTAACTCAGCGGGACAGGCACCATCTCTGGAGAGAAGGAATGGGCGACGTTTTGGGTCGAGACCCTTCTTCAGACTGAAGAAGTCTGGCTGCGTTGCTCAGCCGTGCTTATCCTGGCTGAGTGACTCCAGCATTTTGTGTCTATCGACAGAGTGAACCACAGAGGTACTCCCATTCAGTCCTGCGCTTTGTTCCCAAACATTCAAGAGCAGTTCTCACGATATTCTCAGTTTAATTGGAAGCTCTCTACCTGAGCAATTCTACACTGTTGCATTTTAAAACCAGTTGGCAGGGCAGCGTCGAGATTCGGAAATGTCACAGACTTTGGTCTCATTGAAGACTTTGCAAAAGGTCATTCTTTGCTCCAACCGTTTGATAATTGATTGATGACACAGTCACGGTGGCACAGCGGTAGAGTTGCTGCCTTAAGGGCCTTCCCACTTGGGCGTCATTTGTGCGTTATTTATGCGACATCATTTATGCAACATCATTTACGCCTCACGACGCGTGATGCGCGCATGGCATTCATTGTACAGCGTCTTGGTGAGACCACACCTGGAGTATTGCGTACAGTTTTGGTCTCCAAATCTGAGGAAGGACATTATTGCCATAGAGGGAGTGCAGAGAAGGTTCACCAGACTGATTCCTGGGATGTCAGGACTGTCTTATGAAGAAAGACTGGATAGACTTGGTTTATACTCTCTAGAATTTAGGAGATTGAGAGGGGATCTTATAGAAACTTATAAAATTCTTAAGGGGTTGGACAGGCTAGATGCAGGAAGATTGCTCCCGATGTTGGGGAAGTCCAGGACAAGGGGTCACAGTTTAAGGATAAGGGGGAAATCCTTTAAAACCGAGATGAGAAGAACTTTTTTCACACAGAGAGTGGTGAATCTCTGGAACTCTCTGCCACAGAGGGTAGTCGAGGCCAGTTCATTGGCTATATTTAAGAGGGTTAGATGTGGCCCTTGTGGCTAAGGGGATTGGAGGGTATGGAGAGAAGGCAGGTATGGGATACTGAGTTGGATGATCAGCCATGATCATATTGAATGGCGGTGCAGGCTCGAAGGGCCGAATGGCCTACTCCTGCACCTAATTTCTATGTTTCTATTGCGCGCGCATGGTGAGGCGTGGTGGTGTAGGCAGTGACACGCGATCGCCGCGCGCCCCAGGATTTCGGGATTCACAAAATCTTCGCGCCCCACCTGCGTGACGCGCAAATGACGCCCAAGTGGGACAGGCCCTTTACAACGAATGCAGCGCCGGAGACCTGGGTTCGATCCCGACTACGGGTGCTGTCTGTAGGGAGCTTGTACGTTCTCCCCGTGACCTGCGTGGGTTTTCTCCGAGATCTTCGGTTTCCTCCAACACTCCAAAGACGAACAGGCTTGTGGGTTAATTGGCTTGGTATAAATGTAAAAATTGTCCCTGGTGTAAATGTGCGGGGATCGCTTGTCGGCATGGACCCCGTGGGCTGAAGGGCCTGTTTCCATGCTGTATCTCTAAACTAAGCTAAACTAAACTAAACATTCTTAACTCCACAAGGCCAATCGGTGAGTTTGAGGTAGAGTTTAGGTTGCTGGCACGTGCAAAGAGCTTTTGTTGCGTGCTGACCAGTTTGCTGAAATTTTGAAGATGGGTCTCGACCTGAAACGTCACCCATTCCTTCTCTCCAGAGATGGTGCCAGTCCCGCTGAGTCACTCCAGCATTTTGTGGCTAACTTCAGCCGTGAGACACGACATGATTACAATCGAGCTGCCCACAGTGTGCAGATACACGATAAAGGGAATGTCGTGAGTAACACTTAGTGCAAGATAAAGGGCGGTAAAGTCTGATCAAAAATAATCCGAGGGTCTCCCGTGAGGTAGATAGTATTTCAGGACTGCTCTCTAGTTGTTGGTAGGATGGTTCAGTTGCCTGATAACAGCTGGTTTAAGAGAGTTGATATATGTTTGGAAAAAAGAAACTTCTACCTCTAGAGAGTCTAGACACTCGGACTATCTTTGATCAGACTTTGAAGGGAGACAAAATGCTGGAGAAACTCAGCGGGTGAGGCAGCATCTGTGGAGCGAAGGAATAGGTGACGTTTCAGGTCGAGACCCTTCTGAAGACCCATCACTTTGCTCCACAAATGCTGCCTCACCCGCATTTTTGTCCACCTTCGATTTTTCCAGCATCTGCAGTTCCTTCTTAAACATATGATCGGACTTTGCTGCCTTTACCTTGCACTAGACGTGATGCCCTCTATCATGTATCCTGTACACTGCGAACGGCTCGATTGTGATCATGCGTTGCCATTCCCCTGGCTGGTTAGCACGCAACAAAAGCGTTTCGCTGTACCCTGGTACACGTGACAATAATTACATTTGCACATACATTTGAAACATAGAAGCTTGTTAAGGGCTTTGGACACGCTAGAGGCAGGAAACATGTTCCCGATGTCGGGGGAGTCCAGAACCAGGGGCCACAGTTTAAGAATAAGGAGTGAGCCATTTAGAACAGAGACGAGGAAACATTTTTTCTCACTGAGAGTGGTGAGCCTGTGGAATTCTCTGCCTCAGAGGGCAGTGAAGGCAGGTTCTCTGGATGCTTTCAAGAGAGAGCTAGATAGGGCTCTTAAAAATAGCGGAGTCAGGGGATATGGGGAGAAGGCAGGACCGGGGTACTGATTGGGGATGATCAGCCATGATCACATTGAATGGCGGTGCTGGCTTCAAGGGCCAAATGGCCTACTCCTGCACCTATTGTCGATTGTCTATTGTAATAATCTAAACTGAAAGAAAAACCTACCAAAACAACATGCTGGAGTAACTCAGCGGGTTAGGTAGCATCTCCGGAGAACGTGGGCAAGGTAAAGTTTTGGGTTGGGATACTTCTTGGGAACTGGAGGTGAAGAGGGAGGGAGGGGGGGGGGGGGTGCAGGTTAAGTTTAGTGCGTGGGGGGGGAGGGGGGGAGGGGGGAGGGGGGGGGTTAGTGTGAATGCTTAAAGCAGGCATTTTCAATTCAAGCAGCTTCAGTTTAGCCCTCGTGAAGCAAGGTGGGACTCGGAAGCACCTGAGGGGGTTTTCCTTTTTAATTTGTTCTGCTGAGTTACACGAGAATAAAGGAGCCGCGCGGGCAGTGATTTGTTGCAGTAGCTGCAGGATGTGAAGGACTACTTTGAGCTTCCCTCGCTCCTCGTGCTGCAGTTTCTGGAGTCTTTGTCTCCACGGATTGATTTCGGCAATCATGAAGGTAACTGATTCGCGCGTTTTGGTTCCAGGAACTTTTATGAAAGTTTTAGTTGCAGCACACCAGTTGAAGGAAGAGCTGCAGATGCTGGAAAAATTGAAGGTAGACAAAGCTTAGCCCTCATGAAGCAAGGTGGGACTCGGTTTCACCCGCTGAGTTTCTCCAGCATTTTTGTCTACCTTGTTGTAAAATGTAATGTTTTATAATGAGATATTAGAAAACGTTATTTTTATATTAAAAAAGACGCTGAGTGCTGGAGTCTGAAGAAAGGGTCTCGACCCGAAACGTCACCCATTCCTTCTCTCCAGAGATGCTGCCTGTCCCGCTGAGTTACTCCAGCATTCTGAGTCTAACTTCGGTTTAAACCAGCACCTGCACATCTTACACATTATTCCCTTTATCTTGTGTCTGTACACCGGATGGCTTGATTGTAATAATGTATGACCTTTCCACTGACTGACAGCATGCAACAAAAAGCTTTTTACTGTACCTTGGTACATGTGACAATAAACAAAACTAAACTAAACTAAATCGCGGGCAGCACGGTGGTGTAATGGTAGAGTTGCTGTCTCACAGCGCCAGAGACCTGGGTTCGATCCTGACTATGGGTGCTGCCTGTGCGGAGTTTGAACGTTCTCCCCGTGACCTGTATGGGGTTTTCTCCGGGTGCTCCAGTTTCCTCCCACACTCCAAAGACGTACAGGTGTGTGGACTGTGTAGGAAAGAACTGCAGGTGCTGGTTTAAATTGAAGGTGGACACAAAATGCTGGAGTAGCTTAACGGGACAGGCAGCATCTCTGGAGAGAAGGAATGGGTGAGTCAGCTCTTCAGAAGAAGGGTCTGAAGGAAGGGCCTCGACCCGAAACATCATCTATTCCTTCTCTCCAGAGATTCTGCCTGTCCCGTTGAGTTACTCCAGGTATGTAGGCCAATTTGGCGGAGTAAAATTGTAAATTGTCGCCAGTGTGGAGGATAGTGTTCGTGTGCGGGGATCGCTGGCCAGCACGGACTGGTTGGGCCGAAGGGCCTGTTTCTGTGCTGTTTCTCCAGACAAAACTAAACTAAAGAAATCACTGGGTAGACAAAAGTGCTGGAGAAACTCCGCGGGTGCAGCAGCATCTATGGTGCGAAGGAAATAGGCAACGTTTCGGGCTGAAACCCTGAAGGAAATAGGCAACGTTTCGGGCTGAAACCCGGAAGGGTTTCGGCCCGAAACGTTGCCTATTTCCTTCGCTCCATAGATGCTGCTGCACCCGCTGAGTTTCTCCAGCATTTTTGTATACCTTCGATTTTCCAGCATCTGCAGTTCCTTCTTAAACATTTTGTACTATTTGATCTTATTTGATTGTTGATTGTATTAGGCGAAACAGGGTGGACCACGTGAAGGTTGCAACCTCCCACCCCAATCTGCCTGTCTGCTTTTAAAGCACGAAAAGTACAATTTCAATTTCAGCCTTCTTCTTTAGAAAACAAAGCATCGACTGTCCCATATACTTCTTCCCTGAGGTTAGCTGCCTCTGCTTGTGGTGACAAATACAAACTTGCTTCTCAATTCGCAAGCAGCTCACGTTTAATTCCCGGGATGTCATATGCTGAGAGAATGGAGCGGCTGGGCTTGTACACTCTGGAGTTTAGAAGGATGAGAGGGGATCTCATTGAAACATATAAAATTGTTAAGGGTTTGGACACGCTTTGAACAGGAAACATGTTCCCGATGTTGGGGGAGTCCAGAACCACGGGCCATAGTTTGAGAATAAGGAGTAGGTCAAATTGAACATGGTCATATTAGAAGACAACATAATGTAAACCGGCACCAGTATAATCATCTCGCAGCACGGTGGTGCAGCGGTAGAGTTGCTGCCTCACAGCGCCAGAGACCCGGGTTCCATCCTGACTATGGGTGCTGTCTGTACGGAGTTTGTACGTTCTCTGAGTTGGATGAACAGCCATGATCATATTGAATGGCGGTGCAGGCTCGAAGGGCCGAATGGCCTACTCCTGCACCTATTTTCTATGTTTCCCCATGACCGCGTGGGTTTTCTCCGAGGTCTTCAGTTTCCTCCCGCACTCCAAAGACGTGCAGGTTTGTAGGTTAATTGGCTCAGTGTATATGTAAATTGTCCCTAGTGTGGGAATTTTTTTTCTCACAGAGGGTGGTGAGTCTGTGGAATTCTCTGCCTCAGAGGGCGGTGGAGGCAGGTTCTCTGGATGCTTTCAAGAGAGAGCTAGATAGGGCTCTTAAAGATAGCGGAGTCAGGGGATATGGGGAGAAGGCAGGAACAGGGTACCGATTGTGGATGATCAGCCATGATCACATTGAATGGCGGTGCTGGCTGGAAGGGCCGAATGGCCTACTCCTGCACCTATTGTCTATTGTCTATTGTTTGTCAGAGGTAGTCCAGAGAAATGTGAGGTTGGGGAAGGCAGGCTTGTGGTGTTGTCAGTGAGTGAGAGTGAGAGAGAGACCTTCACTCTCTGCAGCAATGTGTAGATGCAAGCAATCATTAACTCAATTTAGTCAGCTCAATTCCGAGGCAACAAATTACTGAACCCGAAGCTCGCAACGACTGACCAGTGCAGGAAGGAGGTGATCTCGTGAATGAAATCACTGGCCCAAGGTATGTCGTAAAGTTTGTTGCTCCCTTTGAAGTTTTGCGCCGGTGAGACTTGGCAAAGGATTGTGTCGGAAGTTGACACAAAATGCTGGAGTAACTCAGCGGGTCAGGCAGCATCTCTGGAGTTTCAATTCGAGACCTTTCTTCAGACTGGGAGAGAGATATAGAATGTACATAGAACAAACCAATAAGACAAATGTTTTCATCGTAGCTTTTTCCACATCTTTCATTCATTTGTTCTATTTACCTTCGATATCTCTCGTGTCCCTCTCCCCTGACTCTCAGTCTAACGAAGGGTCTCGACCTGAAACGCCACCAATTCTTTTTCTCCGAAGATGCTGCCTGACCCGCTGGGTTGTCCCAACTTTTTGTGTCTCTCTCCTCGGCAAAGGATTGACTGGCCGGGGTTTGTGTTGTGGCAATACTCTGTGTGGCAATATTCCTGGAGGAAAATTAATACCAAGATATCGAGAGCCTCACGTAATGTGTGGGAAGGCTCTGCGCATGCTGGTTTACACCAAAGATAGACACAAAAAGCTGGAGTAACTCAGCGGGACAGACAGCATCTGTGGAGAGAGGGAACGGGTGACGTTTCGGGTCGGGTGGAGAAACATCAGGGGAAGGGTCTCGACCTGAAACGTCACCCATTCCTTCGCACCAGAGATGCTGCCTGTCCCGCTGAGTTACTCCAGCATTTTGTGTCTATGCCTCTACAGATATCAAGTCAAGTCAAGTTTATTTGTCACATACACATACGAGATGTGCAGTGAAATGAAAGTGGCAATGCTCGCGGACTTTTGTGCAAAAGACAAACAACCAAACAAACTATAAACACAATCATAACACACATATTCTTTTGCATAATAAATAATGGAAGGAAAAACGTTCAGTAAAGTTAGTCCCTGGTGAGATAGGCGTTTACAGTCCGAATGGCCTCTGGGAAGAAACTCCTTCTCAACCTCTCCGTTCTCACCGCATGGCAACGGAGGCGTTTGCCTGACCGTAGCAGCTGGAACAGTCCATTGCAGGGGTGGAAGGGGTCTCTCATGATATTGTTGGCTCTGGAGTTGCACCTCCTGATGTATGGTTCCTGCAGGGGGGCAAGTGAAGTTCCCATAGTGCGTTCGGCCGAACGCACTACTCTCTGCACAGCCTTCTTGTCCTTGGCAGAGCAATTCCCAAAACAGATGGTAATGTTCCCGGACAAGATGCTTTCCACCGCCGCTGCGTAGAAGCACTGGAGGATCCTCGGAGACACACTGAATTTCCTCAATTGCCAGAGGTGGTAAAGGCGCTGCCTTGCCTAACTCACGAGTGGGCACGGCACATTGTGTATATTTGTGATATTGTGTATTTATTATTAGTAGGTTTCAGGATTGTGGTACATGCCCCCAAATATGTTGCTGTGGTGAGTTCCACATGATTGTTCATGTAATTTAGTTGGTTCTTCGAATCTGGCCACTTGGCCAAATGTTTGAGGTATTTTTTTTAATTTGCTTTAGTCCCAATGTTCTCTTTGGGCAATGAATCGCACTGCCTTCATGTGCTGTGCCGTGCCCAATGTGCAAATAAAAAAACCCTTGTGTCTGCCAAGTACATTTAAAATCCCACAAGTGATTTCTTTAAGAAGGAACTGCAGATGCTGGAAAATCAAAGGTAGACAAAAATGCCGGAGAAACTCAGCGGGTGCAGCAGCATCTATGGAGCGAAGGAAATAGGCAACGTTTCGGGCCGAAACCCTTCTTCAGACTGATGGGGGGTGGGGAGGGAGCGGGGAGAAGAAAGGAAAAAGGAGGAGGAGGAGGAGTCCGAGGGCTGAGGGAGAGATAGGAAGGGGAGGAGACAGCAAGGGCTAACAAAATTGGGAGAATTCAATGTTCATGCCCCTAGGATGCAGACTCCCCAAGCGGAATATGAGGTGCTCTTCCTCCAATTTCGGGTGGTGCTCGCTCTGGCCATGGAGGAGACCCAGATGCTGCTGCACCCGCTGAGATTTTGTCTACCTTCGATTTTCCAGCATCTGCAGTTCCTTCTTAAACACAAAGTCCAGTAAAGATCCGATTAACGATAGTCCGAGGGTCTCCAATAAGTGCGACAGAGGAAGCAAATTACAGCCCCATTGACAATGGGAGCAGATCATTTGCCCACTGCAAGATCCCAGAAACAGAGAAGGGGAGGAAGCATTAAAGAACATGTTTCAGCAAACGATGGCCATGGTTGGAATTTCGGGCAGGGCAGGACAGGATAACTCCCTGACTCAGATATATCCTGCCCTTGGCAAAGCATGCAAAGCTGGCAACATGCTGCCGGCCGATCCTAAGGGCCTGTCCCACTGTACGAGATAATTCAAGAGTTCTCCCGAGTTTTCCCCTGATTTGAACTCGGAGAATGTCCGTAGCGGGTCCGTGTGAGAGACCGCTGTTCGGAGCTCCCGCAACGCAGCTTCTCCCTCCTGTGTCGCGGGGTGGGAACGACCCGGAGCGAGGCCGTACATCGCCCGGCACGGCTTTAATGGCCGCGGGACATTCCAACATTGTGACTTTTGGGCCGTACATCGCCCGGCGCGGCCTAAAATGGCCGTGGGACTTACCATCGCCCGCCTGGGGCTTCAACATCGGGAGAAAAATGGTGCAGGGGAGAGAAAATACTTTTTACTCGTACGAGCCGCTACGTGACATCCACGAACTCCTCCTGTCTCGTAGCGGCTCGTACGAGTTTTTTTACTCGTGGACTTTTTTTCACGTGTTGAAAAAAACGTCACGAGTTTACCGGATTTCCCGAGTGCCGACCGTTACTCGTACGAGCCGCTACGAGACATCCACGAACTCCTACGGACATTCTCCGAGTTCGAATCAGGGGAAAACTCGGGAGATCTCTTGAATTACCTCGTACGGTGGGACAGGCCCTTTATGTGTTTCTGGCCACCAGAATACATCTTGCACACTTTGTTTTAGTTTGAGAGATACAGTGTGGAAACAAGCCCTTCAGCCCACCGAGCCCGCGCCTACCATGAGTGGCACGGTGGGGCAGCGGTGGAGTTGCTGCCTTGGGGGGCCAGAGACCCAGGTTCGATCCTGACTGTGGCCGCTGTCTGTAC
The DNA here is from genome assembly GCF_010909765.2 of Amblyraja radiata. NCBI lineage: Eukaryota > Metazoa > Chordata > Chondrichthyes > Rajiformes > Rajidae > Amblyraja > Amblyraja radiata. Next base: position 5,001,334 of record NC_045975.1, on the reverse strand, counting down.
GGCGTTTGTACGTTCTCCCCGTAACCTCGTGGGTTTTCTGCGGGTGCTCTGGTTTCCTCCCACGCTCCAAAGACGCACAGTTTGCAGGTTGATTTTCTCCGGTAAAAATTGTAAATTGTCCCGAGTGTGTGTAGGATCGCGCTCGTGCTAATGTACGGGTGATCGCTGGTCGGCGCGGACTCGTGGGGCCAAGGGCCTGTTGCCGTGCTGTGTCTCTAGTGAAGTCTCAAGTCAAGCCTAAAGACCAGCGATCACCCCAACACTAGTTCTATCCCGCACACTGGAGATGATTTTTACAGAAGCCAATTAGCTTACAAATCAGCGCGTCTTTGGAATGTGGGAGGAAACCGGAGCACTCCCCCCGCGGGGACGACCCATGTACTGGATACATTCCTCCATTGAAGGTTGTAGCCAGGCAATGCAATGTTGGTGCATGCCTAAACCATGGGCTGAGGGAAAACATCGTCTCACCCAGACAGCACCCGTAGCCAGGATTGAACCTGGAACTCTGCCGCTGTAAGGCAGCAACTCCACCACTGCACCACCCCCCGTGATGGCCCCTCTTTGTGTACACAAAAGGACACAAAGTGCTGGAGAAACTCAAGGGGTCAGGCGGCATCTCTGGAGAACATGCACTATATACCTGTTTAATTATTGTGTACATATGGTCTATGGTCTATAGACACACTGGACTTTTATCTTCCGTTTACAATATTCTGTTGTGCTGCAGCAAGCAAGAATGTCATTGTCCTATCTGGGACACATGACAATAAAACTCTCTTGATTCGAGTCTTGGTGACGAATCGGGTCGGGACCCTTCTTCAGACTTTGCGCACTTTGTTTTCACCGTTTGATTCACAATGAGTAGTGCGCAGGTGCTGGTTTACAACAAAGCTGGAGTAACTCAGCGGGCCAGGCAGCATCTCTGGAAGCAATGGGTGACGTTTCAGGTCGACACTCTCCTTTAGACTCTTCTTCAGGTCTCGACCCGAAACGTCACCCACTCCTTCTCTCCAGAGACGCTGCCTGCACGATGCACAATGGGAGCGTGTGGACGAGCTCGAGTTCTGACTTTGCACAGAGTTCTCTCTTCCTACCTTCCTGTAGGATAGATGTCTTCACAGTGCAGGGGGTTGCATTGGTGCAGAGGGCTGCCCTGGCGAGGTATTCTGCTTAGTTTAGAGACACAGCACGGAAACAGGCCCTTCGGCACACTGGGTCCGCGCCAACCAACGATCCCCGCGCATTAACACCATCCTACGCACCCACGAGGGACAATTTTTTTAAATTTACCCAGCCAATTAACCGACAAACCTGTACGTCTTTGGCGTGTGGGAGGAAACCGAAGATCTTGGAGAAAACCCACGCAAGTTTGTACGGGGAGAACGTTCAAACTTTGTGCTGGCAGAACCCCAGTTTAAGAATAAGGGGTAAGCCATTTAGAACGGAGACGAGGAAACACTTTTTCTCACAGAGAGTTGTGAGTCTGTGGAATTCTCTGCCTCAGAGGGCGGTGGAGGCCATTTCTCTGGATACTTTCAAGAGAGAGCTAGATAGGGCTCTTAAAGATAGCGGAGCCAGGGGATATGGGGAGAAGGCAGGAACGGGGTACTGATTGGGGATGATCAGCCATGTTCACATTGAATGGCGGTGCTGGCTCGAAGGGCCAAATGGCCTCCTCCTGCACCTATTGCCTGTTGCCTGTTGTCTAGAACCCGCAGTCGGGACGAACCCGGGTCTCCAGCGCTGCATTTGCTGTAAGGCAGCAACTCTACCGCTGCGCCACCGTTTCTGGACATAGCCCTTTGTCTCATTTTCTGGCATATGCAATATTTTTCCCGCTTCAGGGAACAGATGTGTGGTGGGTGGTTGTCATAGCATCCGTGGCAAGAAATCTCTGCCTCCACCCGCATGTGGCGCTGGTATTGTTTCAGAAGTGGAGCCTTTGCTTGTGCACTCTGTCTAAAGTTGTGTCTGGGGATGGGCGAAATGCCTTGGCACCTTCCACTGACGTTTCTACCAGGGTAATAGCCTCGCATGCCAGCTCAAACAAACTCAGTCTGAAGAAGGGTCTCGACCCGAAACGTCACCCATTCCTTCTCCTTAGAGACGCTGCCAGTCCCGCTGAATTACCCCAGCATTTTGTGTCTGTCTTCGGTGTAAACCAGCATCTGCCGTTCCGTCCTACACAACACAAACACAAATCAGCGATCTGTTTCGGAGTCGGGATATGGGGAGAAGGCAGGAACGGATTACTGATTGGGGAATGATCAGCCATGATCACATTGAATGGCGGTGCTGGCTCGAAGGGCCGAATGGCCTCTACTCCTGCACCTATTGTCTATTGACAATCTGGTCCAAATCTGTTTTGATAGTTTAGTTTAGTTTAGTTTAGTTTAGTTTAGAGATACTGAGTGGAAACAGGCCCTTCTGCCCACCAAGTCGATCACCTGTTCTCACTGGTTCTATCCCACTTCTTCTTACGCCCCCTTCGGTCGTGGCTGACCATGGGTGCTGTTCCCCATGTGGAGGACGCCTGTGCCGTGACTTTGTTTAACGTGGGGAGACTGGTGCACAGACAGCCACCCCACGGCCCTTGACAGATCTGGGTCAGGTTCACACACACTAGGTGTAAATGACAGAAGCCATTTAACCTACAAACCTGCCCTTCTTTGGAGTGTGGGAGGAAACTGGAGCACCCGGACAAAACCCACACGACCATGGAGAACGTACAAAATTCATGCCGACAGCGATCGAACCCGAGTCCTTGTTTATTTTGTTTAAGAAGGAACTGCAGATGCTGGAAAATCGAAGGTACACAAAAAAGCTGGAGAAACTCAGCGGGTGCAGCAGCATCTATGGAGCGAAGGAAAAAGGCAACGTTTCGTCCCGAAACGTTGCCTATTTCCTTCGCTCCATAGATGCTGCTGCACCCGCTGAGTTTCTCCAGCTTTTTTGCGTACCTTGTTTATTTAGTTTAGTTTAGTTTAGAGTTACAGCATGGAAACAGGCCCTTCGGCTCACCGAGCCCGCACTGACCAGCAAACACTATCCTGCACACATTCGGGACAATTTACACCTATACCAAGCCACCGACAAACCTGCGTGTCTTTGAAGTGTGGGAGGAAACCAGAGCACCTGGCAATTATCAGGCAATTGAACCTTCTTAGGCCCCCTTCGGTCATGGCTGACCATGGGTGTCTCCAGGGTTGGAGACGCCTGTGCCGTGACTTTGTTTAACGTGGGGAGACTGGTGCACAGACAGCCACCCCACCCACGGCCCTTGACAGATCTGGGTCAGGATCCAGTGGCATGGAGTCCAAGACGACTGGAGACCCTTTTCTGCTGCAGCCTTCATCCGCCTTCCCAGCCGTTGTGACGCTCCACTAAGGTCAGCCATCGTCCTCCGCCTGTTCCACCGTTGAGGTCTTAGTTGTATTGCTCTTTGTCAGAGACCTCCCCCATCGACCTTACCGCCATGGGTGGCCCTACCAGGAGCATAGCTCCAGAGGCATCGCTCTCAGGATCTCAGGACCACACAAGCTTCTCCACCACGACAAGGTGACAATCCACGGAGAAGACACTAACACTATCCTACCAACAACTAGAGAATGAGGGATGACCTTTAAGATAAAGTCCAATAAAGGGCCTCTTGGTCCAACAGTTGACCAGCAGGAATTGCAGAGTATTATGGATGTAGCCCAGACTATCACACAAACCAGCCTCCCTTCAATTGACTCTATCTACACTTCACATTGCCTTGGCAAGGCCAGCAGCATAATCAAAGCCAAGCCTTACCCCCGGTCACTCCCTCTTCACCCCTCTCCCATCGGGAAATATGAAAACGCACACCTCCAGATTCAGAGACAGTTTCTTCCCAGCCGTTATCAGGCAACTGAACCATCCTACCAACAACTAGAGAGCGGTCCTGACCTCCCATCCACCTCATTGGAGACCCTCTGACTATCTTTAATCAGACTTTACTAAAATATACCTTGCATTCAACGTTATTCCCTTTATCATGCACCTATGCACCTCTTTACTCAGAGAGTGGTGGCTGTGTGGAATGAGCTTCCAGTGAAGGTGGTGGAGGCAGGTTCGTTTTTATCATTTAAAAATAAATTGGATAGTTATATGGATGGGAAAGGAATGGAGGGTTATGGTCTGAGCGCAGGTATATGGGACTAGGGGAGATTATGTGTTCGGCACGGACTAGAAGGGTCGAGATGGCCTGTTTCCGTGCTGTAATTGTTATATGGTTTATGCGCTGTGGATTGCAAGATTTAGATCATGTATTGTCTTTCCGCGGCACGGTTTTGTTAACACGCAACAAAAAGCTTTTCACTGTACCTCGGCCCACGTGACAATAAACTAAACTGAACAGGGATTCCATAAATTCACAACTCTCTGGGTGAAAAAGTTTTTTCTCACCTCAGTCTTAAATTACCTCCCCTTTATTCTAAGACTGTGGCCCCTGGTTCTGGACTCGCCCAACATTGGGAACATTTTTCCTGCATCTAGCTAGTCCAGTCCTTTTATAATTTTATATGTTTCTATAAGATTCTCCCCTCATCCTTCTAAACTGCAGTGAATACAAGCCTAGTCTTTTCAATCTTTCCTCATATGACAGTCCCGCCATCCCAGGGATCAATCTCATGAGGGTACACAAAATTGCTGGGGAAACTCAGCGGGTGCAGCAGCATCTATGGAGCGAAGGAAATAGGCGACGTTTCGGGCCGAAACCCTGAAGGAAATAGGCAACGTTTCGGGCCGAAACCCGGAAGGGTTTCGGGCCGAAACGTTGCCTATTTCCTTCGCTCCATAGATGCTGCTGCACCCACTGAGTTTCTCCAGCATTTTTGTGTACCTTCGATTTTCCAGCATCTGCAGTTCCTTCTTAAACACTCGAACCAAGTGGATGTGGCTTTGCGAAATGCTGTTGTTGACATTCCCATGTGGAGAAATTGCCCTGTCATTGTGTGAACAGCACACATCGTTCAACCAGTCCGCTGTTGATGGAGCTGGAGATAGTCCCGGGTTGTGGATTGTATGATAATCAAGAGTCTTGGACGGTGTCGAGTTTCTCGAATGTTGTCAGGGCTGCAGGAAGCAGCGGAGAGTGTTCTGTTACACCCCGAACCAGTGCTTGTTGCACACAGAGAGGGAGAGAGAGGGTGAGATTGGGAAGCCTTTGTGAAGACAAGGAGGTGAGTCACTGGTTATAAGACACCCAAGCCCTTGGTCGGATCTGCTAATCATAGTCATCGACATTGTTCAAAGCGATTGCTCATGTTTACCATCCCCGGTAAAACCCACGTGAAAATTGCGGTGGTGTTTCAGAGAAAGGCACGAGACGTATGCGTCAGGGATCCGGCGTTGCTCTTGGAGCTGCCGCAGTTAAACCTCTTTGTCCTTGTAGCTTTTGCCCAACTTGGAGCAATGCGGTCCCGGTAATTAAGCCTCCATGTGGCGTGTTCCGACACGATTTGCAACCGGTGAATTGAGCACTGAGGAATTGATACAGTTGTGTAACACTCTTCCCAACAGACCTGCAAGCGAAACAAATTCCTTCAGCAGAATTACACGCTCAAAGCGACAAGGTGCGATGCACCTTTAACATGGCAGGATCAAAAAAACGCTCAAAAAAAAAAAAAAATATTCTTTATAAAGCGATAGTCTATTCCCCTTCTGATGCTTAAGTTGAATCATTTGGTAAAAACAAAGAACTGCAGGTGCCGATTTATGCCAAAGATAGACACCAAGTGCTGGAGTAACTCAGTGGGTCAGGCAGCATCCCTGGAGAAAGAGGATAGACGGTGTTTCTGGTCAGGACATTTCTTCAGACTGTGTAGAAAGGAAGTGTAGATTCTGGTTTATACCAAAGATAGACACAATGAGTTGGAGTAACACAGCGGGTCAGGCAGCATCTCTGGAGAAAATGGATAGGTGACGTTTCAGGCCGGGACCCTTCTTCAGACTGATTGTGTGGGGGGGGGGGGGGGGGGGGGGCGGGAGGTAGAAAACTGGGGGGGACAAGTGACAGGTAATGGGTGGACACAGATGAGGGGTGTGGTAGGTTTCTCGTTTTACCTGCTTGTTTTTGTTTCAGCTGTGATTTTTTTGACCACATTATGAGGTGCAAGTCAAGAGTCAAGTCAAGAGAGTTTTTTTGTCATGTGTCCCAGATAGGACAATTAAATTCTTGCTTGCTGCAGCACAACAAAGTATGTAAACATAATACAGAACAAGAGATAAGAGTTCAGTGAAATCTATTCATAACAAGAGGATTTCAGTATAGGAGTAAAGAGGTTCTTCTGCTGTTGTATAGGGCTCTGGTGAGACCACATCTGGAGTATTGTGTACAGTTTTGGTCTCCTAATTTGAGGAAGGACATCCTTGTGATGGAGGCTGTGCAGCATAGATTAATGAGATTGATCCCTGGGATGGCGGGACTGTCATATGAGGAAAGATTGAAAAGACTAGGCTTGTATTCACTGGAGTTTAGAAGGATGTGGGGAGAATCTTATAGAAACATATAAAATTATAAAAGGACTGGACTAGCTAGACGCAGGAAAAATGTTCCCAATGTTGGGAGAGTCCAGAACCAGGGGCCACAGTCTTAGAATAAAGGGGAGGTCATTTAAGACTGAGGTGAGAAAAAACTTTTTCATCCCGAGAGTTGTGAATTTATGGAATTCCCTGCCACAGAGGGCATTGGAGGCCAAGTCACTGGATGGATTTAAGAGAGAGTTAGATAGAGCTCTTGGGGCTAGTGGAATCAAGGGATATGGGGAGAAGGCAGGCACGGGTTATTGATTGGGGACGATCAGCCATGATCACAATGAATGGCGGTGCTGGCTCGGAGGGCCGAATGGCCTCCTCCTGCACCTATTTTCTATGTTTCTATATGTTTCTATATATACCATATATCCAGACATAATTCCCATCATTTTTCAACGTAACTCAGTCGTAGGTGGAGCACGTGGGTGATGGGTCGATGGTGGGAGCGTGGAAACAGGCCCACTGGCCAAACCTGCCCACGACCTGACCATATATATACACAATAAATAAACAGATAAAGTGCAATAGGCTGTTGTTGTTCAGAGCTTGGTTGATGTCGTGTTTAATAGCCTGATGGCTGTGGGGAAGAAGCTGTTCCTGAACCTGGATGTTCCAGATTTCAAGCTCCTGTACCTTCTTCCCGCTGGTAACGGAGAGATGAGTGTGTGGCCAGGATGGTGTGGGACAAGTGAACTGCCCCATGAGCAAATTCAAAGACCTTTCCACCCTCGAGATACCAACCAAGACAGGATTGTAGACACGGGACCATTTTATGTTTCTGGAGCAGCACAAGATGTAGAAAATCTCCCCAAATAGTCGGCAGCTGAAATCAGACTTTCTGTGTCAGTTTTTCCGAACTTTACCCGGGTAGAAAAAACCCCCAACTTTCCTGGACCAATGACTTCCACACTTACAAGGATTGAGAAACTTCCAATCCCAGATTGGCCAGTACAGTTTTAGTGGCCTTTCCACCTTCGACCTTACGTTGGAAAGTGACGGGGATTTCTGTTCAGCTCAGTTTAGTTCCGAGGTCCAGTGAAAATCTTTTATTGCGTGCTATCCAGTCAGCAGAAAGTCAACACATGTTTACAATCGAGTGATAGATACATGATAAGGGAAGGTAAGTGCAAGGTAAAGTCAGCAAAGTCCAATCAAAGATAGTCCAAGGGTCACCAGAGAGTCACCATAGTAGTTCAGCACTGCTCTCTGGTTGTGGTAGGATGATTCAGTTGCCTGATAACAGCTGGGAAGAAACTGTCCCCGAATCTGGAGGTGTGCGTTTTCACACTTCTGTACCTTTTGCCCCACAGGAGAGGGGAGAAGAGGGAGTGGCCAGGGTGCGATTGGTCCTTGATTATGCTGCTGGCCTTGTTGAGTCAACAGTTGGACATTTGCTTTGTGTGATGGTCTGGGCTGAGTCCACAATTTCCTGGATGGAGCTGTTCCCAAACTGTTCCCAGATTTTGGCCGGAAGCATTGGGTATATTTAAATCTTGCATCCTAATATGTCTGAAGAAGGCTCCCGACTCGAAACGTCGCCCATAATGTTTCCCCAGAGATGCTGCCCGACCTTGAGGAGAACTTGGGTTACTCCAGCACTTTGGGTCCACCTTACAGTAGGTTTAGAGGGATGTGGGCCAAAAGGCAGGCAGGTGGGACTAGTGTAGATGGGGAATGTTAGTCGGCGTGGGCAGGTTTGGTCAGAGGGCCCGTGTCCACGCTCCCACCATCGACCCATCACCCACGTGCTCCACCTACGACTGAGTTACGTTGAAAAATGATGGGAATTATGTCTGGAAACATTGGGAATATTGAAATATTGCATCCATATATGGCAGTTACATTCCAAAGACCAACAAAACTATGTGAAAGTGAAGGATTTCTTAAGATGTGTGCCATAGCAATGTTGGAGGCCAGGAATGCCAACATGTGTGTAATATTTCAACGTTGCCATGGAGATTGTTATCTTTCTTCATGTTGGACAACTCATGCAGGTTAATACAATCTATCAGCCGGCTCACTTTAGTTAAGTTTAGAGATACAGCGCGGAAACAGGCCCTTCGGCCCACCGAGTCCGCACCTACCAGCGATCCACGCACACTAACACTGGCCCACACACACTAGGGACAATTTACAATTTTACCAAAGCCAATTAACCTACAGACCTGTACGTCTTTGGAGTGTGGGAGGAAACCAGAGCATCCGGAGAAAACCCACGTGGTCACAGTAGAACATACAAACTCAATACAGACATAGTCTTTTTTGCACAGAGGGTTGTGAGTCTGTGGAATTCTCTGCCTCAGAGGGCGGTGGAGGCCGGTTCTCTGGATGCTTTCAAGAGAGAGCTAGATAGAGCTCTTATGGATAGTGGAGTTAAGGGATATGGGGAGAAGGCAGGAACGGGTACTGATTGGGGATGATCAGCCATGATCACATTGAATGGCAGTGCTGGCTCGAAGGGCCGAATGGCCTACTCCTGCACCTATTGTCTATTGCCTATTGTATCAAACCCGGGTCTCTGGCGCTGTAAAGCAGCAACTTTACCGCTGCGCCACTGTGTGCTCTCGATTACCCGTGGCACGCTGGTGGTACAGAGGCTCCAGACCTCTCTCTGCCTGGATACATGCCTGTGCCACGAACGCCCATTGAAAGCGTTGCAGTCAAAATTCAGTGGAAAACAACAGCAGATGCACAAATACATGTGCCACAATACCTGGTCTCACATGGAAATAAGTTGAGTGTGGAGTCCTGCCAATGTTCGTCACAGTGCTAAGATCTTATTCCAGGGTTTATTAGTTGGCCAGTACTGATCCATCGCAGCATATCACAGCTGAAAACAATATTTTTTCCCGTGTTTTTTTTTCCCTCATTCCAGATACTTAACGGATGGTGGCTTGGGTCTCTACACGCGTCGACTTAACCGCTTGCCGGACGGAATGGCTGCCGTGCGAGAACACGTCCAGAGGAACGCATCCATAGGTGTGGGCGACGCAGACAGGTAGGAAGCTCACCGCTCGAGAAGGAAGGGTGGTGAATCTGTGGAATTCATTGCCACAGACCGCTGTGGAGCGAGTCCAAGCCTTTTAAGGCAGAGACCGACGGATTGTTGATCAGTACGGGTGTCGGGGGTTACGGGGAGAAGTAAATAAGTAAGTAAGTAAGTTTATTGGCCAAGTATTCACATACAAGGAATTTACCTTGGTGCTCCGCCCACAAGTAACAACGTGACATACAATGACAGTGACTCAGAAAACACTAAACATTAATAAAAATAAAACATTAATGATAAAACACCATTGATCAAGCATGTGAACCAACAAAATACCAGATCAAAGGGAGGCTACAGATTTTTGGCTGTTGAGTAGAGCAACTACTCGTGGATAAAAGCTGTTTTTATGTCTGGCTGTGGCAGCTTTGACTGTCCGGAGTCGCCTTCCAGAGGGAAGTGATTCAAAGAGTTCAAAGGCAGGAGAATGGGGGGTTTGGAGGGAGAGATAGATCAGCCTTGATTGAATGGCAGAGTAGACTTGATGGGCCGAATGGCCTAATTCTGCTCCAATCACATATGGGGAGGAGCCATTATCCTTGACATCTCAAATTCATTATTTTTTTTAAGAGATCAAAACCTTTCCCGTTTTTCTCATGGCTAGTTTTGCCATCGTTTTCCTTTTTGTTCCCGCTGTGACTTTCGTTCAGCCAATGGATCGTTTTGGGCTGTTTTCTGAATTGATCAAAGGCATTCACTGTGATTGGAGCTGAGATAGATAGCAAGTGGCTTAAGACCAAGGGGGTTGAGAATTCTTAGCTCGCTCACACAGAGTACTAAGTGTGACCCACCTGTATTTTATTTCTGTACTGAGGATTGAATCAAAATGTTACCGTGTTATCTGAAGATGCCAGTTCCCGTCTGATGTACATAGTCAGACAAAAGTGCTGGAGAAACTCAGCGGGTGCGGCAGCATCTATGGAGCGAAGGAAATAGGCAACGTTTCGGGACGAAACGTTGCCTATTTCCTTCGCTCCATAGATGCTGCTGCACCCGCTGAGTTTCTCCAGCACTTTTGTCTACCTTCGATTTTTCCAGCATCTGCAGTTCCTTCTTGAACATGATGTACATAGTCAGTTATGATAGATTTTTACATTAGTGTGAGAATCGCAGACAAGAATAATGTCCTGTGTAGGGAGGAACTGCAGATAGACACAAAATGCTGGAGTAACTCAGCGGGACAGGCAGCATCTCTGGACGGAAGGAATGGGTGACGTTTCGGGTCGAAACCCTCCTTGTCTGAAGAATGGCCTCGACCCGAAACGTCACCCATTCCTTCTGCCCCGAGATGGAACTTATCCCTTTTCTCCGGAGATGCTGCCTGTCCCGCTGAGTTACTCCAGCATTTTGTGTCGATCCTCGGTGTAAACCAGCATCTGCAGTTCCTTCCTGCACAAGGAACCGCAGATGCGAGAGTCAAGAGTGTTTTATTGTTATATGTCCAGGATGGGACAATGAAATTCTTACTTGCAGCAGCACAACAGAATATGTCAATATATAAACATTGTATATAACGGGGGAAGGGAAAGGAAAGTTCAATAAATAACAAATTAGTTTATATGGGGGGGGGGGGGAGGGAAAGGAATGCAGGAGTTACTTGAAATGAGAGAGTCATATCATGATGGCCATAGGCCCCCTCTCGGTCATGACTGACCATGGGTGATGCATCCTGGTCGGATGCAAGCCTGGGCGATCGATGTCATATGGAGGACAGGCTGTTGCCCATGCAGCACGTCCCCCCTCTCCACGTCGCTGATCCATCCAAAGGAACCGCAGGGCCGTTACAGTTTGGCACCAGCGCCGTCGCAGGAGCTGCCAGAGCGAGGTTGTAGACAACGACGAACTGCCTTAGGGGCTCCGACTCCGGATATTCTTGAGGTTTACTCCTGGAGCCTTTTCCATGACTGGATATGGCCACAAGGCAGTGGAGGTTTCAAATCAGAGTTTTCCCTCTCCTAGATGGACTGCCTTCCCAGGCTGACGAGCCCCATCTGCCCGAGACTCGTGGGGGCGGGAGCGTCTACCTTCCCGTGCAGGTCTATAGCACCTGCCACACTGCCCATGATGATCAAGGCACCCAAAATTCAGATTACACTGCCTGCCTCTGTTAAGAAACCTCTGTCATCGGAAGTGCGCCTTTATTGGGGCCAGATCAGCAGATAACAACATGGAATGCTGAGTTTAGAAATCGCCCTTCCTGCCTTTTGTTCGCATATGTAATCTCATGAATTTATTTTGTACCTGAGGATTAACAGCCAGCCGTGCAGAGTAATACAAAGACAGCTGATAAACACATTTCAAAGGATAGCGTTTACCAGGAATTCTTTGTACATGGAGGCTTGGTTGGCAGATAAAGGCTCCTCACTTAAGAATCTCTTTTATTACAATGTGATTTGCTTCACAAACAAATCTGATAGGATTCTCCTTTCAGGCACAAAGATCTGAAACTATGTTATAGCGTGTAAACAAACGTCTGTGTTTAGACCTGAAGGCATTGGAGCAGAATTAGGCTGCTATGCTATTCAATCAATAGACAATAGGTGCAGGAGTAGGCCATTCGGCCCTTCGAACCAGCACCAGGGTTTCGGCCCGAAACGTTGCCTATTTCCTTCGCTCCATAGATGCTGCTGCACCCGCTGAGTTTCTCCAGCACTTTTGAGTACCTCCGCCATTCAATGTGATCATGGCTGAGCATCCCCAATCAGTGCCCCGTTCCTGCCTTCTCCCCATATCCCCTATCTTTAAGAACCCTACCTAGCTCTCTCTTAAAAGTATCTAGAGAACTGGCCTCCACCGCCCTCTGAGGCAGAGAATTCCACAGACTCACAACTCTCTGTGTGAAAAAGTGTTCCCTCATCTCCGTTCTAAATGGCTTACCCCTTATTCTCAAACTGTGGCCCCTGGTTCTGGACTCCCCCAACATCGGGAACATGTTTCCTGCCTCTAGCGTGTCCAAACCATTAATAATCTTATATGTTTCAATAAGATCCCTTCTCATCCTTCCAAACTCCAGAGTGTACAAGCCCAGCCGCTCCATTCTCTCAGCATATGACAGTCCCGCCATCCCGGGAATTAACCTTGTAAATCATGGCTGATCTATTTTTCCCTCTCAAGCCCATTCTCCCGCCTTCTCCCCATAACCTTTGACATTATTACCAAGCAATGTCTGCTTTAAAAATACCCAAGACTTGGTCAACTTCACATTTCCATACTGATCTTTCTGCCTTCGGCCACCTCCAGAGTGAGGCCATGTGCAAATTGGAGGAACAGGACTTCATGTTTCACTTGGGTAGCTCACAACCTAGTGGTATAGAAACATAAAAACATAGAAAATAGGTGCAGGAGTAGGCCATTCGGCCCTTCGAGCCTGCACCGCCATTCGATATGATCATGGCTGATCATCCAACTCAGTATCCCATCCCTGCCTTCTCTCCATACCCCCTGATCCCTTTAGCCACAAGGGCCACATCTAACTCCCTCTTAAATATAGCCAATGAACTGGCCTCAACTACCTTCTGTGGCAGAGAATTCCAGAGGTTCACCACTCTCTGTGTGAAAAACGTTTTTCTCATCTCGGTCCTAAAGGATTTCCCCCTTATCCTTAAACTGTGACCCCTTGTCCTGGACTTCCCCAACATCGGGAACAATCTTCCTGCATCTAGCCTGTCCAACCCCTTAAGAATTTTGTAAGTTTCTATAAGATCCCCCCTCAATCTTCTAAATTCTAGCGAGTACAAGCCGGGTCTATCCAGTCTTTCTTCATATGAACATTGAATTCTCTCATTTTAAGTAACTTCATCTCATATACCCCTCCTCCCTCCATCCTTGCCCCCATCCTACCCACCCTGGTCGTTTTACCCGTTCCACAATTCTTCACAATTAAAAAAATTTTAAATTATATTTATTTTTATTTTTTTAATTTCAAAATAGACTTTATTTGGGTAATAAATATATATACAATACATGAACCATCCAAAAAAAATCATCCGACATTTCCAGAGGCTAAACAAACATTCCATGACACACATTGCACAAATTTCACAAATTTATCCCCCACCCTTGCCACTCACTCATGTGGCCAACTGGCGTGGAATCCCTTCCCTTATTTTGAGGGGCGTCTCCACCACACCCTGCCCTCCCATGTCCTCCACATTGTTTCTCTTGAGTATCACACAATAGACAATAGGTGCAGGAGTAGGCCATTTGGCCCTTCGAGCCAGCACCACCATTCAATGTGATCATGGCTGATCATCCCCAATCAGTACCCGGTTCCTGCCTTCTCCCCATATCCCCTGACTCCGCTATCTTTAAGAGCCCTATCTAGCTCTCTCTTGGAAGTATCTAGAAAACTGGCCTCCACCGCCCTCTGAGGCAGAGAATTCCACACCATCCCTAGCCATAAATGATCCTACCAGACAATGCCCTGCCTGAGGTCGTTTGTGGCTGGCCCTGTTTGGCCCTGTTTGGCCCTGGTCTTGTCCCGCCTTCAGCTCTTCACACCCCCCCCCCCCCTATCCCCTCCATCCTCCACTTTCAGTCTGAAGAAAGGGTCCTGAAGTAAGAATTTCATTGTCCCATCTGGGACATATGACAATAAAACACTCTTGACCCGAAACGTCACCCATCCTTTTCCCCCAGAGATGCTGCCTGACCCGCTGAGTTACTCCAGCACTTTGTGCTTGGTTCAAGATTCCAGCAGCTTCTCATTACTCCCCAATAGTTTATGCATGGCATTGGAAGTATTTCTAAACGTCTCATTGACATTCATAGTTTCAGCTGTGTAGCAGAATCACACACAAAATCAGATGGATCCAATCCTCATAAGGTTTCCATTGCCAAAATAAACAGAACGTGAGAATAATCCTTCAATAATAATGCTTCAAATTCCTCAGAATACCCAAGGACAAACTGACAAAAGATGGATATCTTTATTGTTGAAATCAGAAACCTATGTTATCGTAAAACATATTTGAGAATGAACTGAGCTCAGCTTTCTTGCGAAATTCATTTGTTCCAAATGAAATCATTGTCTCTCCCTCTCTCCCCATACTGTTCTGGCCTCTCACCCTTCAATGCAGCTCAATTAATTCTCCGCTCAGCTCTTTTGGTTCCAAAATAAGCAATCTTTCTCCAAAACTGTAGTACTCCCAACTCCAGCAAGATCACAGTTCGAGAAGGAACTGCAGATGCTGGAGAATCGAAGGTAGACAAAATTGCTGGAGAAACTCAGCGGGTGCGGCAGCATCTATGGAGCGAAGGAAATAGGCAACGTTTCGGCACCCGCTGAGTTTCTCCAGCAATTTTGTCTACCTTCAGCAAGATCACTGTTCATCTCCAGAGTTCATTTCAAAACGCTGCCCCCATCCTTCCTGTAAAATGACCAGAACTGTACACAGTGTTCATGGACAATAGACGCAAAGAGCCGGAGTAAAGTCCCACGTGGGCGTCATTTGCGCGTCACGCAGGTGGCGCGCGGAGATTTTGTACATCCCAAACTCCTGGGGCGGCGCGCGGAACCACGCGTCACTGCCTACGTCGCCATGCACCATGCGCGCGTAATGCACACCATGCACGCATCACATGCGTGTCATGTCGTGATGCGTAAATTACGTTGCGTAAATTACGCGCAAATGACGCCCAAGTGCGACAGGCCCTTAACTCAGCAGGACAGGCACCAGTCCTAGACAAAAGGAATCGGTGACGTTTCGGGTTGAGGCCCTTCTTCACACTGAGAGTCAAGGGAGTGGGAAAGGAGAGACATAGAAAATACAGAGAACAAATATGGCACCTATTTCTTTTCTCCAGAGATGCTGCCTGACCCGCCGAGTTATTCCAGCTTTTTGTATCTATCTTCGGTGTGAACCAACATCTGCAGTTCCTTCCCACACAGCATTCATGGTTTTGCACTAACATGTGTTCGGCTTGTGCCTGGAATGATGGCTTTGACGAACGTACTACTGAAACATTCATCCTACAGTTTGAAGATGGTCTTTATTTAGCTTGGCGAATATTGTACAGGTTTTTCTCTGCTACGGTGGGATTTGAAACTGCTCTGGTCAAAAGTTAGTTTAGTTTAGTTTATTATCATGTGTAAAGTTTATTTGTTGCGTGCTAACCAACCAGCGGAAAAATCAATACATGATTACAATCGAGCCGTCCAGTGTATGGTCTGATGGACTGGATTGAGACGAGAAGTAAAGGGATTAGAAAGAATATTAAACCCCTGACTCTCTTCCATGGTTTAGCTCTTTGAATAAATATCTGTAATAAAACATTGGATCTGGCATCGTGGGAAATGTGATTTTGTTTTCTTAACTAAATATTTTCGGAATGCACATTTTTCAAACCTGCCTTTAATTCTCTGTGCAGTGTTCAGTGGTCTAGGTAGTTTGTCAGTAAGTTTTGAAATCATACAATTATGACTCCAGCAAGTTGTGAATTGGTGAGATCACAGTGAAATGCAATAACTTCTGCTTGGATCATTGAAGAAGCGTTTTATGCTGTTTGGTATGTGAAATATAGATTTCGAAAATGACCCCGTTTAGTTTCTTGAGATGTCATGTTCTTGTCTATAACTTCTTTAATCCCATAGTCAAATATAAATCGTTTCCAAGGAATGTCACATCGTTAAATGTGTGTGGGATGGAACTGGAGATGCTAGCTTACATTGAAGATAGACACAAAATTGCTGAGAGTATCTCAGCGGGACAAGCAACATCTCTGGATAGAAGGAATGGGTGACGTTTCGGCTCGAGACCCTTCTTCAGTTAAATGTGTTGGTTTTGGACAAGTTTGAGGTGCTTTTACACTGTTCTAAAGTTTATGCTCAAAGCAAGGATTTCAACCCAAAAATAAACGTGTTTAGTTTTGTCTAAAGAAGGGTTCCGAGCCGAAATGTCGCCCATCCTTTTTCTCCCGAGATGGTGCCTGACCCGCTGAGTTACTCAAGCACTTTGTGTCTATCTTCGGTATCATCCAGCATCAGCAGTTCCTTCCTGAAGAAGGGTTTCGGCCCGAAACGTTGCCTATTTCTTTCGCTCCATAGATGCTGCCTCACCCGCTGAGTTTCTCCAGCATTTTTGTCTACCTTCCTGCACATGTTTAGTTTAGCTTACTGCCCTTGCATTCCTTCATGTGTGAGAAGCCTTCATACCAGCACAGACATTGTGGGCCGAAGGGCCTGTTCTTGTGCTGTACTGTTCTGCGTTCTGTGTGCCATTCTGTAGCGTGCAGTATTGGAAGATTGAAGTGCATATTTGTGTGGAAAATGAATTGAAAAACAGATTTGGTTTTGATGGAATATTCTTACAGTCACGCATCTCTCTCTCTCTGTAGATGTTCTTCGTCGGGCAAGCCCATAACAAATGTGATGTGCGTTTTGTTCAACTGGTTTTGCATTATCAGCTGAGGTTATTTACATAACAGAACTGAAAACACTGGAGGCCGTCAGCAGATCAGGCAGTATCGTGAAGAGAGAAACAGTCACAGGCTTCAGGTCAAAGATAGACACAAAGTGCTGGAGTAATGTACCTGTCCCACTTACGCGACTTTTTTGGCGACTGCCGGCACCCGTCATAGGTCGTTGCAGGACGCCGAAAATGTCCAACATGTTGAAAATCCAGCGGCGACCAGAACAAGGTACGACTCTTTGGGCGACTACTCACGACCGTACAGGCTTCGTGTTGCCAAGGTGTCGCCTGTACGGTCGTGAGTCGTCTCCTCAGTCGCCCAAAGAGTCGTAGCGTCTTTCTGGTCACCGCTGGATTTTCAACGTGTTGAAAATTTTCGGCGACCTGTAACGACCTATGACGGGTGCCGGCAGTCGCCGAAAAAGTCGTGTAAGTGGGACAGGCCCTTAACTCAGCGGGTCAGGCAGCATCTCTGGAGAAAAAGGATAGGTGACGTTTCGGATCGGGACCTTCCTTCAGACTGAAGAGTGTAGAGTAGGATCCCAACCCGAAACGTCAAGTCTGAAGAAGGGTCCCTAACTCAAAATGTCGCCTTTCCTTTTCCTCCAGAAATGCTGCCTGACCCGCTGAGTTACTCCAGCACTTTGTGCCTATCTTTGGTATAAACCAGCATCTGCAGTTCTTTGTTTCTACAAAGGTTTCAGGTCAATGACTTCTCAACAGAACTGAAAAAGTGTGAAAATGTTTCTTTTTAGTAGCAAAGACAGGGAAGGGTGGAGAGCACAGAGGGAATGTATGTGAAAAGGTACTAATCATAATGAGAAGGATATGTCTTCAGGCCCCACTCGATCTGTTAAAGTAACTGCAAGGTGCATGGATACAAAATAGTTTAACTGATCAATAGCCAGAGCGATCAGCCCCCTGTAGAACGTTTCTGCTACTGTGACAGACATGCCGGCACAGTGGCGCAGCTGTCTGTAAGGAGTTTGCACGTTCTCCCTGTGACAGCGCGGGTTTTCTCCCGGTGCTCTGGTTTCCTCTCACACTTCAAAGACGTGCGGGTTTGTAGGTTAATTGGCTTCAGCATAGATGGTAAATCATCCCTCGTGTGTGGAGAATAGAGCTAGTAATGTACAGGGGTCACCGCACGGTGCGGACTCGGTGGGCTGAAGGGCCTGTTTCTGTGCTGTAACTGTAAACTAAACTAAGCTAAATTAAAAGGACTAAAATCTTTGTTTAGTTTAGTTTAGTTTACCATTGTCTCGTGCACAGCGAAAATCTTTTTGTTGCGTGCTATCCAGTCAGCGGAAAGACAATACAGGATTACAATCGAGCCGCCCAGATTTACTGTGTAAGTTGCACAAAGTGCTGCCATGATTCAGAGGGTCAGGCAGCATCTCTGGACAACATGGATGGGAGACGTTTCAGGTTGGGATCTTTCTTCAGACTGATTCCAGCACGGGGGAGATATTTTCATTCACTCTCTCCATTCTTGAGAGTGAAAGAATCCCACCACAAAAATGCATTTTTGAAAATCTCCACGAAGGGGGACAGGGTCGTTGCTTGTCGTAGCTTGTCGCTGGTGGACGTAGGTTGCCGTAGGTTGTTGCCTGTGTGGTCGTACGTTGTCGTAGGTGGACGTCCTAATGGGTCGCCGGTTGTCGGTAGCTTGACGTCGACTAGGCGGTAGGTTGTCGTAGACATTGTCGTAGGGGGTGGGGGGGGTCCAGTCGCTAGTTTTTTGGCAACCTGCTACCACTGTGACTGGATGCATTCAAGAGAGAGTTAGATAGGGCTCTTAAAGATAGCAGAGTCAGGGGATATGGGGAGAAGGCAGGAACGGGGTACTGAATGTGAATGATCAGCCATGATCACAGTGAATGGCGGTGCTGGCTCGAAGGGCCGGATGGCCTACTCCTGCAAATATTGTCTACTGTCTATAACAGAGTTTCAAAAAGGGATGTTCCTGTTCAACCTCCTAAACTTCAGGGACGCAGCATAGCCTTTTACTCAATACATGTTAAACCAGGACTCCTGTCAAAGGATCAGGCCCTGCTCTGTGATGTTGGGAGTCTTGCTTCAGGGGGAAATTCTGGTTTAAAAATTCTTCAAAACTTTTTGGATAAGAAGCTTTTGCTTCAAGGAATCAAGTTTAAATTTGTTTGAAATATGAGCAGCAATTTACAATAGTCTGTTACTACAAATGGGTTGAATCTGTAGTTGACTTTTGTAGTAAATTATCTTTTGAAGGCCCCCCCAGGAATTGTTTTGTGATGATCATATTCTGCTTTTCTGTCAGAATTCATTAATCACTGGCAGGTTCTGTGTATTTTTTTTTCACACATGTAACTCTATTAGCATAATAGTCAGACCTGACAAGTTGCCGTTGCCTCCAGCAAGCCGAACGTGCGAGTGAGACAGAATTAATTTGATGGTTGAGGAACAGGTTAATGGAAACATGGGGAAAACCACAGCTGAGCTCCCTCCCCCCCCCCACCTCCCTTCCACGTGAATGGCTTCTGTAACATGTTGGGTCTTGATTGAACTGGGATGAGTAAGGTGAGCGTTTTGCCACTAATTTAAGTACAGCCGGTCACGGTGGCGCAGCTTTAGAGTCGCTGCCTCCCAGCGAATGCAGCGCCGGAGACCCGGGTCCCATCCCGACTACGGGTGCCGTCTGTACGTTCTCCCCGTGATCTGCATGGGTTTTCCCCGAGATCTTCGGTTTCCTCCTACACTCCAAAGACGTGCAGGTTTGTAGGTAAATGTAAAATTGTCCCTCGTGGGTCTAGGATAGTGCTAACGTGCGGGGATCGCTGGTCGGCGCGGACCCAGTGGGCCGAAGGGCCTGTTTCCGTGCTGGATTTCTCGCTAAACTAAACAGCCGTTTAGTTTGGTTTAGTCGAGTTCCAGTTTCGTGCACAGATCTGGCCTTAGTTTAGTTTAGAGATACAGCGAGGAAACAGGCCCTTCGGCCCGCCGGGTCAGCACCGACCAGCGATCCCCGCACATTAACACTATCCTACACACATTCGGGACAATTTTATGTTTTATACCAAGCCAGTTAACCAACAAACTTGTCCATTTTATGTAAATGTTGTAATTGGTAACAAAATGGAATAAATATGAATTGGAAGAAATATCAGTGTGGATTTGTCTGGGTCATTCTGCACAGAATGTCTTTGAAAAAGAACAGAGGCAGCACGGAGGCGCAGTTGCTGCCTCACAGCGTCAGAGTCCCAGGTTCGATCCTGACTATGGGTGCTGTCTGTACGGAGTTTGCACGTTCTCCCCGTGAACTGCGTGGCTTTTCTCCGGGATCTTCGGTTTCCTCCCACACTCCAACGACGTGCAGGATTTGCAGGTTAATTGTCTCGGTATAAAATGTAAAATTGTCCCTTGTGTGTGCAGGACAGTGTTAATGTACGGAAATCACTGGTCGGCACAGATCCGGTGGGCCGAAGGGCCTGTTTCCGTGCTGTATCTCTAAACTAAACTAAACCAAGAATGGAAATAGTTTTTCCTAAGGTTCGTGCTAAAGTAAGGAAGCATCATTCCCAATCCCAAAACCCCATGACAAGACTCGGAGAGAATGGATTGAAGTTCCTTTGCTGTGACTTTCCTTTCCTGTGTTTACTTCAGAGCACAAACCTCCAGTGGTCAGTCATTCTGTGTGGTCAGTTTATCGCCACTGATGAATGTTTTATGAGTGGTGCTGTACACTCACCAGGGAGCAGCGATTAAACATCAAGCAAGTGCCCCCTCGCCAGCAGTAAACAACCTTGAAGCACTTTCCAGCGAATGTACATGGTCCGGACATTAATCACACGTGGTGAAATAGCATGGAGTCCAATGACTTAGTGATCGCAGTGGAAAATCTGCTCCACATTCCCAGCACTGACCAGAGGGAATGACACTTTGAAAATTGTTAAATGGCTGGAGAGGACTTTGTGGCATCTTCTCTTGTGAAAGTCAATGTTTGAGGGTAGTCAAACCACCTTGGCAATAAATCGCAGAAAGGTGTAGGGCCATCACACAGACCAGACCTCCCGCCATTGACTCCATTGCACTTCAATAGACAATAGACAATAGGTGCAGGAGTAGGCCATTTGGCCCTTCGAGTCACCACCACCATTCAATGTGATCATGGCTGATCATCCACAATCAGTACCCCGTTCCTGCCTTCTCCCCATATCCCCTGACTCCGCTATTTTTAAGAGCCCTATCTAGCTCTCTCTTGAAAGCATCCAAAGAACCCGCCTCCGCCGCCCTCTGAGGCAGAGAATTCCACAGACTCACTACTCTCTGTGAGAAAAAGTGTTTCCTCGTCTCCGTTCTAAATGGCTTACCCCTTATTCTTAAACTGTGGCCCCTGGTTCTGGACTCCCCACTTCATGCTGCCTCGGAAAAGCAACCAACATAATCAAAGTCTTGTCCCTGTCCCACCCTGATCATTCCTTCTTCTCCCCGCTCCTGTCCTGCAAAGGTTACAGAAGCTTCAGCGGGTGCACCACCAGACTGAAGAACAGCGTCTTTCTCTCTGTTATCAGTCTTCTGAACGGTCCTTCCATGAGCTGGCATACTGTCGGATTCACCTCTACCCCATTACGGGCATTGGACTGTCTATGGAACTACACACTAAACGCTGGAGTAATTCAGCGGGACAGGCAGCATCTCTGGAGAGAAGGAAATGGTGATATTTCGGGTCGTGACCCTTCTTCAGGCTGGTTAGGTATAAGGGAAACAAGAGATATATGTAGGTACACAAAAATGCTGGAGAAACTCAGCGGGTGCAGCAGCATCTATGGAGCGAAGGAAATAGGCAACGTTTCGGGCCGAAACCCTTCTTCAGTCTCATGATGGTGATGTGGAGAGATACAGAACAATGAATGAAAGATATGCAAAAAAGTTACAATGATAAAGGAAACAGGCCATTGTTAGATGTTTGTCGGGTGAAAATGAGAAGCTGGAGAGGGAACTGGTGCTCTAAAATGCTGCGAACTATAGTCTGCGCTTTGTATCTTCCCCTTTGCTCTATCGTACTTTGACTTTGACTTGATTGTATTTATGTATATGTATTGTCTGATCTGCTTTGGATAGGATGGAAAAGAAAGTTTTTTGCTGCACCTAGGCAGACATGGCATTAATAAACATAATCGCACTGTATGAGTCTGTAAGAAGGGTCTCGACCTGAAACCTCACCCATTCCTTCTCTCCAGAGATGCTGCCTGTCCCGCTGAGTTACTCCAGCTTTAAGTGTCTATCTTCGGTTTAAACAGCATCTGCAGTTCCTTCCTACACATAAACATATCCTTTCTTTATAAGGCAGCATCTCTGGAGTGAACGAACGGGTGATGTCTGAAGAAGGGTCTCTAGTGTGTAGGATACAACTAGTGTACAAGGTATCGCTGGTCGGCGTGGACCCGGTGGGGAGAAGGGCCTGTTTTCATGCTGAAAATAGAGACAAAATGCTGGAGTAACTCAGCGGGACGGGCAGCATCTCTGGAGAGGAATGGGTGACGTTTCAGGTCAAGACCCTTCGTTCAGACTCATACATGGGTGATGTTTGGGATTGAGACCTTTCTTCAGACTATCATGTCTGAGGAAGGGTCTCGACCCGAAACGTCACACATGCTGCCCTATGACACTGGTTGATACTGAAGTCAGATAAGGGTGAATTCCTCGCATTACTTATTTAATCACTGATTATGGATATCACGATGGTCTTTATTATCAGTCTTTAATTGGCCCTGAACTGAGGATCAGTTAAAAGCTAATATTGGCCAGTCCAGATAAGACAGTGGAATCGATGGTATTTTCACAACAACCTGGCATTCACGATTCATGAGATCCATCTACTTATTTTAAATTCCAGTATACTTTAAGTTATTTCAACTTTAATTTTCCCACTTGCCACAGTGGGATCCAACATTCACTGCATTTTGTACGGGATCATAAGGGGGACTTTTGATGTGGTTTGTCTGCTGTACTTCATCTGCTGTACTTCTGCTGTACTGTACAGATGCATCTTATAGAAACTTACAAAATTCTTATGGGGTTGGACAGGCTAGATGCAGGAAGATTGTTCCCGATGTTGGGGAAGTCCAGAGCAAGGGGTCACAGTTTAAGGATAAGGGGGGAATCTTTTAGGACCGAGATGAGGAAAACATTTTCCACACAGAGAGTGGTGAATTTGTGGAATTCTCTGCCACAGAAGGTAGTTGAGGCCACAGTTCATTGGCTATATTTAAGAGGGAGTTAGATGTGGCCCTTGTGGCTAAAGGGATCAGGGGGTATGGAGAGAAGGCAGGTACAGGATATTGAGTTGGATGATCAGCCATGATCATATTGAATGGCAGTGCAGGCTCGAAGGGCCGAATGGCCTCCTCCTGCACCTATTTTCTAGTAGCTGCCTCACAGCGCCAGAAACACGTGTTCGACCCTGACGACAGGTGCTGTCTGTACGTTGTTTGTGCCTTCTCCCCGTGACCGCGTGGGTTTTCTCCGGGTGCTCCGATTTCCTCCCACACTCCAAAGGCGTACAGGTTTGTAGGTTCAAGATGGAACTGCAGATGCTGGAAAATCGAAGGTAGACAAAAATGCTGGAGAAACTCAGCGGGTGCGGCAGCATCTATGGAGCGAAGGAAATAGGCAACGTTTCGGCCCGAAACCCTTCCGGGTTTCGGCCCGAAACGTTGCCTATTTCCTTCCGGGTTTCGGCCCGAAACGTTGCCTATTTCCTTCCGGGTTTCGGCCCGAAACGTTGCCTATTTCCTTCAGGGTTTCGGCCCGAAACGTTGCCTATTTCCTTCGCTCCATAGATGCTGCCGCACCCGCTGAGTTTCTCCAGCATTTTTGTCTACCCAAGTTTGTAGGTTAATTGGCTTTGGTAAAGATGGCTCTGAGATAAAATGTGAATATCTCTTTCTCTTCAGATCTGTAGCTGAATTATTCTTGATGGCATACTGAGAATCATTCCGTCAGAAGCAAAAACAATTTTGGTCAGATTGTTTACAGAGAGCTCAGAGTTTTTACATAAACATTGGAATATTTGGCATCATATTGGAATGCAGACCGGATGAATGTAAAATTCATTCAAATATATCAATACAATGCATTAACTTCTATTTTATTAAAAGGTTCATGCAAATATCATTTTGTTCTTGGGGCCACATTTGAAAAATAGTGAAGATACACACTAAATGCTGGAGTAATACCCATGTCCCATGGTACGAGTTTATTCCAAGAGCTCTCCCGAGTTTGCCCTGATTCGAACTCGGAGATTTACGGTAATGGCCGCTCGTCGGTACTTGGGGCTCTCGTGGACATTTTTCAACGCGTTGAAAAATCTTCACGAATCTTCCCGTGCTTACCTGCCGTTAGCGAGTCTTCCCGAGTACCTGACGTTAGCGTTACGAGCCACTAAGAGACGTCCCCGAGCTCCGACGTACCCGCTACGTTCATTCCACGAGTTTGATTTTTTTTTTTAAACTCGGGAGAGCACTTGAATGAACTCGCACCGTGGGACAGGGGTATAACTCAGCGGGACAGGCAGCATGTGTTGGGAGGAACTGCAGATGCTGGTTTACACCAAAGATAGACACAAAATGCTGGAGTAACAAGGCGGGACAGGCAGCATCTTGGAAGAGAAGGAATGGGTGACATTTCGGGTCGAGGCCCTTCTTCAGTTATATTTCTTCAGGAATGATTATAGGATATTCCAAGGAAAATAGCTTTGCGTTTAACAACATTCAAACGGGATGAATTGAAAAGGCAATCCAGTATTTACTGGGTTAACATGCTTCATTGCCGTTTTGGAATGCCACTGTTGTTTTTGCAACAGCATAGACAAACAAAAGTTAAGAACTTTGCACTTCTGATTGACTTGTGTTGCTTCACGGATATTGTGGAGCGGTGCCTGGGAATGGATTCCTGCTGTTGGCTGCAACAGACTGCAGGAGTGGCTTTGTTAGGCATTGTTTGCTGTTTGCAGGGCTCCAGGGCTCGCTCGCTGGGCTGGGTTAGAATGCGTTACCTCTCACTTGAACCAAGTGAACAGAAAGGAGGCTTTTTCTTCCACCCCTCCCCGAACAAAGCTGTCTGATCTGGCGGCACTGAATTAATGGGATGCTATGCATGAGTACCTACACGAGCCTTTCAACTGAGAGAAGCAATTGTGGCTGGGTGTCTTGCAATAGTACGCAGCTCCCGAGGGGAAGGAGACAGGGTTTCTGTGTGTTAAACCACAGCTGAAGACTGGACCAGATGTTTTGGTGAGAGGGAGAGAGAGAGAGGGAGGCTTCATTATGACAAGTTTTGCGATAAAATGTCAGGACCGTGGATAGTGTCTGGTTACATTGCATGAGCCAAGCCGAGACTTATTACTGTGGAAGTTATGGAGGCTAGTGGGGTCTAGATGCAGCACAGGGACATTACATTTTGGCACAGCGCGCAAGGAAGAGAGCAGTGTATAACTGGAGCAACACGGACAGCATGCTCAACAACCAATCCACAAAGATCGTCCAACCTGCTTCAGCTGCCTGTACTAGTTATCTGACTACTCCTCACTTGAAGGAAAGCTGGAGGTAAGAGAGCATTTGTAGTCTGCTTATTGCTGCAAATAAATTATTTTCTCCACTTCAGAAAGAAAATTCTTAAATGTTAAAACATATTAACGTCTCTCATTTAAATGTTTTAAAACACTGGGCGTTTCTCTATATAAATTGAATCGACGTAGTTTATTTTTGAGTAAATAAAATCAAATATTTCTGCCATTTGCACTTTACTTCAAAGGACTATTACAATGGTGAACTTTCTCATGCCTAATGTCAAGCTTTATTCAACTCTTAAAGGATCCTGTTTGTTCTGTGTCCGAAAGCAAATAATGTCCCTACAGTGTTTCTTGGAGTAAGCTTCAAACAATTTGCACCTGTATTAGTTCCAGTCATATCCTGCAGCTGGGCTTGCATTACAATGCATCTACTCTTTTCATACAGAAGTAAATGTAATAGTCATCTTTAGATGCCACAGTTGACCATTAGGTCTTAAGCTTTGAATATGGTTCATTATTCATGTGGACTGGCTTGAATGTGCTTTCATGACAAGAGTTTGATTATGTCTAAAGCGAGACTCGATTTGATATGTTTAAGAAAGAACTGCAGATGCTGGAAAAAAAGGTGGACAAAAATGCTGGAGGAATCGAGGAACTCAGCGGGTGAGGCAGCATCTATGGAGCAAAGAAGGGTCTCGGCCCGAAACGTCGCCTATTCCTTCGCTCCATCGATGCTGCCTCACCCGCTGAGTTTGCTACAGTCATAGTCAGACACCATGGAAGCAGGCCCTTCGTTCCAACTTGTCCACGCCGACCAACATGCCCCATCTACACCAGTCCCACCTGTTTGCCCCAGATCACTCTAACCCCTCTTATCCATGTACCCGTCTAGATGTTTCTTAAACGCTGGAATAATACCTGCCTTCACAACCTTTTATTTTCTCCAAAAATAACATTTATTTCAGTATTAAAAAAATAAACAAAACAAGAGCTGTACATAAACATTCTCAGCGGCTATTAGCATTATATTTTTATATAATATCATTATATCATTTGCATTGTGTTTGGCCCCATGACTTTCTTTAGCAGCTCGTTCCAAACCCCACCATCCTTTGTGTAAAAAATGTTGCCCCTCAGGTTCCTATTAAATCTTCCCCCCACCCCCCAACCCCCAACCCCCACCACCCTCAACTTAAACCAATGAAATAGGCTGATTTTAGCCTATATAAAAAAATGTTTTTTAGGTTTTAAGTGTATCTTTTCCATTTTTGTACCTCAAGAGTGTTTTATTGTCGTATGTCCCAGATAGAACTATTACATTCTTGTTTGCTGCAGCACAACCGAATATATAAGCTGTTAACAAAAAAAAAATTTACCATTCTGTTTGGAACAAATTGTGCTTTGTCCAAAGAGGTAATTAACAATTAGGATTAAGTTGGCAACTATCTGGCGAGGGAACATTACCAATAGACAGCTTGTGGTGTGAGAGAAATTGGTTTTGACTCTTATCTGAAACAGATTTTGAAAGGGAAACACTACCATTGATTGAATGAAGGTCCTCCAGCCCATGAATATGTGTTTGGATGCACAAACGTAGCAGTAAGAGTTGATTTGATATGTTGGAAATGTCAAAGAAATTAAAGTTAGCGAGTCAAGTCCTCAAGTCAAGTCTGAAGAAGAGTCCCGACCTGAAACCTTGCCTACCCGTGTCCTCCAGAGATGCTGCCTGACACGCTGAATTACTCCAGCACTTTGTGTCTCCCTTTGTAAACCAGCGTCTGCAGTTCCTTGTGTCGACCAAGGAACAAGTCAGTCGCTTGAAGACGGGCACAAAATGCTGGAGTAACTCAGCGGGACAGGCAGCATCTCTGGAGAGAAGGAATGGGTGACGTTTCGGGTCGAGACCCTTCTTCAAACTCAACCAGCATCTGCAGCTCCTTCCTGCACAAGTCAGTCACTTGCATCCTTCACAAATTGCAAACCTGGCTTTTTGATGAAAATTTGTCCCCAAACCATGTAAGGCAGGGTGTGTACTTTATTGTCACTTAAACCTAGGTACAGTGACATTCTTTGTTTTTGCACAAAAGTGCACAAAAACGCCACAAAGGCACTGACAAAATTATAAAAAGTTCCTCACCCCCGCCACTGGGCCCCCATTAATTCTCGGTGGCCCCTCACTCCTAGTCCCCTTTAGTTTTTGGTGCCACCCCCACGCTGGGTCCAACGCACTATCGCGACTACACTCACCCCCCTGCAGGACCTATACACCAGGAGGTGCAGATCCAGAGCCAGCAACACAATGAGAGACCTACCACCCCAGCAACAGACTGTTCCAGCTGCTACGGTCAGGCAAACGCCTCCGCTGGCACGCTGGGAAAACAGGGAGGATGCGACGGATTTAATTCCCACAGGCTATCAGGACTGTAATAAACTCTTACCTCAACAGGGACTAATTTACTGTTGTGTTGTGCCTTTTAAAAACATTTTTTTCTCCAAAAATGTAAATACTGATTCTGTTCTATTCTGTCCTGTTGCTTTTACACAATTTGCAGGCATTGCCAGTTTCAATTCACTGCACATCTTGTATGTGTATGTGAGAAATAAAGTTGATTTGACTTGACTTAGGTCTTGGCGCCCCCCCCACCCCATGCTGGGTCCCCCTTGGTTCAGGTGACCTCCTTGCTTGTCTGAGAAGAAGGGTCTCGACCCGAAACGTCACCCATTCCTTCTCTCCAGGGATGCGGCCTGTCCCACTGAGCTACTCCAGCATTTTGTGCCAATCTTTGGCGTAAACCAGCATCTGCAGTCCCTTCCCACACAGACCTCCTTGCTTTGATTCACTTTGAAGTGCGTTCCCCTGTTGGCCTTCTGCTGAGTAACATCAATGACATTCTTAATGCTTCGGAGTGATGACCTTTTATCTGAACTTTCACCAGGTTCTGATTGAGCTGAAATATTAACTGTGTCTCTCTTGAAGCAGATGTTCTCTGGCCTGCTGAACGGTGCCAGTTTTCCCAGCTTTCGTTTCACATTTCCAGAATCCATCGTCTTCTGATTTCCAATGAATGACAGTCTCTCTGGGCCTTTAATGACAGTCTTGTCAAAGAGTGATCTGTTTATAAGTCAAGGGTCATTCATACTATAGTGCGGTTCATTAAGGTCATCTCATGTTATCTGCCACAGCTGCATAATCTGCCGTTTATTAAATTATGGCTGAGGACAAGCCCCTACACTGGTGCTCCGCCCACAAGTAACAACATGACATACAGTGACAGTTACGAATGACTCAGAAAACACTAAACATTAATAATAATAAAACATTAATGATAAAACACTGAAGTACTTTGAGTTTATGTCGCCATCAGGAGGTATTTGAGTATAGGAGCTGGGAGGTTCTACTGCAGTTGTACAGGGTCTTGGTGAGACCACACCTGGAGTATTGCGTCCAGTTTTGGTCTCCTAATCTGAGGAAAGAAATTCTTGCCATAGAGGGAGTACAGAGAAGGTTCACCACACTGATTCCTGGGATGTCAGGACTTCCATATGAAGAAAGACTGGATAGACTCGGCTTGTACTCGCTAGAATTTAGAAGATTGAGGGGGGATCTTATAGAAAGTTACAAAATACTTAAGGGGTTGGACAGGCTAGATGCAGGAAGATTATTCCCGATGTTGGGGAAGTCCAGAACTAGGGCCACTAAGGATAAGAGGGAAGTCTTTTAGGACTGAGATGAGAAAATCATTTTTTACACAGAGAGTGGTGAATCTGTGGAATTCTCTGCCACAGAAGGTAGTTGAGGTCAGTTCATTGGCTCTATTTAAGAGGGAGTTAGATGTGGCCCTTGTGGCTAAAGGGATTAGGGGGTATGGAGAGAAGGCAGGGATGGGATACTGAGTTGGATGATCAGCCATGATCATATTGAATGGCGGTGCAGGCTCGAAGGGCCGAATGGCCTACTCCTGCACCTATTTTCTATGTTTCTATTGTGTTTGTATATTTATGTTTGAAGAGCCACCATTCATGAATGGATTTCATTAAGATCGACGCAAAAGGCTGGAGTAACTCAGTGTCTCTTGAGGAAAAGGATGGGGGAGTTTCAGGTCGGAGCCCTTCTTCACTCTGAAGGCAGCAACTCTACCGCTGCACCACCGTGCTGCTCACCTTGCTACCTATCTTGAAGAGGTACAGGAACTACTTGGGGGGATTTCTGATTGGAATTCCTGATCATTAATAAAAGGCACGCCTTTGTCCCACCCCCTCCCCTGACATCAGTCTGAAGAAGGGTCTCGACCCGAAACGTCACCCATTCCTTCTCTCCAGAGATGCTGCCTGACCCGCTGAGTTACTCCAGCTTTTTGTGTCGACCTTCGATGTAAACCAGCACCTGCAGTTCCTTCCAACAAAATGTGATTGAGTCCAAATTCAGGAGAAATTAAGGATGGACGTTAAAATGTTAGGACTATCAATGAGCTTCACGTCTCCTGCATCAATTAAAAAAAAACTCAGAAGAAAACCAATGACTGTACGTCAATCTGATTTTCCTTATTGTTATGGGTTGTGTGCAATACGGGAGGAGGAAGATTGCTTGGGCGTCATAGTGGCGCAGTGGTGTTGCTGCCTTACAGCACCAGAAACCCAGGTTCGATCCTTGCTACAGGTGCTGTCTGTACGGAGTTTGTAACTTCTCACTATGACAGCGTGGGTTTTCACCGGGTGCTCTGGTTTCCACCCATAGAAACGTGGAAATTAGGTGCAGGAGTAGGCCATTCGGCCCTTCGAGCCTGCACCGCCATTCAATATGATCATGGCTGATCATCCAACTCAGTATCCCATACCTGCCTTCTCTCCATACCCCCTGATCCCTTTAGCCACAAGGGCCACATCTAACTCCCTCTTAAATATAGCCAATGAACTGGCCTCAACTACCTTCTGTGGCAGAGAGTACCACAGATTCACCACTCTCTGTGTGAAAAATGCTTTTCTCATCTCGGCCCTAAAAGATTTCCCTCTTATCCTTAAAGACTTATCCCACACTCCAAAAATGTGTAGGTTTGTATGTTAATTGGCTTCTGTAAATTGCCCCTAGGGTGTCGGATGCAACACTGGGATAGCATAGATCTAGTGTATGGGCGATCATTGGCTTTGTGGGCCGAAGGGCCTGTTTCCGTGCTGTATCTCCAAACTAAACAAAAATCCATAACTACACGATCAAAATTTTGAAAGATAATCTGGGCAACAAATCTAATTTGGCTTTATTAGTCTGTCTAATGTGTAGAAAGGGACTGCAGGTACTGCTTTAAAAAGAAGATTGACAGGAAAAACTGGAGCAACTCAGTGGGTCAGTCATCATCGCTGGAGAAAAGGAACAGGTGACGTTTTGGGTCGAGACCCTTCGTCAGATATTTAATTTGTTGAATGTCGTTACAAATCTGATGTTGCTTATTATAAATCATTGCCTTTTCATGCAAGTTATTATGGAACGGCATGAAGGGAAATGTAATCATCATTATCTCATGGCCTGCATCTGGCAGCTCAAAGTGTTGGCAAAATCTGCGTTCAACGGCACTTTTGCAAATCATCATAATAGTGCCTCCTTTGTTGTGGTGTTACAGCATTAGAGTTCACCTTGACTGTTCCCTTGAAGGAACGGTTGTTGTGTTGAAAGAAAGACAGGGTTGTTGGCAGTTTTTATGTGTAAGTTGTCTGTTTTCACAGCCAAATTGAACATGGTCATATTAGAAGACAACATAATGTAAACCGGCACCAGTATAATTATCTAGAGTCGCTGCCTCACAGCGCCAGAGACCCGGGTTCCATCCTGACTATGGGTGCTGTCTGTACGGAGTTTGTACGTTCTCTGAGTTGGATGAACAGCCATGATCATATTGAATGGCGGTGCAGGCTCGAAGGGCCGAATGGCCTACTCCTGCACCTATTTTCTATGTTTCTATGTTTCCCCATGACCGCGTGGGTTTTCTCCGAGGTCTTCAGTTTCCTCCCGCACTCCAAAGACGTGCAGGTTAATTGGCTTGGTGTAAATGTAAATTGTCCCTAGTGTGGGAAATTTTTTTCTCACAGAGAGTGGTGAGTCTGTGGAATTCTCTGCCTCAGAGGGCGGTGGAGGCCGGTTCTCTGGATTCTTTCAAGAGAGAGCTAGATAGGGCTCTTAAAAATAGCGGAGTCAGGGGATATGGGGAGAAGGCAGGAATGGGGTGCTGATTGGGGATGATTAGCCATGATCACATTGAATGGCGGCGCTGGCTCGAAGGGCCGAATGGCCTACTCCTGCACCTATTGTGTATTGTCTATAGTCTATTGTGTGTGTAGGATAGTGTTAGTGTGCGGGAGATTGCTGGCCAGTGTGGATTTGTGGGGCCGAAGGGCCTGTTTCTGTGCTGTATCTCTAAACTAAACTAAACTAAAAAACTCTTTTAAAATCAATCTGACCAATTATCATCACTTTGCTGACACAGGGGAGGGTCAGATTAGGGGTGGGGGTGGGGGTTGGGGTGGGGGTTGGGAGGGGAAGGTGAAGGAAAAACAATTACCATTGTTCTTCCTTTCCATTTGAAGGGAAGACAAGCCAACGGAATCAAAGACTTGTCCCATAGATAAAACACAAAGTGCTGGAGTAACTCAGCTCGTTACTGGAGAACACGGCATCTCTGGAGAAAAGGAATAGGTGACGTTTCAGGTCGGCACCCTTTTTCAGACTGAAGGATTGCGACCCAAAACGTCACCTATTCCTTTTCTCCAGAGGCCAGGGAACCAGGGGACATGGGTTTAAGATGAAGGGGGAAAGTTTT
This sequence comes from Amblyraja radiata, assembly GCF_010909765.2. Lineage (NCBI taxonomy): Eukaryota > Metazoa > Chordata > Chondrichthyes > Rajiformes > Rajidae > Amblyraja > Amblyraja radiata. The sequence continues at coordinate 4,968,961 of NC_045975.1, read as the reverse complement.
ATTAGGAATCTGAGTTGTAACCTTTTCATACATAGGTTGGTGGGTGTATAGAACGAGCTGCCGGAGAAGTTTAAGGGACTATCGCAACGTTTAAGAAACAATTAGACAGGAACATGGATAGGACAAGTTTAGAGGCGATATGGACTGAAGGCGGACAGGTGGGATTAGTGTAGATGGGACATGTTGGTTGGTATGGGCAAGTTGGGCCTAAGGGCCTGTTTCCATGCTTTATGACTATCTCTAAACCTCGGTACACATGCCAATAATAGATCTAAGCCTAAGAATCAGAAATGAAGTCGGGTGGCACGATGGCGCAACGGTAGAGTCGCTGCCTCATGGCGCCAGAGACTTAGGTTCAATCCCAACTACGGGTGCTGTCTGTACGGAGTTTGTACGTTCTCCCCGTGACCTGCGTGTGTTTTCTCAGGGAACTCCGGTTTCCTCCCACACTCCAAAGACGTACAGGTTTGCATGTTAATTGGCTTTGGTAAAACATATAGTAAATGGTCCCGAGTGTGTGTGGGGCAGTGTCAGTGTGCGGGGATCGCTGGTCGGCGCGGACACGGTGGGGCCTGTTTCCGCGCCGTATCTCGGAAACAAAGTGAGATATCTGAGTGGGAGTCTGCGGCATTGTCTCCAGAGAGCTCATTAAAACATCGAGACTTCAATTAATAATCTATTTTAAAGAGTGGAGGGGATACAGCCAATGAAGACATCAAGCCATCCGCCACGACTGGCCATGTCGCCAACTAGTGAAGGAAAGGTCATGAACCGACAGCTTCACGTGAAGTTGCCAATGTCCCATCGCAGACACAGCCTTGTACATCGACGGCCCTCTGTTTTATTTTCTGTTAATATATTCTAGCTCGGCACCCCAGGGGGAAAGTTTTGGCAGCTTGTAACCGTTGCTGCTTCCCAATCCCCCGCTGATGACTTACACAACAGGCTGCGCTTTCACCGGATAAGCAGTCCAACCTCAAACGCACACAGGGACCGCGGCGAGCTGGACATCAACCCGATTCCTTTTCATGCTGAGTTTCACCTTGAGTTTGAGTTTCACCTGATTTAGCACCAGCAGAAATTTTTTATTGTGTACGAAATTTGAATGAAAACAAAGCAAAAAAGATTCAAAGGGTTTTTCTGAGTATCTGATTTCAACTTGTTTTTTCAATTGTTTGTTGGCTTGAGATCCCTCCTTGCGTTTTCATACCAAAGGCCATGAGCTCATTCTTTGGGGTGTGGTGCACTTTTTCCATAGATTTTCGATGTTAACAAAAATGTTAAAAATCCAACAATTTGCCAATAATGTTTGTGGTCATTTTTACCTTTCTGATATCTGCCCCTCATTTAGATAAATATATCAAAACCTCTCCCTGTGCAACGTTGGTTTCCGTAAACGTTCTAAATCTTTAGGTAATAATAATAATAATGGATGGGATTTATATAGCGCCGTTCTAATACTCAAGGCGCTTTACATCGCATTATTCATTCACTCCTCAGTCACACTCGGTGGTGGTAAGCTACTTCTGTAGCCACAGCTGCCCTGGGGCAGACTGACGGAAGCGTGGCTGCCAATCTGCGCCTACGGCCCCTCCGACCACCACCAATCACTCACACACATTCACACACATTCACACACAGGCAAAGGTGGGTGAAGTGTCTTGCCCAAGGACACAACGACAGTATGCACTCCAAGCGGGATTCGAACCGTGTAGACAAAAGTGCTGGAGAAACTCAGCGGGTGAGGCAGCATCTATGGGGCGAAGGAAATAGGCAACGTTTCGGGTCAAGACCGTCTAAATTTTTAGTTTAGTTTGGTTCAGCGATGCAGCGCGCAAACAAGCCCTTCGGCCCATCGAGCCCGTGCCGGCCATCGATCACAAATGCACGCCAACTCACACTGGTTCTATGTCACACAAAAATGCCGGAGAAACTCAGCGGGTGCAGCAGCATCTATGGAGCGAAGGAAATAGGCAACGTTTCGGCCCGAAACCCTTCCGGGTTTCGGCCCGAAACGTTGCCTATTTCCTTCAAGGTTTCGGCCCGAAACGTTGCCTATTTCCTTCGCTCCATAGATGCTGCTGCACCCGCTGAGTTTCTCCAGCATTTTTGTGCACCTTCGATTTTCCAGCATCTGCAGTTCCTTCTTAAACACTGGTTCTATGTTAAGCCACTGACGCTTCCAATAGCTTGCAATTTACAGAGGCCAATTTAGCCACCTCTCCGCACATACTTGGGATCTGGGAGGGGAAGCGGAGCATCCGGAGGACACCCGCACCCAGCCACAGGGAGTACGTGCAAACTCAGCACAGGCAGCACACCTGTGATCAGGATCGAACCTGGTTCTCTGGCGCTGTGAGGCAGCGGCTCTACCTGCTGCGCCACCCTGAATAGTGTGGAGTGGCTGTAGAATAAAACTATATTCTGCACTCTGGTGGCAACTCTACCTGTTGTACTTATGTTCGGCTTGATTCACGTGCAGCATTATCTGATTTGCACGCCAAAAGCATTGCCCTGTACCTCGGTACACATGATAACAATAAACCAATAAGAGCAACAATTTCTTTTGTCTGAAGGGCAAAAACACTAATGACAGTCATTTCAAATTATAAGCAGCACTTTACTTTCAAAACCCGGGTTATTTTCAACATCAGTTTGATTTAGAAGTGGAAAACTAAACTGCCAATATGAAGGAGAAACAAGGAACTGCAGGCACCGGTTCACACAAAAGGACACAAAAAGTGCTGGAGTAACTGCGTCCCGAAATGTCGCCTATCCATGTTCTCCACAGATGCTGCCTGACCCGCTGAGTTACTCCAGCACTCTGTGAAACGTCGCCTATCCATGTTCTCCACAGATGCTGCCTGACCCACTGAGTTACTCCAGCACTCTGTGAAACGTCACCTATCCATGTTCTCCACAGATGCTGCCTGACCCGCTGAGTTACTCCAGCACTCTGTGAAACGTCGCCTATCCATGTTCTCCACAGATGCTGCCTGACCCGCTGAGTTACTCCAGCACTCTGTGAAACGTCACCTATCCATGTTCTCCACAGATGCTGCCTGACCCGCTGAGTTACTCCAGCACTCTGTGAAACGACGCCTATCCATGTTCTCCACAGATGCTGCCTGACCCGCTGAGTTACTCCAGCACTCTGTGAAACGTCGCCTATCCATGTTCTCCACAGATGCTGCCTGACCCGCTGAGTTACTCCAGCACTCTGTGAAACGTCTCCTATCCATGTTCTCCACAGATGCTGCCTGACCCGCTGAGTTACTCCAGCACTCTGGGTCTTTTACTGCCATTATTAATACTGCTGATACAACATGTTTTCTACATTGTGTAAGAAGGAACTGCAGATGCCGGTTTAAACCAAAGATAGACACAAAACTCTGGAGTAACTCAGCGGGACAGGCTGCATCTCTGGAGAGAAGGGATGGGTGACGTTTCGGGACGAGACCCTTCTTCAGACTGGTTAGGGATAAAGGAAACGAGAGATATAGACGGTGATGTGGAGAGATAAAGAACAATGAAAGATATGCAAAAAAGTAACGATGAGAAAGGAAACAGGCCATTGTTGGCTGTTTGTTGGATGAGAACGAGAAGCTGGTGTGACAGGTGGGGGAGGGATGGAGAGAGAGGGAATGCCGGGGCTACCTGAAGTGAGAGAAATCAATATTCATACCACTGGGGTGTAAGCTGCCCAAGCGAAATATGAGATGCTGTTCCTCCAATTTGCATTTAGCCTCACTCTGACAATGGTGGAGACCGAGGACAGAAAGGTCTGTGGGAATTCTACATTCCCTGACTTCCTTGTCTGGGAGTTTCTGATAGAAATTTATATTAGATAGGTCGTGCCAAATGTACTTGGAGTCTTCCACCGAATGTCCGGCACCACCTTTAATCCGGACAAAATCATGAGAGCGCACTTGGGAGCCCGGAACTCCCCCCCGGAAGTATGGCGCCTCGGCCGAACTCAAACCCATCGGGACTTCCGCACCGATCTAGGCGTCCAGTTTGCCCCATGAGGTTCGAGTTTCGAAAATGTAACACTCTCAGGACAATGATTGGGACAATTTAATGTTTGCTGTGTGCAAGTAATGGGTTTATCTACTCTGGTTTTGTACAAGGGACCTTCGGGGTCTGTGACATCAACCCACCGGGCTGGTGGAGACATTAAATTGGTCAACCATAGTGCATTGAATGATATTTAGTCCAGCTTGGTGTCCTCAAATAATCAATATAGTGCAGGCTGCCCATCAGCTTTCAGAAACAAATGCTTATTGATTCCATTAACGTATGAAACATAAGAAAGAGGAACAAAATGATCCGCAATCTGCCATTTATACAAAATTCTACATGTTCAGGTTCAGGTGTAACCTTGTAAATAGTTGCCAGTTTCACTGCCTCATGTTGAATGCATGAGTGTTTTCTATTTAAAATTATTTAGAAAGATTCTATTGCATTTTAACAGCAAAAATACTGCCCAATATTGGATCTTGGAATGTTTAAGAAGGAACTGCAGATGCTGGAAAATCGAAGGTAGACAAAAGTGCTGGAGAAACTCAGCGGGTACAGCAGCATCTATGGAGCGAAGGAAATAGGCAAAGTTTCGGGCCGAAACCCTGAAGGAAATAGGCAACGTTTCGGGCCGAAACCCGGAAGGGTTTCGGGCCGAAACGTTGCCTATTTCCTTCGCTCCATAGATGCTGCTGCACCCGCTGAGTTTCTCCAGCATTTTTGTCGACCTAGGATCTTAGAATCACAAGCTCTTTCGAATGGGATAGGCACATGGTTAGGAAAGTTTTAGAGGGGTATGGACCAAATGCTGGCAGGTTGGACGTGTGGATTGTCACCTTGTCGTGGTGGAGAAGCTTGTGTGGACCTGAGATCCTGAGAGCGATGCCGTCTGGAGCTATGCTCCTGGTAGGGCCACCCATGGCGGTAAGGTCGAGGGGGAGGTCTCTGACAAAGAGCAATCCAACCAAGACCTCAACGGTGGAACAGGCAGAGGACGGTGGCTGACCTTAGTGGAGCGTCACAACGGCTGGGAAGGCGGATGAAGGCTGCAGCAGAAAAGGGTCTCCGGTCGCCTTGGACTCCATGCCACTGGATCCTGACCCAGATCTGTCAAGGACCGTGGGGTGGCTGTCTGTGCACCAGTCTCCCCACGTTAAACAAAGTCACGCATAGGTGTCCTCCATATAGGGAATAGCACCCTGGACACACCCATGGTCAGCGATGGGGGCCTAAGAAAAGAAGGAGTAGTCCGAATGGGGCATGTTGGTTGGTATGGACAATGTGGGCCGAAGAGCCTGTTTCCATGCTGTGCGACTATGACTCTAACCATTACCTATGAGACATTATGTGCTCGATCGTGGCTGTATCTCCAGTTTCCTCCCACACTCCAGTCGTGCAGGTTTGTAGATTAATTGGCTTCTGTAAAATTGTAAATTATCCTGTGCGTGTGCGTGTGTGTGCGTGTGCGTGTGCGTGTGCGTGTGCGTGCGTGCGTGTGTGTGTGTGTGTGTGTGTGTGCGTGTGTGCGCGTGCGTGCGTGCGTGCGTGCGTGCGTGCGTGCGTGTGTGTGTTAAAGGGCGTGTCCCACTTTCACGGCCTAATTCACGACCTTTCTTACTCGTGGACATTTTTCATCATGCTAGAAAAAACGCCCCGACCTACTTGATGCCACGAGTACCTACGACTAGCATCACGACCTACCCACGGCCTCCTACGACCTCGTGACGACCATGCTGCAAGTATGAGTCAAGGGCAAACTCGGCAGAGGTCGTGAATTAGGTCGTGAAAGTGTGACAGGCCCTTTAGTGTGCTGGGACCGCTGGTCGGCGCAGACTCGGTGGGCCGAAGGGCCCTTTTTCCACGCTCTATCTCTGAACTAAACTAAACTGAAAGCAAGTGTGAGCATGAATTATTAACCAACCTTTCCTGGATGAATAGACTGTGCCAACTTGTAGTGAGGAAACATTGCCACAGCCTGCCATCGCACACAATGCCTCGGCGTAGATTCAGTCACGTATCACAGTAAACGTCACCCTCCCTCCATCAGCGTGACATGCTTTTGACTGTTAAGGAAACCGCCGAGTGATGGGATCTACACAATAATACAGACATGTGTCGGAAGGAACTGCAGGTGCTGGTTTAAATATCAATCCAACAGCAGATTCTGGTTTACACCGAAGATAGATGCAAAATGCTGGAGCAACTCAGCGGGACAGGCAGCATCTCTGGAGAGAAGGAATGGGTGATGTTTCGGGTCGAGACCCTTCTTCAGCTTCTTTGATGCAAGATGTGTTCCCTACCAAGTTGTACAGACATATTTACAGCAACTCCCACATTTAAGAAGTTCTACACGTTGTTGTGTTCAGTGAACCACAATTTTGCAAATCCTGTAACAATTTGATGAAATGTTCAGGGCTAGACAGATAAAGTCGTTTAGTTTAATTTAGAGATACAGCGCGGAAACAGGCCCTTTGGCCCACTGAGTCCGCGCCGACCAGCTAACACTAACACTACACACTAACACTATCATTCGCACTAGGGACAATTTACATACAACGGAGATGAGGAAACACTTTTTCTCACAGAGAGTTGTGAATCTGTGGAATTCTCTGTCTGGTGGAGGCAGGTTCTCTGGATGCTTTCAAGAGAGAGCTAGATAAGACTCTTAAAGATAGCGGAGTCAGGGGATATGGGGAGAAGGCAGGAACGGGGGTACTGATTGGGGATGATCAGCCATGATCACATTGAATGGAGGTGCTGGCTCGAAGGGCCGAATGGCCTACTCCTGCACCTATTGTCCATTGTCCATAATTTACAGAAGCCTGTACGTCTTTGGAATGTGGGAGGAAACCGGAGCACCCGGGGAAAACCCACGCAGGTCATGGTGAGAACGTACAAATGAGTTACAGGAAAGTAAGTGGGAATAATGAGCTTGCCTTGAGAGCTAGTATAAACATGATGGGCCGAATTACCCCCTGATCGAAAATATAAAAAAGTGGTTATCTTTGTTTGACCACATAATCCTTAAAATAGGAGTAGTACTGCCTTTTGATTTGCAACTGGGATTGTGAAATTGGACAATTGCTGTACAAATTATATGCTTTGAGAAGTATAACTGTAACATCTCATCGCCAGGAGCAATTTACATTCCATCTTGTCAAATCTGGCACAGTCACAACAAATCTGGTGGTGAATTCTTTCATTTGCAACCCTCTCCCAGATGAAGAGAGAGAGAGAGAAAGTCGGTCAGAGAGAAAAAAAAAGTCACAGGGAGAGAGTCATAGAAACATAGACAATAGGTGCAGGAGGAGGCCATTCGGCCCTTCGAGCCAACACCGCCATTCATTGTGATCATGGCTGATCATCCCCAATCAATAACCCGTGCCTGCCTTCTCCCCATATCCCTTGACTCCACTAGCCCCTAGAGCTCTATCTAACTCTCTCTTAAATCCATCCTGTGATTTGGCCTCCACTGTCCTCTGTGGCAGGGAATTCCATAAATTCACAACTCTCTGGGTGAAAACGTTTTTTCTCACCTCAGTCTTAAATGGCCTCCCCTTTATTCTAAGACTGTGGCCCCTGGTTCTGGACTCGCCCAACATTGGGAACAATTTTCCTGCATCTAGCTTGTCCAGTCCTTTTTATAGAGTCAGAGAGAGTTGGTCTGAAAGAGAGAGAGAGAGAGAGAGAGAGGTTTTCATATGTACCAAACACAGAACAATGAAATTCTTACGTGCAGCAACATAACATTACTCATAACACAATGAACTAACAAATATTTGATAAATTAAAAAAAAATATTCGTGCAAAACAAAAACCAGAAGTCCTCAGTGTAACCAATACAGTTCATAGTTCAGTCTGAAGAAGGGTCTCGACCCAAAACGTTGCCTATTTCCTTCGCTCCATAGATGCTGCTGCACCCGCTGAGTTTCTCCACCACTTTTATCTACCTTCGATTTTCCAGCATCTGCAGTTTCTTCTTAAACATCATGCTGCCTGTCCCGCTGAGTTACTCCAGCGTTTTTTATCTATGCCTTCGGTTTAAACCAGCATCTGCAGTTCTTTCCTACACAGTTCATAGCTCGTACTTTGGTTGTTGTTTTGTGGTGTTCAATAGCCTGATGGTTTGTTGGGAAGAAGCTGTTCCTGAACCTGGAGGTCACGGTTTTCCGGCTCCTGTACCTTCTTCCCGATGATAGGAGTGAAAGGAGAGTGTGGAGTGGGTCTCGGATGATGCTGGCTGCCTTTTTGAGGCAGCGACTCCTGTAGAGCCCCTCGATGGTGGGGAGGTCAGTACTCATGATGGCAGTGTCCACTACATATGGCCATCACTGGAATTTAGGATGAAAGGGTATCTTATAGAAACACATAAAATTCTTAAGGGAATGGAAAGGCTGGATACAGGAAAATGTTCCCGATGTTGGTTGACTCCAGAACCGGGGGTCACAGTTTAAGAATAAGGGGTGGTAGGCCTTTTAGGACGGAGATGAGGAAAAACTTTTTCACCCAGAGAGTTGTGAATCTGTGGAATTCTCTGCCACAGAAGGCAGTGGAGGCCAATTCACTGGATGTTTTTCTTGTTTAAGGATAAGAGGGAAATCTTTTAGGACCGAGATGAGAAAAACATTTTTCACCCAGAGAGTGGTGAATCTCTGGAATTCTCTGCCACAGAAGGTAGTTGAGGCCAGTTCATTGGCTATATTTAAGAGGGAGTTAGATGTGGCCCTTGTGGCTAAAGGGATCAGGGTGTATGGAGAGAAGGCAGGTACAGGATACTGAGTTGGTTGATCAGTCATGATCATATTGAATGGCGGTGCAGGCCCGAAGGGTCGAATGGCCTACTCCTGCACCTAATTTCTATGTTTCTAAGAGAGAGTTAGATTTAGTTCTAAGGGCTAACGGAATCAAGGGAAATGGGGGAAAAAGCAGGAATGGGGTACTGATTTTGGATGATCATATTGAATGGCGGTGCTGGCTCGAAGGGCCGAATGGCCTACTCCTGCACCTATTTTCTAAGTTTCTATCTCGTACGCTCCTGGGCATTTGGAGATTACAAATTAGCGGTCTAGCAAAAAGAGAAAAAGAGAGCTTTGTGTCGGTGTATTTCCTGAGCACCCATCTCAAGCCTTTACATATTTCCACCACCTCAGCTCTCTGGTTCGTTCCCCACTGCATCAACATCTTTTAACAGCTGATCTTTTGCAAGCAGATACGGTGACCTCACGCTTTTCCAGAGCTTCGGGCATTAATTCAGTTGAGTTTTAGATTCCTTCCCAGAGGGGTTTAGTTGCGACTGTCCCTCCTTGTAATCCGCACAGTGAAAACTCTGAGATGTCCCGAGAGATGTCACCACTTGCAGATCCATTGAAAAGATCCACAATGAGTTTGTGACTTTGATTTAACTGCATGCTGAGTTTAAAACAACAGCATTTTCTGTTCATATGGGTTGGGCAGTGGAGAGGAGAAATGCTCTGGCCAAGGCTCCTGGGTCTAAGGTACACTTTTGTTCACTCTGTCTGACGCTTATACAACTCCACCTGAGTTTGTTTAGATTTTAGTTTAGTTTAGTTCCGAGATACAGTGCGGAAACAGGCCCTTCGGCCCACCGAGTCCATGCCGACCAGCAATCCCCGCATATTAGCACCATGCCACACAATCTGAGGACAATTTTACGTTTATACCAAGCCAGTTAATCTACAAACCTATTAAGGAATGAACTGCAGATGCTGGAAAATCGAAGGTAGACAAAAGTGCTGGAGAAACTCATCGGGTGCAGCAGCATCTATGGAGCGAAGGAAATAGGCAATGTTTCGGGCCGAAACCCAAGGGTTGCCTATTTCCTTCACTCCATAGATGCTGCTGCACCCGCTGAGTTTCTCCAGCATTTTAATCCACAAACATGTACATCTTTGGAGTGTGGGAGGTAGCCGAAGATCTCGGAGAAAACCTAAGTGGTCACGGGGAGAACGTGAAAACTCCGTACAGACAGCGCCCACAGTCAGGATCGAACCCCGGGGTCTCTGGTGATGTAAGACAGCAACTCTACCGCTGCACCACTGTGCTGCGCCCTTTAGTCTCGTGTATTCAGCTTGAAGCTGAGCTGCAAATTAATTAATATATCTATCGTGCATTTTTAGTTGTACACCGATTGGTCAGAAGGTTTTTGTCATTGGTATGCTTTATACTGCTGGAGTTTAACGCTTCCTGGTGGGTGGTTTATTTAAATTGAGGCCGACTGCGGAGGCCTCAATAGGCCTGACTATGGGTGGACATGGGGATGGGACTGGACTTCGTGCCTTCCCTCATAATGGAAACCATTGTGGGGGGATGTTTTTTATGTTAAAGTTCTTTATTATTGTCATGTTTGTATTCTTTTTGTATGTGCTGCATTGGCAACAAGCATTTCACTACACCTAGGTGTATGTGACCAATAAAGGAACCTTTGAACCTATTTCTCAAATAATACTTAATCTTGCCAATATTGCAGCCAATATATTTAGCGGTGGTTGAAAACTGTGCGACAACTTGAAAGGATAGAACTGTGCGATGGAGTTCATATGAAGGTTATCAGTTTGATTGTTCGTGTGTGGTTTAAAGTACACGTTCTCCCAGTGACCTCGTGGGTTTTCTCTGGGAGCGCCAGTTTCCTCTCACACTCCAAAGACGTGCAGGTTTGCAGGTTGGGGGAGTCCAGAACCAGGGGCCACAGTTTAAGAATAAGGAGTAAGCCATTTGGAACTGAGACGAGAAAACACTTTTTCTCGCAGAGAGTGGTGAGTCTGTGGAATTCTCTGCCTCAGAGGGCGGTGGAGGCCGGTTCTCTGGATGCTTTCAAGAGAGAGCTAGATAGGGCTCTTAAAGATAGCGGAGTCAGGGGATATGGGGAGAAGGCAGGAACGGGGTACTGATTGGGGATGATCCGCCATGATCACATTGAATGGAGGTGCTGGCTCGAAGGGCCGAATGGCCTACTCCTGCACCTGCTTGGCATAAAAAAGTTAAATTGTCCCTGGTGTGTGTAGGGTGGTGACAGTGTGCGGGGATTGCTGGTCGGCGCGGACTCGGGGAGCCGAAGGAAGGGACCTGCTTCCGCGCTGTGTCTCTCAACTATACTAAAGCTTCGGACACAGACAGTAATCAGGAGGCGGCGTAAACACACAGGCAATGGAATTTTTTTTGCAGTGTACTTAAAATCTGCAAGGGATAAAATTGGAATTTCAGTCCACGGGAGCAGCAGCCAAAGGATTTCAAACCGTTTTCTTCTAATAAGGGAAACGTGAGGAGAAAATTTGCCCAGTTGGAGGTAAACTACAGTTCAAATACCAAACAGATTAGACTGAGTTTGGCTCATGGAACTACAGTACTAACGTGTGTCTCGCTCCAAACTCGGCGTTAGCTTTGTGGCAAACTAAAAATGTACTACCGTGAATGAAGAAGGGTCTCGACCCGAAACGTCACCTACTCCTTCGCTCCAGAGATGCTGCCTCACCCGCTGAGTTTCTCCAGCATTTTTATCCACCTACCATGAATGACAGGTAAGTTCTGAATCCCAGTAAAGTGAATCAGTCTGAAGAAGGGTTTCGGCCCGAAACGTCGCCTATTTCCTTCGCCCCATAGATGCTGCCTCCTCACCCGCTGAGTTTCTCCGGCACTTTTGTCTACCTTTCGATTTTTTCCGGCATCTGCAGTTCCTTCTTAAGCAAAGTTAATCCACTGGTTTTTTTTGCTCTCTGTCAGGCCTGCCGGCCTTTAGACTCTTGCTGGAAACAAGTTTGACCAGACACTGTAATATGGGGCTCGTCAGGAGTCCTTGTTTTGTTATTAATAGCCTTTGTGCGAGTGCCTCTCGTTCTGGCGGCATCGGTAACTTGAGCAGGTAAGGCTTGATGTCCTCTCTTTTCTAATGGAGGCTTTACGGCTGCCGACACTGTAGCCAGGGCCAGCTTTGTTGCAGGGCGATCTGTGCCCTTTTCTCCTTGAGGGTTTTACCGAAGCTCCAATTACATTCAGGGAGAAGCTGTAAGAAAAACGTAGCTGATACAATAATGCCCCAGGCACACTGCTCATGTGGCCTCTGTTAGAGAGCAGTCCCGAACACCTCACTGGTGACCCCCGGAGTGGACTATCTTTGATCAGACTTTGTGTTCAAGAAGGAACTGCAGATGCTGGAAAATCGAAGGTACACAAAAAAGCTGGAGAAACTCAGCGGGTGCAGCAGCATCTATGGAGCGAAGGAAATAGGCAACGTTTCGGGCCGAAACGTTGCCTATTTCCTTCAGGGTTTCGGGCCGAAACGTTGCCTAGTTCCTTCGCTCCATAGATGCTGCTGCACCCGCTGAGTTTCTCCAGCTTTTTTGTGTACCTTTGATCAGACTTTACTGGCTTTACCTTGCACTAAACGTTATTCCCCTATTCATGTATCTGTACACTGTACAATGTCTCGACTGTAACCGTAAGTCTTTCCGCTGACTGGTTAGCAAGCAACAAAAGCTTTTCACTGTTCCTCGGTACACGTGACAATAAACAAAACTGACCTGAACTGATCCTCTACTTTGATTTCTTGCTTGTCATTAATACTTCATTAATTTGTTCCTGAGTTAAATCCGTATCAGTTTCACACATAAACTGCGTATAAGCCCTGTCCCACGGTACGAGTTCATTCCAAGAGCTCTCCCGAGTTTGCCCTGATTCGAACTGGGAGATTTACGGTAATGGCCGCTCGTCGGTACTCGGGGCTCTCGTGGACATTTTTCCAACATGTTGAAAAATCTTCACGAGTCTTCCCGTGCTTACCTGCCGTTGTCGATTCTTCCCGAGTACCTGCAGTTAGCGCTAAGAGACGTCCCCGAGCTCCGACGTACCCGCTACGTTCATTCTCCGTACTTACCACGAGTTTGATTTTTTTTAAACTCAGGAGAGCTCTTAGTATTAACTCGTACCGTGGGACAGGGCTTTATGTGTGTGTGAGAGAGAGTATGTGTATTTTCACATGCTGTTTATTATATTGTTTACAGTGTACTATGTTTACATATTCTGTTGTGCTGCTGCGAGTAAGAATGTCATTGTTCTATCTGGGACACACGACAATCTCTCTTTCCTGCCGCCTTAATCCAAATGTTCCTCAACAGAGATGTTCTTACTGTCCTTAACTTTATTTTTTTTTCTGAGTTTGAAGCGAAATATTGTAGGACTTCCTGAGGAAGTGCACAATATCTTTGGAAACATTAGCCTGTTTGTTTATACCAAGGGTTCCCAACCTGGGGTAAATTTACCCCCAGGGGGTAAATGTCGCCTACCCAGGGGGGAAAAATGTGTTGATTCTGGATTTCTACATATTTTTTCTCATTGACGGACTGTGTTTTGGTTCTGGTATACCGGTATCTGTTCATCATTAGTTGTTCATCAATAAGTGAAATAACATTGTTACGTGCTATTAAAGTTGCCTGGGATAAACGGGACGAACAAGGTTGGGGACCCCTGGTTTACACCCTTTCATTCAGCAATGGTTGAGTTTTTTTGGACAGCACCCATTTCTTGTTCAGACCCACCAGAGAAATGGCATATCCGGTTACTGCCAATGCTGGCTTAGAAATTCACTCATAGTGCATTTATTTGATGTGCCATATGAACCATACATAGTGCAGACTGAGCTTTGACTCCCTCTCTCTCTCTCTCTCTCTCTCTCTCTCTCTCTCGCTCTCTTTTTCTCTCTCTCTCTCTCCCTCCCTCTTTGTCTCTCTCCCTCCCTCCCTCTTTCTCTCCCTCTCCCTCCCTCCCTCTCCCCCCCTCTCTCCCCCCCTCTCACCCCCTCTCCCCCCCTCTCCCCCCCTCCCCCCCCTCTCTCCCCCTCCCCCCCTCTCTCCCCCTCCCCCCTCTCTCCCCCCCCTCTCTCTCCCCCCCTCTCTCCCCCTCTCCCTCTCTCTCCCCCCCCCCCTCCCCCCCCCCCCTTCCCCCCTCCCCCCCTCTCCCCCCCTCTCTCCCGCCTCCCTCTCCCCCCTCTCTCCCTCCCTCCCTCTCCCCCTCCTGTAGTTGTGCAAAGTCAAAAATAATGTCCCCAAATCTACCCAGCTCGGAGCTTATTCAGAGGTTGTTGAGTTTAATAGCTTGATGGCTGGAGGGAAGGAGCTGCTCCTGAGCCTGGAGTCCAGTCCTCCTGAGTTTCCAGGCTCCTGTACCTTCTTCCCGATGGCAGGAGTTTCCACAAAGTGCAGATTAATCACAATTCATAATGATGTTTTTGTCCCTGTGGCTGGAGTGAATTACTCCCTTCCCCGGAGTGACGACGTGTAATTTCCCCATGAGTAAAACTGCAAGGTTTCATCCCGTCACATTGGTAAGATTTCTGTTTTTTTTAAGACGGGCATGAGACTTCCTTCACGGATTGAATGGTGAAGAAACCCACAGGCGTTGTGTTTTGAGCAGTCGATGGTAATGCTATTTGTGAATTTTGTTGAGCATAGTGACATTTAAATGACACTTGGTCTGGTACGTGGATGGGAAAGGCTGCGAGGGATATCGACCAGAGGCAGCAGGTGAGACGAGTCTAGATGGGGCCTTTTGGTTGGCGTGGGCAAGTTGGGCTGAAGGGCCTGTTTCCGTGCTGTATGATTCGGGCAGCCACGGTAGCGCAGCGGTAGAGTCGCAGCCTTACAGCGAATGCAGCGCCGGAGACCCGGGTTCGAACCCGACTGCGGGTGCTGTCTGTACGGAGTTTGCACGTTCTCCCCGTGACCCGCGTGAGTTCTCTCCGAGATCTTCGGTTTCCTCCCACACTCCAAAGACGTACAGGTTTTGTAGGTAAATTGGCTTGATAAATGTAAAAATTGTCCCTAGTGGGTGTAGGATGGTGTTAGTGTTCTTGGCATACTCATTTGCATGAGGCAATTTGTTTAAAGAAATCATTTAAAAACTCCTGCGAAATTGTTCAGGACGAATGCATATCGTTTTCACAATTTGCGTAAAACTACCGGTGCAATGATTGCGGAGGGAATGTACGGGTGGCGTTTGGGTTGGGACCCTTCATCAGGCTGACTGGAGTAGGGGGGGGAGGAAGATGGCAAAGAGGGGCAGAGGTGGGACAAAGCCGCGAAGGGTGGCACGGTGGCGCAGAGCCAGGGACCCGGATTGGATCCTGACTACGGGTTCTGTCTGTACGGACTTTTCATGTTCTCCCTGTGACCATGTGGGTTTTCTCCGGGTGCCCCGGTTCCCTCCCACACTCCAAAGATGTGCAGGTTTGTATGTTAATTGGCACTTGTACAATTGTAAACTGTCCCCGGTGTAGTGGAGGTTAGTGTGCGGGGATCGCTGGTCAGCACAGACTCGGTGGCCGAAGGGCCTGTTTCCAAGCTGTGTCACTGAAGGGTAAAGTCGAAATTTGGTTTAGTTTAGAGATACAGCACAGGATCCGCGCTGACCAACGATCCCCGCACACTAACACTATCCTACATACTCTAGGGACAATTTTCAATTTTTACCGATGCCAATTGAACTATAGACTTGCAAGTGTGGGTGGAAAAGCAGTAGCACCCGGGGAAAACCCACGCGGCCAGGGGGAGACTCTGTACGAAACTTTGTACAGACAGCCCCCGTAGTCAGGATTAAACCTGGGTCTCAGGCGCTGTCGGGCATCAACTCTACCGCTGTGCTGCCCTGTCTGTGACAATAGACAATAGGTGCAGGAGTAGACCATTCAGCCCTTCAAGACAGCACCACCATTCAATGTGATCATGGCTGATCATCAACAATCAGTACCCCGTTCCTGCCTTCTCCCCATATCCCCTGACTCCGCTATTTTTAAGAGCCCTATCTAGCTCTCTCTTGAAAGTATCCATCTGCAATCCCTTATTATTACATTGGGAGAAAATGGTGTGGAATTAGCATCAGGCTAATTTATAGTTTGAATTTGATCTGGATTTACATTCAGTTTGGATAGCAAGGATGAGTTGGGCCGAAGGGCCTGTTTCCGTGCTGGATGACTCAATGGCCCTAGTTATCACTGTGAAGCTCTCTCCATCAACAAAAGTATCCAGAGAACCGGCCTCCACCGCCCTCTGAGGCAGAGAATTCCACAGTCTCACAACTCTCTGTGTGAAAAAGTGTTTCCTCAACTCCGTTCTAAATGGCTTACTCCTTATTCTTAAACGGTGGCCCCTGGTTCTGGACTCCCCCCAACATCGGGACCATGTTTCCAGCCTCTAGCGTGTCCAAACCTTTAATAATCTTATATGTTTCAATAAGAGACCCTCTCATCCTTCTAAACGCCAGAGTGTACAAGCCCAGCTGCTACATACTCTGTGGTATCTTGCTTCCCCAGGCCTCTGGAATCTTACAGCACTTCACAAAAGAAAATAGAACTTTATCTGCAGCCAACATAATTTGTATGGAAAGCATTGAGGTGGTGGCCTAAGGGCGTTCATCTAAGTCACGAGCACACGCCCTCAGGGAATCTACATTAAAACGGTGACTAAAGATTCACCTTGTTGACTTCTCCCTCACTTGCTGCTGGGTGCTGTGCTACTGTTGCGTGCTCTGGAATTGAAATGAAGGCGCAGATTTACATGGGCTTGGTGCCTTGTGGCATGTGCGTGCAGAGGCATTTATTCGTTTCTAGGTTAGAAATACAGCGCGGAAATAGGCCCTTCGGAACGCTGACCCGCCATCACCCCGTACACTAGCACTATCCCACACACTCGGGGCCAAGTTTACTGATATTAACCTGCAGATCTGACGAAGGGTCTCGACCCGAAACGTCACCTATTCCTTGTCCGCAGAGATGCTGCCACCTGTCCCGCTGAGTTACTCCAGCTTTTTGTGCCTAACCTACAAACCTGTGCTTTTTGAAGTGTGGGAGGAAACCGGAACCCATGCAGGTCACGGGGAGAACGCACAAATTCCGTATCGACAGCACCCTTAGTCAGAATCTAACCTGGGTCTCTGGTGCTATAAGCCAGCAATTCTACCGCTGTGCCACCATGCCACCCATGTGCCTGCCTCGGGAGAAAAAAGATGGCCGATGTTTCTGGTCGGGACACTTCTTCAGACACTGATGAAGGGTCCCAGCCAAAACGTCACCTATCCATGTTCTCCAGAGATGCTGCCTGCCCTGTTGTGTTACTTCAGCACTTTGTGTCTATCTTTGGTATAAACAATAGACAATAGGTGCAGGAGTAGGCCATTCGGCCCTTTGAGCCAGCACCGCCATTCAATATGATCATGGCTGATCATCCCCAATCAGTACCCCGTTCCTACCTTCTCCCCATATCCCCTGACTCTGCTATCTTTAAGAGCCCTATCGAGCTCTCTCTTGAAAGTATCCAGAGAACCGGCCTCCAACGCCTCCAACGTGTCACAGAATTCCACAGACTCACAGCTCTCTGGGTGATAAAGTGTTTTCTCGTCTCCATTCTAAATGGCTTACCCCTTATACTTAAACTGTGGCCCCTGGTTCTGGACTCCCCCAACATCGGGAACATGTTTCCTGCCTCTAGCGTGTCCAAACCCTTAATAATCTTATATGTTTCAATAAGATTGCCTCTCATCCTTCTAAACTCCAGAGTGTACAAGCCCAGTCGCTCCATTCTCTCAGAATATGACAGTTCCGCCATCCCGGGAATTAACCTTGTAAACCTACCCTGCACTCCCTCAATAGCAAGAATGGCCCTCCTCAAATTAGGGGACCAAAACTGCACACAATACTCCAGGTGTGGTCTCACTAGGGATCTACACAACTACAGAAGGACCTCTTTGCTCCTATACTCATCTTACTGGTCAAGTGCTGATGGAGGAGTTTATTATCTCCTCCAGATCAATGATTATATGTGGAAGAAACATGCCCTTGCACCCACCTCCTCCATCAGCGCCTCTTCTCCAGTAAGATGGTCTTCCCACTATCCCTATTTCAGGCAGGCTATGTCAGTGTTGGAGATACAAGGTTGGTGGGTGTATGGAACGAGCTGCCAGAGGAGGTAGCTGAGGCAGGAAGTATCACAACGTTTATGAGGCATTGGACAGATACATGGATAGGATAGGTGTAGGATAATGACCAAACGCAGGCAGGTGGGACTAGTATAGATGGGTCAGCATGGGCATGTTGGGCCGAGGGGTCTGTTTCCATGCTGTATGACCCTATGACTCTTTGAGTCTAGTTGCATTGAGAGTTAAAAGCGCTTCCATTTCACCGATTACACCGATTTCTGCTTGCAGATTTTTCTACGCTAAAACAAACCTGCCAATGTTTTTGAAGGAAGGCGATGATATTTCAAAGGGATTGTGTTTCAATTACATCAGACTTCTTATTTTTGGGGTATGAGTCTTCTGGAGTTGCTGCATAGTTTTTGATTGCCAGTTAATAGCCTTCAGCTTCCACACCATGATGTTAGCATGTGGACCATGTGATCAGCAGGCCAGGATTATTCACTGCAAGTCTAATTTGAAAGAACTCTTGGGGGAAATAATTCTCTGAAACTGTTTCACAACTGTGAGTGCAACATTTGTTTTGCAATTTCACAGTGGGTGGCTATTTAATGTTTGTTTAAATGAATATATATATATATATATATTAGGCACATCTTATCAAGATGGACCTTTGTTATTGCTGCCAAGTTTGAATTGGCTACATCGTGGCAGTGTGGCACGGTGGTGCAGCGGTAGAGTTGTTGCCTTACAGCGCCAGAGACCCGGGTTCGATCCTGACTACGGGTGCTGTCTGCACGGAGTTTGTCCGTTCTACCCGTGACCACTTGGATTTCCTCCGGGTGCTCCGGTTTCCTCCCACACTCCAAACACGCACAGGTTTGTCAGTTGATTGGCTTTGGTAAAAATTGTAAATTGTCCCTAGTGTGTGTGGGATAGTGCTAGTGTGCGGGGTGATCGCTGGGGTTGGCGCGGACTTGGTGGGCCGAAGGGCCTGTTTCCACGCTGTATCTCTAAACTCACCTAAACAAATTCAGTGTAGGAATATTTATGAAGGCATAAACAAAATTCAAAATGTTGTGGATAAATTTGAAGTGTATATAACTTTGGCATAAAGTTTGAAATAGAATCATTACTTTAACAAGAAAAAAAATGGAGTCCGCACCGGCGACAACCTACGACATCACCTACGTCAGGAGAAGTCAAGCTACACTCATTGGTGTCAAACCCACTGTCGCTGACTGTCTCCGAAAAGTTTTCAACATGTTGAAAATCCAGCGGCCGATTTGGCCAACGAATTGCCGTCGGGAAACATAGAAACATAGAAAATAGGTGCAGGAGTAGGCCATTCGGCCCTTCGAGCCTGCACCGCCATTCAATATGATCATGGCTGATCATCCAACTCAGTATCCTGTACCTGCCTTCTCTCCATACCCCCTGATCCCTTTAGCCACAAGGGCCACATCTAACTCCCTCTTAAATATAGCCAATGAACTGGCCTCAACTACCTTCTGTGGCAGAGAATTCCAGAGATTCACCACTCTCTGTGTGAAAAAAGTTTTCCTCATCTCGGTCCTAAAGGATTTCCCCCTTATCCTTAAACTGTGACCCCTTGTTCTGGACTTCCCCAACATCGGGAACAATCTTCCTGGCCAGTTCATTGGCCAGTTCATCGAGGCCAGTTCATTGGCTATATTTAAGAGGGAGTTAGATGTGGCCCTTGTGGCTAAGGGGATCAGAGGGTATGGAGAGAAGGCAGGTACGGGATACTGAGTTGGATGATCAGCCATGATCATATTGAATGGCGGTGCAGGCTCGAAGGGCCGAATGGCCTACTCCTGCACCTAATTTCTATGTTTCTATGTTTCTATGTTTCCTGCATCTAGCCTGTCCAACCCCTTAAGAATTTTGTACGTTTCTATAAGATCCCCCCTCAATCTTCTAAATTCTAGCGAGTACAAACCGAGTCTATCTAGTCTTTCTTCATATGAAAGTCCTGACATCCCAGGAATCAGTCTGGTGAACCTTCTCTGTACTCTCTCTATGGCAAGAATGTCTTTCCTCAGATTAGGAGACCCGTTACACCAGAATGTGTCCCTTATTTTGACCTTTTGTCCCTTGTTTGGGAGTGAGAACGTTGGGAACCCTAATGTACCTATTTAAAAACCTCTTAAATACTACTCTTGTATCTGCCTCCACCACCTCCCCTGGCAGCACGTGGGCCTTTTCCAGGACCTCCCGGCTTCTCCAGTTTCCTCCCGCGTAACCTTAGACTCTTTCATTCGTGTATTGAGTTTAAAGTGTATTTTCACAGCACAACCAATCCTCCCAAGGTTGTCAGGTTCATCTCAGGCTGGGATGTGAACTGTGAATTATCTCGGTTGTATGGGGAACTAAATATGGTTGTTAACATAATAGTTCTTCTTGGAAAGATAATTTCAGCTGAAATAAGTATTCATTTTAAATGTGGTCTGAAATTGCAGGATGGAAGTATCAAATACTAAAGGGCGTAGCTTTAAGGTGAGAGGAGAAAAGTTGAAAGGAGATTTGCGGGGCAAATTGTACACACCAAGGGTGGTGAGTGGCTGGAACATGCTGCCGGGGTTGGTGGTGGAGGCAGATATGATAGTGGCATTTCAGGGCATTGTAAATAGGGACATGGCTATGCAGGAAATAGAGGAATATGGCCTATTTACAATATATATTAATGATTTCGACGAGGGAATTGAATGCAACATCTCCAAGTTTGCAGATGACACGAAGCTGGGGGGGCGGTGTTCGAGGGATATGGATCACGTACAGGCAGATCAAAATTGGTCTTGGCATGATGTTCGGCACAGACATTGTGGGCCGAATGGCCTGTTCCTGTGCTGTACTGTTCCATGTTCTCTAACTTCAGGTGACCCCGGCATTCCCTCTCACTCCATCCCACCCCCACCCAAGTTGCACCAGCTTCTCGTTCTCACCTAGCAAACAGCTGACAATGACCTGCTTCTGTGATCAGCGTAACTTTTTTGCTATATCTCTCTCTCTACATCACCATCTGTACCGCTCATTACCGTTTCCTGCCGATACTCGGTCTGAAGAAGGGTCTCGACCCGAAACTTCTCTTCTCACCTCACATTCCTTCTTTCCAGAGATGCTTTACAATTTACAATTTTGTTGTACATGGTTCATGTTACAATGACAATAAATAAACTATTCTATTCTATTCTATGCTGCCTGACCCGCTGAGTTACTCCGGCATTTTTGTGACTATCTTCATTGTAAACCACCATCTGCTGTTCCTTCCTCCACAGGGTAGATTTGTATTCAGTGATTGCGCTTCAATGTGACCGCATGAACCGTTTGTAGCCTTGTGGGCCTGTCCCACTTAGGCTATTTTTAAGCGACTGTCATAGTCGTAGCAGGTCGCTGATAAACAGACGACATGACCCCCCCCCCCCCTTCGACATCAAATTTAAAACAGAATCATTACTTTTTAACAACAAAAAAAACGAAGTCTGCACCGGCGACAATCTACGTCAGGAAAAGTCAAGCTACGCTCATTGGCATCAAACCCACTGTCGCCGACTGCCTCCGAAAAATTTTCAACATGCTGAAAATTCAGCGGCGACCAGAAAGACGCTACGACTCTTTGGGCGACAGAGGAGACGACTCACGACCGTACAGGCGACACCCCGGAACTAGATAGGGTTCGTAAAGATCGTGGAGTCAGGGGATATGGGGAGAAGGCAGGAACGGGGTACTGATTGGTAACAATCAGCCATGATCTATTGACCATGTTGCAACAGTCATGTCGCCTAAAACAGACATGCCCATTATTTACACTGTTGACTGCAGGTGCAAAACTTGGCACAATAACCTCTGCAGCTGACACTGCCTTGGATCCCGGATGTAACTGAAGATTTCCTGGTTGAAAACCCACATCCACTGGAGACTTGCCCAGTAACAAGTCAGTGGATGTCAATGCTTGGCGGCCCATTCCCCCAGACGTTTTGTTTGTGCTTTGTGGGGGACCTTGAGTGGGGGGCCACCATCGACTCCACAGTCAAAAAGGCACAACAGAGGAAGCACAATCTGCCACTGGCAATGATGGTTCAATTCTACACGGCCATCGTAGAGTCTGTCCTCACCTTCTCCATCATGGTCTGGTTTGGCTCAGCCACCAAGCACGACACCTGGAGGCTGCAGCGAATCGTCCGATCAGCAGAGAAGGTTATTGGCTGCAACCTTCCCTCTATTGACGAACTGTACTCTGCAAGGGCCAGGAAGCGAGCGGGCAAGATCATCTCTGAACCCTCTCACCCTGGCCACAGGCACTTTGAATCACTTCACTCTGGAAGGCGACTCCGGACTGTCAAAGCTGCCACAACCAGACAAAAAACAGCTTTTTACTCACGAGTAGTTGCTCTACTCAACAGCCAAAAATCTGTTGACTCCCTTTGATCTGGTATTTTGTCGGTTCACATGCTTGATCAATGGTGTTTAATCATTAATGTTTTATTTTTATTAATGTTTAGTGTTTTCTGAGTCATTCGTAACTGTCACTGTATGTCACGTTGTTACTTGTGGGCGGAGCACCAAGGCAAACTCCTTGTATGTGAATACTTGGCCAATAAACTTACTTACTTACTTTTGGAAACTTAAACTGAAGTTAACTTTGATTTTGTAACAGGCATTACATTCGTCACATCAAGGTTCAGTTCAGTTTAGTTTATTGTCACGCTTACCGAGGTACAGCGGAAAGCTTTTGTTGCGTGCTATCCAGTCAGCGGTAAAGACAATACACAGTTGCTCCTCGACCTACGGTGGGGTTACGTTCCGATAAACCTATCGTAAATCGAAAATATCGTAAGTCGTAAACGCGTTTAATACAATTTGATCAGGTGACCGGAAGTGAGCGGGCGACTCGATGCCGTCGCCCAGCGTTTGCACCGTCGTAAAGTCGAAGCATCGTAAATTGGGGAGCATCTGTACACAATTACAATCGATCCATTTACAGTGTGTAGATACATGACAAGGAAATAACGTTCAGTGCAAGGTGAAGCCAGCAAAGTCCGATCAAGGATAGTCCGAAGGTCACCAATGAGTTGGCCACCAAAGATAGCTGGTGCCAATTGTGTTTACACCTGGAACTGGAACTCAGGCTTCTGAACGGTCCTTCCATAAGCTAGGGTGCTGTCCAATTCACCTCTACCCCATTGCGGACATTGGACTTTGTCTCTGGAACTGATGCGCTACAATGCTGAGAACTATATTCTGCACTCTGTATCTTCCCCTTTGCTCAACCTGTTGTACTTGAGTTTGGCGTGATTGTATTTATGTATAGTATTATCTGATATGTTTGGATAGCGTGCAAAACAAAGCCTTTAGAGTCAAAAGAGTCAGAGAGCATGGAAACAGACCTTTAGACCGCTGCTCCACCGTGCTGCCCGAATGATGGCTTGGGGCTGCATTGGCTGAGTACAAGTTGACTGGGGAGTTTCACGCAGTGAACAATTCTAATGGGAGGCTTCAGTCAGAAATAGATTGATAAATGTGGTCAATGTGAGAAGGTGGACAAAAATGCTGGAGAAACTCTGCGCGTGAGGCAGCATCTATGGAGGAAAGGTATAGGCGACGTTTCGGGTCGAGACTCTTCGTAGAAGGAATAGGCGACGTTTCGGGTATAGAACCTTCGAAGAAGGAATAGGCGACGTTTCGGGTCGAGACCCTTCGAAGAAGGAACAGATGACGTTTCGGGTCGAGACTCTTCGAAGAAGGAATAGGCGACGTTTCAGGTCTAGACCCTTCGAAGAAGGAATAGGCAACGTTTCGTGTCGAGACCCTTCTTCGAAGGGTCTCGACCCGAAACGTCACCTATTCCTTCCCTCCCCAGATGCTGCCTCACCCGCTGAGTTTCTCCAGCATTTTTGTCTACCTTCGATTTTTCCAGCATCTGTGCAGTTCCTTCTTAAACGCTCCCTAACGTGAGAAATGGTTTTACCCATTCTCTCTTTTGTGTCTCAGAAACATCGTATCAGGTGTCATATTGTAACAATTGAAGGGCCTGTCCCACTGTACGAGGTAATTCAAGAGTTCTCCCGAATTCTCCCCTGATTCGAACACGGTGAATGTCCGTAGCGGGTACGTAGGAGCTTGTGGATGTCTCGTAGCGGCCTGTACGAGTAAAAAGTAACAATTCTTTTCATCACAAGTTTTTTTTTACTCGTGGACATTAGGTGCAGGAGTAGGCCATTCGGCCCTTCGAGCCTGCACCGCCATTCAATATGATCATGGCTGATCATCCAACTCAGTATCCTGTACCTGCCTTCTCTCCATGTCCCCCTGATCCCTTTAGCCACAAGGGCCACATCTAACTCCCTCTTAAATATAGCCAATGAACTGGCCTCAACTACCTTCTGTGGCAGAGAATTCCAGAGATTCACCACTCTCTGTGTGAAAAATATTTTCCTCATCTCGGTCCTAAAAGATTAAAAGTTTTCCCCCTTACCCTTAAACTGTGACCCCTTGTTCTGGACTTCCCCAACATCGGGAACAATCTTCCTGCATCTAGCCTGTCCAACCCCTTAAGAATTTTGTAAGTTTCTATAAGATCCCCCCTCAATCTTCTAAATTCTAGCGAGTACAAGCCGAGTCTATCCAGTCTTTCTTCATATGAAAGTCCTGACATCCCAGGAATCAGTCTGGTGAACCTTCTCTGTACTCCCTCTATGGCAAGAATGTCTTTCCTCAGATTAGGAGACCAAAACTGTACGCAATACTCCAGGTGTGGTCTCACCAAGACCCTGTACAACTGCAGTAGAACCTCCCTGCTCCTATAGGAGCGGGAATGAGCCTGCAAACTCCTGGCTTTTGCGATCGTGTCAGAGCGCGGCAGGGTGATGATTACGTTACTGGACCCACCCGCACACTCAAAGAGTTCTGGACTATTGATTTCAAAACGTGAGTTTGATACCCACCCCAGCAGCTGGGAACTGTAAATCCAAGTCATGAAATAAATCTGGGATTTCAGTTGGTTTCAGTGTTGGTGATCGTGGAATTACCGGATTATCGTAAAAAACCTACTGATTCATTGAGAAGGAATTTTGTCATCTCACCCTCCTTAGACTTTAGACTTCAGAGATACAGCGCAGAAACAGGCCCTTCGGCCCGCCGAGTCTGTACCGACCAGTGATCCCCCTACACTAGCACTGTTCAACATACTAGGACAATTTACAATTTTACAGAAGCCAATTAACCTACAAATCTATCTGTCTTTGGAGTGTGGGAGGAAACCTGAGCACCCGGAGAAAACCCACTGAGTCACGTGGAGAAGGTACAAACTCTATACAGCCAACAACTGTAGTCTAAAAGTAAGGCTAAATATGCTAATAGGCAGCAGAGACACTTTGTGAAGGTAGCCAAAAATGCTGGAGGAACTCAGCAGGTGAGGCAGCATCTATGTGACGTTTCGGGTCGAGACCCTTCTTCAGACTTCCTCTGTGAAACTCAGTTCCAGGGCATTGACACTAACATGGACAGGGTGGCATAGTGGTGGAGTTGCTGCCTTTACAGCGCCAGAGACCCGCGTTTGATCCTGACTACAGGTGCCGTCTGCATGGAGTTTGTATGTTCTCCCCGTGGGTTTTCTCTGGGTGGTCCGGTTTCCTCCCACACTCCAAAAATGTACAGGTTTGCAGGTTAATTGGTTTCGGTAAAACTGTAAATTGTCCCTAGTGTGTGTGTGTGGGATAGTGCTAGTGTAAAGGATGATCGCTGGTCAGCGCAGACTTGGTGGGCTGAAGGACCTGTTTCCATGCTGGGTGTCACTAAAGTCTAAAGGGCCTGTCCCACTTACGCGATTTTTTTCGGCAACTTGCCGGCACCCGTCATGGTCGCAGCAGGTTGCCGAAAATTTTCAACATGTTGAAAAACCAGCGGCGACCAGAAAAAGGTACGACTCTTTGGGCGACTACTCACCACCTGTCGCGGGGTGACGCCTGTTTGGTCGTGAGTAGTCGCCCAGTAGTCGTACCTTTTTCTGGTCACCGCTGGATTTTCAACATGTTGAAAATTTTCGGCAACCTGCCGCGACTATGACGGGTGCCGGCATGTAGCCGAAAAAATCGCGTAAGTTGGACAGGCCCTTAAAGGTCGGGCTAAATGTGCTACATAGCAGCGGAGACACTTTGTACTGTGAAACCCAGTTCCGAGGCATTGTCATTACCATGGACAGGTTGAGATCAAAGACCCTATAGCGAGCAAGATAGACCACTCGATGAAAAAGACGTAGTACGGTCATGGGCAGATTACTGTGTGATTTTCGGCCCCATTTCCGTAACCGGCTTCCGTCTCCGCACCAAAGATCCCCTTGGATACTAGTGCGGAGACGGGAGCCGGTTACGGAAACATCCTCGTAAAAATAAAAGTTATTTGGTAAAAATCTTTTCCTCATTTTCAGAATTTTAATTTATTAACACAAACTGTTCCCCCGCAACGTTGATTACACTGCGGGTCGGGTCGGGTCCGGTTACGGAAATGGATGAAAAAAAGGCCCACGTTCCGTTCCGTTCCGTTGCGTACTACACGTCAGCCCGTTGCATTTCGCAGGAGTGGTCTATCTTGCTCCGACTATAGGATCTTTGGTTGAGATGTCAGGCCTGTTTGGACATAATGATAGAGACTGCTGCTTTCCGACCAACCTTACTGTCTCCGACTGCATTTCATCTCTGTTTGCTTTGTTGTTTATCTTCTCCCAGATAACAATGACCTATTCTACATTTTCCTTGATCTCCGTTCCATTTTTTGACACCATACTTCCTTATCTATGTATCCCATTCTCTCCCCTGAGACCCTTCTTCAGACTGAGAGTCAGTCTGGATGCGTCCAGTAAATGGGGGGGGGGGGGGGGGAGAGGGAAACAAAGAAGGGTCTCGACCCAAAGCATCACCCATTCCTTCTCTCCAGAGTCACTCCAGCATTTTCGGGTCTACCTTCGGTTCTAACCGGTGTGTCCTTGTTCATTTTCTTCCCCCTAGTTGGGATGACAGCAGCTCCGTCAGCAGTGGAATCAGCGACACCATAGACAACCTCAGCACTGACGACATCAACACCAGCTCCTCGATCAGCTCCTACGCCAACACTCCGGCCACCAGCCGCAAAAACCCTGACAACCAGGTAAAAGCAAATGCTTCAACGGTGCTTTTATAGTCGCACGTGCAGAGCGCGCGCGATCACAGAGAATTTATTTCTCATACTAACAGTCCAGTAGCGTATCGCCATCCCCCCCCCCCCCCAATCCACGATTAACAAGTGTACAGAAAGTGTTAAGACCCCGTCCCACTTTTCCGAGTTATTCACAAACTCTCCAGAGTTTCCCCTTGATTCGAACTCGGGGAATTACGGTAATAGCCGTTCGTAGGTACTCTGGGCTATTTTTTTAACTCGTGGACATTTTTCAACATGTTGAATAAACGTCCCGACTTACCTGATGCCCCGACTTCCTACGGCTGGCATTACGAGCCGCTACGAAACATCTACGGACTCCATCGAGCTCGCTACCGACATCGCCCGACATTCCCCGAGTTCGAATCAAGGGGAAAACTTGGGAGAGTTCGTGAGTAACTCGGAGAAAGTGGGACAGGGGCTTTACAGAAATAGTCTATTGAGCCCGAATGTGGAAGATTCTGGGATCAAAGGCCACAGGCTCAGAATTAATGGACGCTCCTTTAGAAAGGAGATGAGGAGGAATTTATTTAGTCAGAGGGAGGTGAATTTGTGGAATTCATTGCCACAGGCAGCTGCGAAAGGCTCGGATAAAGTGGATATGGGAGAGTCTAGGACCAGAGGCCATGGCCTCAGGATTCACACTTAGTAATTGTGATATTACGATTTGTTGAATCTGCAGACTAGATTTATACAATGGCTGTTTATAATGTGACATTCTTACATTATTTATCTTGGCCTCAGAGAACCACATGTATTGCTGGTCACCTGGATATTATTATTTTTTTAATGGTAGTATTTTATCCTTACCTTGAACAATAGGAGTTTTTATCTGGGGATATTTTTAAGGAGAGATTGACAGATTCTTGATCAGTACGGGTGTCTGGGGTTATGGGGAGAAGGCAGGAGAATGGGGTTAAGAGAGATAGATCAGCCATGATTGAATGGCGGAGTTGACTTGATGGGCCGAATGGCCTAATTCTGCTCCTATCACTTATGAACTGATGAACACAAGCTGCATACTCCAGATCACCCCATTCTGTTTATCTCACAGGTGAAAATAAAATGTACCATTTTTAACTGTGAAAGGCGTCTGGTAGATTAAGGCATTTAACTAGATTTGTGAAGTTAGGAATTCATCATCAACTCACCAACATTTTATATATCCCACATCCGTGCCACGATAAAGCAGTGCTTGCACTCCTCAAAAAAAATAATTCCTGAAATAGAATTCCAAATTACCTGGAATTTGATGGTATTTTCCCCCTCGGTCAGCCTTCCCCAACTGCACGTGTGCGACCGCTGCCCCGACTGTGCACGCACGGATACCGGCCCCACCGCGCATGCGCGGGGAGTCGGAGTCACTACCGCGCCATTTTTAATTGTGACGCGGCTGACGGGCCTCCCCCAACTGCGCAGGCGCCGATGGTCGTAAATATACGGGTACATACTTTATTTTCCGCAAATCATCCGGATTGGACCCCTTCGCGTCTCCCCGTGCGTGCGCAGTGGGCCCGGATTCCGCTCGCGCTCAGTCGGGGGCGGCAGTCGCACACGCGCAGTTAGCGATGGCTCACCCGGGCCGGGACATTTCCCGGGAATTATTTCATTTCCCTAAAATTACCCGAAGACCACCGGAATTTCCCGAATTTCAGGTAATTTCCTTCAAAGTGGAAAGGCGGCGTTACAGAGTGATTGTGATGGGTTGTTGTTTCTGTAGCTACAGACAGATGCGGAGAAGCATTCGGACAGAAACTCTACTTGGTCTGGCGAAGAGCTGAAGAGATCAGACGGTGGGTCCGACAGTGGGATTAAGATGGACGCCAACTCAAAGTGGAGACGGAACCCATCGGATGTCTCCGACGAGTCGGAGAAGAGCAGTTCCAACAAGAAGGCAACGGTAATTTCCCAGACAGGATCGTGGCGTCGGGGAATGACGGCCCAGATCGGAATCACCACACCCAGGGCAAAGACCTCCACCAACACTCTCAAGGGCCACGGTGCAGGTAAGGAGAAGCGAGCTATTCGCAAATGGGACCGACAGAGCGCTGGATAACTCAACGGGAATGTCGGGGTCCCTGGACAAGAGTCGAGGGAGGAGGTATAGCGACAGGTGTTACATCTTCTGCGGTTGCAGGGGAAGGTACCTGGGGAGGGGGTGGCTTGGGTGGGAAGGGATGAGTTAACCAGGGAGTTGCGGAGGGAACGGTCTCTGCGGAAGGCGGAAAGGGGTAGAGATGGGTTAGCTGTCCATTGTCAATAGGCAATAGGTGCAGGAGTAGGCCATTTGGCCCTTCGAGCCAGCACCGCCATTCAATGTGATAATTGCTGATCATCCCCAATCAGTACCCCGTTCCTGACTTCTCCCCATATCCCCTGACCCCACTATTTTTAAGTGTCAGAGTGAGGCTAAACGCAAATTGGAGGAACAGCATCTCATATTTCGCTTGGGCAGCTTACAGCCCAGCGGTATGAATATTGATTTCTCTCACTTCAGGTAGCCCCGGCATTCCCCCTCTCTCTATCCCTCCCCCACCTGTCACACCAGCTTCTCGTTCTCACCCAACAAACAGCTTACAATGGCCTGTTTCCTTTATCTTTGTTACTTATTTGCATATCTTACATTCATTGTCGTTTATCTCTCGTTTCCCTCATCCCTAAACAGCCTGAAGAAGGGTCTCGACCCGAAACGCCACCCATTCCTTCTCTCCAGAGATGCTGCCTGTCCCGCTGAGTTACTCCAGCTTTCTGTGTCTTATCAACTAGGCATCATGTGTGGTATAAACATTGTGGGCCAAAGGGCCTGTTCCTGAGCTGTACTATGTCCTATGTTCTATGTTTGACTGATTAGCATGCAAACAAAAGACTTTTATTGTCCCTCGATACACGTGACAATAATGTTTTTTTTTTTTTTTTAGTATGTTTTAAAGTGTGCATTTTGTGTTTCTTCGTGTGTTTTGTGTGGGGGGTGGTGTGGGGGGGTAAGGGGGAACCGCTTTGGTCGCCTCCTCCATGGAGAGGCAACTTTTTCCAGGTCGCCTCCCCCGTGGCCTAACATCAAGGATCGGCGCGGCCTTTCCCGGAGACACGCCCGGGGCTTCAGCGGCGGGCGCAGCGTGGACTCTCGGCGTGGAGCGGGTGAGCCCTCGCTGGGGCTCGCTGGAGGGGAGCGCTCCGTTTCGCTGGCCCGGGGCAGCCGGCAGCCTGAAGTCGCAGCCTGAAGCCGCGGTCTGCAGAGCTCCAGCTGGTGCAGCGTCTACAGCCCGGCATCCCTCGTGGGGGACCCGGGGGAAGAAGAAGCCATCACTGCCGGCCCGCGGCCAACTTCTACCGCGGGGCCGGCATGGACTTACCATCACCCCTGGAGGGGAGCTTCGACCGCCGGCCCTGCAGTCTACGGTGCTTCTGGCTGCGGCGGGGACTTTAAATCTCGAACTCCGGCCTGCGGCCTACAACAATCTAAAGCCGCGGTCTCCGGTGAGGAAGAGCCGATCCTGGACTGACTGGACTCTGGTCCTGTACACGGGGGGGAAATGGAGGAGGACTGGCCAAATTTTTGTGCCTTCCACCACAGTGATGAATGCTGTGGTGGATGTTTGTGTTACAGTTTTATTGTGTGTTCTTTATTATTGTACTGCTGCTGACAACCCAAATTTCCACCAACCCTGGTTGTGTGGCAATAAATTATATCTATCTATCTATCTATCTAATAAATGAAACTAAACTGAATTAGAGTCGGCACATTAGCACAGCATTAGAATTACTACCTTACAACGCCAGAGAGGCGGGTTCGATCCTAACTATGGGTGCCAATGGAATGTTGGCCTTCATAAGAAACATATTAGAAACATATAAAATTATAAAAGGACTGGACAAGCTAGATGCAGGAAAAAATGTTCCCAATGTTGGGCGAGTCCAGAACCAGGGGCCACAGTCTTAGAATAAAGGGGAGGTCATTTAAGACTGAGGTGAGAAAAAACTTTTTCACCCAGAGAGTTGTGAATTTATGGAATTCCCTGCCACAGAGGGTTGTGGAGGCCAAGTCACTGGATGGATTTAAGAGAGAGTTAGATAGAGCTCTAGAGGCTAGTGGAGTCAAGGGATATGGGGAGAAGGCAGGCACGGGTTATTGATAAGGGACGATCAGCCACGATCACAATGAATGGCGGTGCTGGCTCGAAGGGCCGAATGGCCTCCTCCTGCACCTATTTTCTATGTATCTATGTTTCTGTGTCTGTATGGAGTTTGTATGTTCTCCCTGTGACTGCGTGGGTTTTCTCTGGGTGCTCCAGTTTTCTCCCACGCTCCAAAGAGACATACAGGTTGGCATGTTAATTGGCTTGGGTAAAAATTGTAAATTGTCCCTAGTGTGTAGGATAGTGCCAGTGGACGAAGTGTTCGTTGGTCGGCACAGACTCGCCAGGCTGAAGGGCCTGTTTCCGCGCTATATCTATAAAGTCCGAAGTTTTGTTTAGTTTAGAGATACAGCGGGGAAACAGATCCTTCAGCTCACAGAGTCCGCGCCGACCAGCGATCCCCGCACACTAACACTACCCAACACACACACTAGGGACTATTTACAATTGTACCAAAGACAAACTCATACGTCTTTGGAGTGTGGGAGGAAACCGGAGATCTCGGAGAAAACCCACACAGGTCACGGGGAGAACGTGCAAACTCGATACAGACAGCACCGGTAGTCAGGATCGAACCCGGGTCTCTGGCGCTGTGAGGCAGCAACTCTACCGCTGCGCCACTGTGCAGCTAAACTAAAATATAATATGTTGATACTCAGAAGAAACAGGGCAGTATCTGGAGAAGATATTTATTTCACTTAAATCACTGTGATGTTGATGAAGTTGATGTTGATGTATATTTATTTTTTTGTATAGCCAAAACCGATGACGTTAAGGTGTCGGAGAAGGGCAGGTTGTCTCCCAAGTTGACGAACGTTCACCGTTCCCCTTCGGACGCGGGCCGCAGCAGCGGGGACGAAAGGAAGAAGCCCCCTTCCAGCGCGCCGCGCTCGGCCACGGGGACGAACACGTTTGGCTTCAAGAAGCACGGAGGCTCGTCGGGAGGCATCACCATCATCACGGCCAGTGGGGTCACCATCACCAGCGGGTCGGCCACGCTGGGCAAGATGCCCAAGTCGTCAGGCCTGGTGGGCCGAGGGTCCGGGCGGAAAGCCAGCGTGGACGGCTCGCAGAACGCGGAGGAGAGCTACCTTATTCTCAACGGGCGCACCAACCTGCAGTACCGCAGCCTGCCCCGACCCAGCAAGTCCAACAGCCGGGGGACCGGCAACAGGTCCAGCACCAGCAGCATAGACTCCAACATCAGCAGCAAATCGGCCGGGATTCCCGTCTCGAAACTGAAAGAGCCGTCCAAGGCAGCCTCGGGCAACCCCATGCCTCTGTTACCCAACCAGACGGATAGAGAGAAGGGTGTACAGTCTGACACGGAGTGTGTGCCTTCATTGAACTCGGCCAAAGCCAATCCTTTGCAAATTGCAGCCAACAGCACTCAGGGTACTCGACAGCAAGGATCCAAATACCCTGACATCGCTTCCCCCACCTTACGCAGGCAAGTCATCATACTTCATCATTGCAACCTGTGCATGCAAGAAATTGAAAAGACTAGGCTTGTATTCACTGGGCTTTAGAAGGATGAGGGGGCTATCTTATAGAAACATATACAATTACAAAAGGACTGGACAAGCAAGATGCAGGAAATATGTTCCCAATGTTGGGCGAGTCCTGAACCAGGGGCCACAGTCTTAGAATAAAGGGGAGGCCATTTAAGACTGAGGTGAGAAAAAACGTTTTCACCCAGAGAGTTGTGAATTTATGGAATTCCCTGGCACAGAGGGCAGTGGAGGCCAAGTTACTGGATGGATTTAAGAGAGAGTTATTAGATAGAGCTCTAGGGGCTGGTGGAGTCAAGGGATATGGGGAGAAGCAGGCACGGGTTATTGATTGTGGACGATCAGCCATGATCACAATGAATGGTGGTGCTGGCTCGAAGGGCTGAATGGCCTCCTCCTGCACCTATTGTCTATGTTTCTAAATGAGCGCAAATTATTTTTTTTAATTTTATTACTGACTGTGTTTCATTTGTCACACGCTGTGAGCTCGCTTTTCATTAGGCTGTCCAACAATCTGTGGGAATATGTTAAGAGAGTTCCATCTGAATATCGGCACATAAATACTGGAGTAACTCAGCGGGACAGGCAGCATCTCTGGAGAAAAGGAATGGGGGACGTTTTGGATCGAGACCGATCTTCAGACTGAGAGTCGGGGGGAAAGGGAACTGAGAAATATAGACGGTGATATAGAGAGAGAGAGAACAAATGAATGAAAGATATGCAATGTAACGATGATGAATGAAACCGGCCATTGTTGGCCGTTAGCTAGGTGAAAACGGGTTACAGACAATGAGACTCATCAAGACGTTAGTGAAATCTTTCTTTCATTTGTTCTATATCACCGTCTATATCTCTCGCTTCCTTTTCCCTTCACTCTCAGTCTGAAGAAGGGTCTCCACTGTCAGAGTGAGACCCAAAGCAAATCAGAGGAGC
Source organism: Amblyraja radiata (assembly GCF_010909765.2). Taxonomy (NCBI): domain Eukaryota; kingdom Metazoa; phylum Chordata; class Chondrichthyes; order Rajiformes; family Rajidae; genus Amblyraja; species Amblyraja radiata. Next base: position 4,935,237 of record NC_045975.1, on the reverse strand, counting down.
AGCACCTCATATTTCGCTTGGGTAGCTTACACCCTCCTGGTATGAACAATGACTTCTACAACCCCAAGTAACCCTTGCTGTCCCTCTCTCTCCATGCCTCGCCCTTCCTATTGCACCTACCAGTCTGACTGTCCCCTGATGAAATGTTACCTTTGTTTGTTTCATTGTCACCTTCTCCTAGCTCCCAATGATCTAATCTACATTTTCCTCGTTCACATCCCCTTTAATATCTCGTTTTAACACCTTACCGTTCCTTATCTCTATGTCTCCCTCTCCCCTGACTCTCGGTCTGAAGAAGGGTCTTGACCTAAAACTCCACCCATTCCTTCTCGCCAGAGACGCCGCCTGAACGGCTGAGTTACTCCAGCATTTTGTGTCTATCTTCGGTGAAAACCAGCATCTGCAGTTCCTTTCTGCACAGTTGAACTGCTCATAAGCTTGGAGGAGGCAAGGAGCCAACAATTGAATTGGATGAATGGATGAATAAGTTTATTGGCCAAGTATTCACATACAAGGAATTTGCCTTGGTGCTCCGCCCACAAGTGACAACATGACATACAGTGACAGTTAGGAATGACACATTAAACATTAAACATTAATAATAAAACCTTATTGATTAAACATGTGAATTAAATGAAATACCAGAGCAAAAGGGAGGCTACAGATTTTTGGTTATTGAGTAGAGCTACTACTCGTGGGGGAAAAAAGCTAATTTTATGTCTGGCTGTGGCAGCTTTGACAGCCCGGAGTCGCCTTCCAGAAGGTAGTGATTCAAAGAGTTTGTGGCCATGGTGAGAGGGGTCAGAGATGATCTTACCCGCTCGCTTCCTGGCCCTTGCAGTGTACAGTTCATCAATGGAGAGAAGTTTGCAGGGAGGAAAAATGGAATTGAATTGAATACGTTATTGCCCCAAGTGACAAGTCCCAGTGAAATTCTTTGCTTGCATACCCAAGGGTGCTGACAGAGTTACACAGTACCCCCGCGCCAGGTCCCCCTTTGCCCTCCCCCCCTCCTCACGGCAGTCCCCACACACCGAGTCCCAGTTGTCCGATCCCTCGGCAGCGGCAATGGGAGAAATTAACAAAAGCATACAAATCTAAAGGACATTATATAATTCAGCCCCTGGGATTCATTAGTTAAACAATGATGCCCAGTGTAAAAGCACCTCACAAACCGCAGACTGAAGAATCACTGACACAGTGAAACACAGTAAAAGTGATTAAGAAGAGTAATTTGATAGGTGATTTAAAACAATTTGGAATGCAAGCCTGATCCTAAATGTCATCGTTGCGAAAATTAGCTTTAATGACTGGTCTGTTCTCAATATTGCCACATTTAATAACATCAAATATTTGTGATTGACTGCTAATTTTATAGCCTCAGTCCCCATACAAGGAACTAAACTAAATATTAATACTAATTACAATGTGGTGCTTTGACTTGCTCCTCCATTCATCCCCCGTTTTCCTTAGTTTACAAGTACGGCACGGAAACAGGCCCTTCGGCCCACCGAGTCCACGCCGACCAGCGATCCCCTCATTTCCCCTCTTTAGAAAACAAATATTTTCCCACCATTGAAAAGGGTCCCGACCCGAAACATCACCTATCCATGTTCTCCAGGGATGCTGCCTGATCTGCTGAGTTACTCCAGCACTTAGTGTCTTTCCTTGGTAAATGAGTATCTGCAGTTCTTTGTTTCTACGTTTGTAGATGTGACTTTAACATAGTGACCTCATCACTACTAACCACTCCCCATATCAGAAGTATAAATGCAACCTCCCCACCCATTGATCCCACTTCTGACACCATGTAAAGATTGGTTCCAAACACACTGTTGTCTTTACTACTATTTATTGGTAATACACAAACGTTGCTGCCCTAGCTGTACGTGGTCTGTCACAGGAGCTAGAGAGAGATCAATGGGTGGGGAGGTTGCATTTATACTTGTGATATGGGGAGTGGTTAGTAGTGGTGAGGTCAGTATGTTAAAGGCACATCTACACGTACAGCTAGGGCAGCAACGTTTGTGTATAACCAATAAACAGTAGTAAAGACAACAGTGTGTTTGGAACCTCTCTTTACAACTTTATCCACCGTGTGTCTTTTAAATGACAATAGACAATAGGTGCAGGAGTAGGCCATTCGGCCCTTCGAGCCAGCACCGCCATTCAATATGATCATGGCTGATCATCCGCATTCAGTACCCCGTTCCTGCCTTCTCCCCATATCCCCTGACTCCACTATCTTTAAGAGCTCTATCTAACTCTCTCTTGAAAGCATCCAGAGAATTGGCCTCCACTGCCTTCTGAGGCAGAGAATTCCACATATTCACAACCCTCTGTGAAAAAGTGTTTCCTCTTCTCCGTTCTAAATGGCCTACCCTTATTAACATAGAAACATAGAAAATAGGTGCAGGAGGAGGCCATTCGGCACTTCGAGCCAGCACCACCATTCATTGTGATCATGGCTGATCGTCCCCAATCAATAACCCGTGCCTGCCTTCTCCCCATATCCATTGACTCCACTAGCCCCTAGAGCTCTATCTAACTCTCTTAAATCCTTATTCTTAAACTGTGGCCCTTGGTTCTGGACTCCCCCAACATCGGGAACATATTTCCTGCCTCTAGCCTGTCTAAACCCTCAATAATCTTATATGTTTCAATAATAACAATCCCTCTCATCCTAAATTCCAGAGGCATGGAGTTTTATAGTTCATGCCTCAACTGTCTCCTCTGGCAGCTTGCTCCACCCTCCGAGTTAAAATGTTGCCTCTCAGGCTCCGATTAAATCTTGCTCCTCTCACTGCAAACCTATGTCCTCTGGTTCTTGATACCTCACCCTATACTCAGCGGGTGAGGCAGCCTCGTGCAATCCTTGCATGTCTCACCCGCTGAGTTTCTCCAGCATTTTTGTCTACCTTCGATTTTTCCAGCATCTGTAGTTCTTTCTTAAACGTGTTCACAGAAGGTGTGCGGCTTTGCGTAGGACGCGGTACAGCTGGAGCTCGGCCTCGCTCGGGACGAGCGCTCGGCGGCCGGATGATTACGGGGGAAAAAATCCGGCTGCGGGCCGGATGATTTCGGGTTACGGGCCGCATTCGGCCCGGGGGCCGCAGGTTGCCGACCTCTGCTCTAAACTAAACTAAAAATCTATCCTGTCAAGTCTCAGTGTAATTTTGTGTGCTTCAGGGCACAATATGAATGTATGCTTTACACATTTTAAGAATAAAGACATCGCCCCAGAAACTAAAGACCAGTGTCACATAATGCTTCCTTTATTTTGTTGATAAATGGTAGCGGCAAACTTTGCAATTATTGACTTCAACCGCAAACCTTAATCAAGATTCCACATGTGATGTTGGTAGAAACTCTTACTTGCTTGCAGCAGTCCAAGGCAAAGATATAAATGATCAAAACCTCTTTACATTCGCAGATTAATTTAACACTTGTACCATTATCTAGGTTAAATTACCCCGATGAAAAGACTTTCACTTCATCCATCAGCACTTCTTTAAAATAATAATGGATTGTGAGGATTAGGTATTAAGTTCTGTCTAGACGTCAGGCGAAAAAGAGCACGTCTTTGAAAATAGAAGTATTTAATCATTTTAAACAAAGGGCTGCGTTTGGAAAATGTCAAGAGTTTTTCCAGCCACTTCTCAGCTGTGTCATTTGGTAAACTGATTTTTTTTTTTCCACCCACCCTGTGCCTCCAGGTGTTTGTTCGAATAGGAACAATAGTGTATTGTTGAAATTAAAGACACCACTTTAAGTCTTTTTGTCTTTCTGTTAAACAGACTGTTCGGGGTCAAGCCAAGTGCCAAGCAAGTGCCTGTCACAACTGTGGATAACATGAAGAACTCCACTGTCATTTCCAATCCCCACGCCACGATGAACCAGCAGAGCAGCCTGGACTCTCCCCCCTCCTGCCTGGGCAGCGGAGGCAGCAGCCCGCTCTACGGCAAGGCCTCGGACATGATACAGTCCCCCCTGGCTTCCAGCCCAGCTTCGCTCCATTCCAATGGGGCTCCCTGGGGCACCAGCCTGACCAGCTCCTCCACCATCAGTAAGGAGGGCCCTGGATACCAGTCGATAAGCAGCCTGCACACCAGCTGTGAGTCCATCGACGTGTCTCTCGGCAGCAACGGTGGTGGTCTCAGCCACCACAACTCGTGCGGCGGGCTGATGCCTTCCTCCAAAGATGAGTGTCTTACTCCTTTCGTCAGGACCAGCAGCATTAAGGCATCGTTGCCTGAAAGGTAGGAAATGCGGACAATCTTGTTTGACGTGTTCTTGACAACTTAAAAATCTATTTGCTCCTTTTTTCACCAAGGATCCCATTTAATTTCATCATTCGCAACAGAACTAGGTGACAATAGTTTGAAGAAGAACTAGTGACATGTTGTGGGGCTAAGAAAGGGAGGAGAAAGTAAGGACTACCTGAAATTATAGAAGTCAATGTTCATGCCGCTGGGGTGCAGACTGCCCAAGCGAAATATGAGGTGCTGCTCCGAGGAGCAGCACCTCATATTTCGCTTGGGCAGTTTGCACCCCAGCGGTATGAACATTGACTTCTATAATTTCAGATAGTCAATAGACAATAGGTGCAGGAGTAGACCATTTGGCCCTTTAAGCCAGCACCGCCATTCAATGTGATCATGGCTGATCATCCCCAATCAGTACCCCATTCCTGCCTTCACCCCATATCCCCTGACTCCGCTATTTTTAAGAGCCCTGTCTGGCTCTCTCTTGAAAGCATCAAGAGAACCTGCCTCCGCCGCCCTCTGAGGGAGAGAATTCCACAGACTCACCACTCTCTGTGAGAAAAAGTGTTTCCTCGTCTCCGTTCTAAATGGCCTTACTTTCTCCTCCCCTTCTCAGCTCCCTCAGCCCACTGGCTCCACCTCTTCCCTTCTTTCTTCTTCCCCCCCACCCCCCCCCCCCCCAACCTCACATCAGTCTGAAGAAGGGTTTTGGCCCGAAACGTTGCCTATTTTCTTCGCTCCATAGATGCTGCCGCACCCGCTGAGTTTCTCCAGCATTTTTGTCTGCCTTCAATTTTCCAGCATCTGCATTTCCTTCTTAAACATGTTGTGGGGCAAAGGTTTGTCTTTAGTCTCTGGGCTCAACGAATGCATATTATTTCCCCTTCATTATATATTCAACCATAGAATCATACGGAACGGAAACAGGCCCTTCGGCCCTACTGCCCCATGCCGGCCAACTTTCACCATCTACACTACATTTGGCTCATATCCGTTCAAACCTTTCCTAACCACGCACCTGTCCAAATGTTTCTTAAATGCTGTGATAGTCCCTGCCTCGACGACCTCCACTGGCAGTTCACTACGGAAGTGCCGGCGCTGCCCAAGCAGCTGAGGCTCGCCTGCAGTCTGTCTTTTTTGTTTTCTTTTGTCCCGTTGGACGTATGTTTTAGTTTATTTTTAGTTGTGTATGTGTGGGGGGGTGGGGGAAGCTTGTTTTACTCTCTTCCTTCGGGGGGATGCAACCTTTTCTTTGTCGTATCTCCATCTCCGTCTCCGTCTGCGCTGAGGCCTAATCGCGGAGCTGGCGGCCTCCAACTGGGCCCGACCTCGAGGCTCCGGAGGCAGAGCCAGGAATCAACACCGCGAAGCTGGCCGACTTCGGGGCTGTGGTGGCGCGGCGGCCCGACTTCGGAGCCTCGGAGGCTTCGTCCGCGGGCCCAGTGGACGACAACATCGGGAGCTCGCAGGTCACAGGTTGGTGACCGGTCCTCCGGAGCTCCCGCAACAACAGCTTCGTCCGCTGGACTGGAGGGTGGCAGCTTCCTTCTCCTCCGGGACGCGGGGTTTGAACCGGCCCGTTCGCGGAACTCGGATTCGGCCGCGGGACTTACCATCACCCGGCGGGGGGGGGCCCAACATCGAAAGCCTGGATCGCCTCAACGCAGAGGGAGAACAAGGAAGGAAGAGACAAGGACCTTAAGACTTTTGCCTTCCATCACAGTGAGGAGGTGCCTGGTGGACTCACTGTGGTGGATGTTAAACTGTGTTAAGTGTGTATTCTGTTATTTTATTCTCAGTCATGACTGCAAGGTACGTAATTTCATTCAAACTAAAAGTTTGAGTGACAATAAAGGATACTTTATACTTTATACTTTGTGTAAAACAAGCTGCCCCTCAGGTTCCTATTAAATCGTTCCCTCCTCACCTTAAACCTATGTCATCTGGTTCTTGATTCCAAAAGATCAGCCAAAAGAGCGGTCAGTGATATAGATATTCAGAAAAAGAATGCAGGAAATTCTTACAGCACACATTTGGTATAATTGACCAAAGATATGTTAATCCCTGAGGGATCAAAATATCATTATAACTTTATTAGTCATAGAGAGAGTCATGGAGACTCACAACTCGCCCACACCGGCCAACATAGAAAATAGGTGCAGGAGGAGGCCATTCGGCCCTTCGAACCAGCACCGCCATTCATTGTGATCATGGCTGATCGTCCCGTATCAATAACCCGTGCCTGCCTTCTCCCCATATCCCTTGACTCCACCAGCCCCTAGAGCTCTATCTAACTCTCTCTTAAATCCATCCAGTGACTTGGCCTCCACTGCCCTCTGTGGCAGGGAATTCCATAAATTCACAACTCTCTGAGTGAAAATGTTTTTTCTCACCTCAGTCTTAAATGACCTCCCCTTTATTCTAAGACTGTGGCCCCTGGTTCTGGTCTCGCCCAACATTGGGAACATTTTTCCTGCATCTAGCTTGTCCAGTCCTTTTATAATTTTATATGTTTCTATAAGATCCCCCCCCATCCTTCTAAACTCCAGTGAATACAAGCCTACATGTCCCATCTACACTAGTCCCACCTCCCTGCGTTTGGCCCACATCCCTCTAACCTGTCCTGTCGATGTACTAGAACATAGAACATAGAAAATAGGTGCAGGAGTAGGCCATTCGGCCCTTCGAGCCTGTACCGCCATTCAATATGATTATGGCTGATCATCCAACTCAGTATCCCGTACCTGCCTTCTCTCCATACCCCCGATCCCTTTAGCCACAAGGGCCACATCTAATTCCCTCTTAACTAACTCCGGCAGCTCGTTCCATACGCCCACCGCCCTTTGCTTGAAGAAATTACCCCTCAGATTCTTATTAAACATTTCCCCCCCATCACCTTAAACCTATGTTTTCTGGTTCCCGATTCCCCTACTCTGGGCAAGAGACTGCCATTGATGAATGTATTTTTCTTGAGCATCGGAAATGGGTTCTGACCTCTTTGTGCACTGTTGCACTATAATATTCTGGGCTCGTCGAAACAATGCCCAGAAATGTCAGTCACTGGCAAGTGGATAGTAGCACCACAGTTTATTAGTAAGTGGAATTGGCCGGGCTGCTTAACCAGATGCATGAGATAATCAGAAGAAGAGAATGTACGATCATGCATGAAAATTTTCAAACGAGGAAGACTATTAAATCCAAACTCCATCTATATCTTTTGCAATTAATTATTGATCTTCACGTGAGAAATCTTGGGCTAGCATTACATCCTGCTGTAAATGGCAAAAACATATTGTAGCAAATTGAACTCAATCCCTCAATTAGGTGTGGCACTGTAGCGCAGCGGTAGATTTCCTGCCTCACAGCATCAGAGACCTGCATTCGATCTTCCCCACGGGTGCCGTCTGCGTGGAGTTTGCACGTTCTCCCTGTGACTGCGTGGGTTTTCTCCGGGTGCTGCGGTTTCCTCCCACACTCCAAAGACGGACAGGTTTGTAGGTTAATTGGCTTCGGTAAAATTGTAAATTAACATTAGTGCATAGGATAGGAGTCTGAAGAAGGGTTTCGACCTGAAACGTTGCCTATTTCCTTTGCTCCATAGATGCTGCCTCACCCGCTGAGTTTCTCCAGCATTTTTGTCTACCTAGGATTAGAGCATGGTGTGATTACTGGTCGGCGCGGACTCGGTGGGCTGAGAGGCTTGTTTCCGCACTGTGTCTCTAAAGTTTAAAGTTTCTAAATGTAATTAATGCCAGTAGGTAAACTGTTCCAGTGGGCATCCAGAGGAGTGAATCTTCTGAATATACTAAAATTTTGTCATAAATGTTGTCCATTTTAAATAACCGTTCGTTACATTCAAATCGATCACAATGAACAAAAATACCACCTTAAAACCTCCTCCTCGTCCATTGATCCCAATGTTGGGCGAGTCCAGAACCAGGGGCCACAGTATTATGCCCCTGTCCCACTTAGGAAACCTGAACGGAAACCTCTGGAGACTTTGCACCCCACCCAAGGTTTCCGTGCGGTTCCCGGAGGTTGCAGGTGGTTGCCGGAGGTTGCAGGTAGTGGAAGCAGGTAGGGAGACTGACAAAAACCTCCGGGAACCGCACGGAAACCTTGGGTGGGGCGCAAAGTCTCCAGAGGTTTCCGTTCTGGTTTCCTAAGTTGGACAGGGGCATAAGAATATAGGGGAGGCCATTTAAGACTGAGGTGAAAAAAAACTTTTTCACCCAGAGAGTTGTGAATTTATGGAATTCCCTGCCACGGAGGGCAATGGAGGCCAAGTCACTGGATGGATTTAAGAGGGAGTTAGATGGAGCTCTAGGGGCTAGTGGAGTCAAGGGATATGGGGAGAAGGCAGGCACGGGTTATTGATTGGGGATGATCAGCCATGATCACAATGAATGGCGGTGCTGGCTCGAAGGGCCGAATGGCCTCCTCCTGCACCTATTTTCTATGTTTCTATGATATAATTGTCTGGAAATTGATTGCCAGCTGGATAACACAAGCGCACTAGACTTCTTCAGAAATTAATTTTGTTGACCCATGTGGGAATGAATTTTTAGAGACTCACATCACATGCGTTGGTGCACAAGGGACAAGATGTTATTCTCTCCCAAGGAGTTTAGCAACTAAGAATTTATCTTGCCAAAGTTTAAGTTGCTGAATTTTCGAAAAAAATGACCCCTGATTTTTTTTTCAAGCTGCTACATGCAAATCAACAAATGCCAACAAACCAAAGAATCAAATTGACATCGGTTAGTGCTGCTCCATTGATCCGGGTTTGATCTTAATCTCTTCACCTTGGTTCATAAGTAAACTAAACTAAATCATAAGAACAGGATTAGGTGGATTCGGCCCATCAAGTCTACTCCACCACTCTTGGTTCTTGGTTTCTTGGTCCTCCAAAGTATTCCAAATGGAATTTAAACTGGAGGTGGTGGAGGGAGGGAGGGAGAAAGGGTTATTGGGAAGAAAGAGCTACTTCAATCATGGCTGATCTATCGTTCCCTCCCAACCACATTCTCCTGCCTACTCCCCCTAACCCCCGACACCCGTACTAATCAAGAATCTGTCAATATCTGCTTTAAAAATACCCAAAGACTTGGCCTCCACAGCCGGTTGTGACAGTGAATCCCACAGATTCACCACCCTCTGGCTCAAGAAATTCCTCCTCTTCTCCTTTTTATTAAGGTTGCATCCTTTTATTCCGAGACTGTGCCCTTTGGTCCAAGACTCTGCCACGAGTGGAAATATTCACTCCATCTCCACTCTATCCAGGCCTTTCATTATACCGTCAACTTCTCTGAGATCCCCCATCTTTCCAAACTCCTCGTGCCTGTTTGCACCTTCTCTCTGTGACCACATCCACAGGGCATGGAGGAGCAGCACCTCATATTTCTCTTGGGTAGTTTACGCCCCAGCGGTATGAACATTGACTTCTCCAATTTCAGGTAGTCCCTGCTTTCTCCCTCTTTCCCCTCCCCTTCCCAGCTCTCCCACAGCCCACTGTCTCCGCCTCTTCCCCCTCCCCCGAGCCCCCACATCAGTCTGAAGAAGGGTCTCGACCCGAAACGTCACCTATTCCTTCGCTCCATAGATGCTGCCTCACCCGTTGAGTTTCTCCAGCATTTTTGTCTACCTGCGAATTTTTCCAGCATCTGCAGTTCCTTCTTAAACAACCACAGGACATGCTGGTGTGTTAATTGGCTGCACTAAATTGTACCTAATATTATTGTAAAGCAGGAGAATCAGGACATATGACAGAGAGACAGAGAGAGAGGATAGGTTTACACAGAAACAGGAGGATGAACAAGACTGATGGGATTGCTCTAAGAGCCTGCCAGTAAAGACTCTGTGAGTCAAATCGAGCCAAGGAGTGATGCAGCACGAAAACTAGGCCCAGAGGCCTACCTTATCCATGTCAACATTCTTGGCTAGTTGGCATTCTGGGCTCGATTAATTTGCCTGTATTTGGCCCCTAGGCCTCTAAACCCTTCTATCCATATATCTGCCCACAGTCTGAAGAAGGGTCTCGACCCGAAATGGCACCAATTACTTTTCCCCAGAGATGCTGTTTGACCGGCTGAGTTACTCCAGCTTTTTGTGTCTATCTTCGGTTTAAACCAGCATCTGCAGTTCCTTCCGAGACAAATATCTTCCACCGCCTCCTGTTGTCGGTTCCAACTCATCATGCCCACACACTGTGGAAGCAGACATTTTGCCTTTCTTAGATCTATGTCTTTTGCCAGGCCTCCGATCTTCACAGGGGGGGGCTACGATGCATGATGTAGCAGTTGCTGCACCCATATCCTAGAATCTCCCACGGTGGCGCAGCGGTAGAGTTGCTGCCTTACAACAAAATGCAGCGCCCGAGACCTGGGTTCGATCCCGACTACGGGCGCTGTCTGTACGGAGTTTGTACGTTCTCCCCGTGATCTGCGTGGGTTTTCTCCGAGATCTTCGGTTTCCTCCCACACTCCAAAGACGTGCAGATTTGTAGGTTAATTGGCTTGGTAAAAAATAATAAAAAATTGCCCAAGTTGGCGATATGCAGAGTACTGCCCTGCCGACTACAAAATTCAGAAGCTTGTTCAGAAGGTTGTTCTCAGACATCGACGGCCCCTGCTGGCCCCATTCATTGTGAAAGACCACAGCTTCCATCTATGTGGCATCCAACTGATCATTACTCTTAACAAAATCCACATGTCACATTTCTTTCTATGGATAACCTGTTTCTATATTTACAATGTCTTGGAAGGAACTGCAGATGCTGTTTTAAACCGAAGATAGACACAAAAAGCTGGAGTAACTCGGCGGGTCAGACAGCATCTCTGGAGAAAATATATAGGTGACGTTTCGGGTCGAGACCCTTCTTCAGACTGAGCTCAGTCTGAAGGTCTCGATCCAAAACGTTACCTATTCCTTTTCTCCAGAGTTGCTGACTGACCTGCCGAGCTACTACAGCTTTTTGTGTTTGGGGGGTGGTTAGTGTGAGTGTGATGCCGCAGCTCCTCCCCCACCCCCCCCCCCCTGCAAACGCGCGTTGGGGAAACAGACCCAACGGGTCTGCACTTGGTCTAGTTTTCTATATTTACAATGTTCTTCCCCATGATAAACTTTCATTAGTTTGTAGGTTTAATTTGCCTTATTGTTTGTGTGATTAGGAATTTAATTGAAGCGAACATCAAAATTTACTATGGGCAGCACGGTGGCGCAGCGGTAGAGTTGCTGCCTCACAACGCCAGAGACGCGGGTTCAATCCTGACCACGGGTGCTGTCTGCACGGAGTTTGTACATTCTCCCTGTGGACCGTGTGGGTTTTCTCTAGGCGCTCCGGTTTCCTCCCACACTCCAAAGGCGTATAGGTTTGTAGGTTAATCGGCTTTGGTACAAATTGTAAATTGCCCCTAGTGTGTGTAGGATAGTGTTGGTGTACGGGGTGATCGCTGGTCGGCACAGACTCGATGGGCCGAAGGGCCTGTTTCTGCACCGTATCCCTGAAGTCTAAAGTAAAGTTTAAAGTAGATGTACTTATTCTTGGAGCTGCTAACGTTAGATATTTTTTCTCCCTCTCACTTCTTCCATTTCCAAGCGCTAATCTGTTTTCTCTCTCTCTGTTTTTTTTCTCTGTACCGTTCAATTTCATCTTGTAGCCCTCTCTCTTCCTCATGCGCTAGCCCCATATTCAACAGAAATACCTTACCAAGGAAACAAGACAGGTAATGCTCGCAGTCTAAATTAGATGCTTAATACAATCAAAGGCAGCTCGGTCCTCAAGGATCACCTGGGTTTGTAACTAATCTTGGCTCAAAGCTCGCTCTGAATGTCATTTTTTTTAAATCACATTATTTGGTGCTCAGCTTCTCAAATCTCAAAATGACCTGCTCATATTATCTATTGGGTGGAGTTTCATTTGGGCTAAGATGTTTCCCACACTAGGGTGACGCAGTGGTAGAGTTGCTGCCTTACAGCGCCAGAGACCCCCGGTTCGAGCCCAACTCAGGGTGCTGTCTGCATGGAATGTTTTCGTTCTCCCTGTGACCGCGTGGGTTTTCTCCGGGTGCTCCGGTTTCCTCCCACTCTCCAAAGACGTACAGGTTTGCAGGTAAATTGGCTTCTGTAAGTTGCCCCTATTGTGTAGGATAGAGCTAATATGCGGGTGATCGCTGGTCAGCACGGACTCGATGGGCCGATGGGCCTGTTTCCATGCTGTATCTCTAAACTAAACCTAAGCCTTCTTTTATAAACTGACATTAAATTATGCAATACATGTGGAAGGAACTTTTCTGTAAGAACAGCCGGTAGAGCAGCTGCCTCACGGGGCCAGAGACCCTGGTTCGATCCTGACCTCGGGTGCTCTCTTTGTGGAGTTTGCACGTTCTCCCTGTGCCCGTGTAGGTTTCATCCAGGTGCTCTGGTTTCCTCTCACATCCCAAAGAGGTCTGTAGGTTAGTTGGCCCTCGGTAAATTGCCTCGAGTGTGTAGGGAGTGGATGCGAAAATTGAATAACATAGAACTGGTGTGAACGAGTGATGGGGGATGGTCGGCCTGGACTCGGTGGGTCGACGGGCCTGTTTCCACGCTGGAGGTAACCAGAGCACTCGGAGGAAGCCCACTGGATCACAGGGAGAACGTTAAAAACTCCACACTTAGCCAAGAGGTAGATACCGAATGCAAAATATAGTTCTCAGCATTGTAGCGCACCAGTTCCACAGACAAAGTCTTGAAACATAAAAGATTGTTAAGGGCTTGGACACACTAGAGGCAGGAAACATGTTCCCGATGTTGGGGGAAGTCCAGAACCAGGGGCCACAGTTTAAGAATATGGAGTAAGCCATTTAGAACGGAGACGAGGAAACACTTTTTCTCACCGAGAGTGGTGAATCTGTGGAATTCTCTGCCTCAGAGGGCGGTGGAGGCGGGTTCTCTGGATACTTTCAAGAGAGAGCTAGATAGGGCTCTTAAAGATAGCAGAGTCAGGGGATATGGGGAGAAGGCAGGAACGGGGTACTGATTGGGGATGATCAGCCATGATCACATTGAATGGTTCGAAGGGCTGAATGGCCTACTCCTGCACCTATTGTCTATTGTCTATTGTCTATTGTACAGCGAGGTTGTGTTACTTTTATCCCCTCCTCTCTTCAAAAATGCCCTGAAATAATCAGCATATATCAATTTCCTCCTGACCTTTTAAAGTTGACATTTTTATAATAGAAAATCTAAAATTAAAATTAAATTGGTGTGTACCTCACAATACTTCCTGGTAATCTCAGGTGATCCTTGACAGAAGGTACAATTTCACACAAGAATTTGGTAAATAATATGTCACGGTGAATGCTAATGAGGAAATACAATTATGTACAAAGTTCTTCAATTGCCACGGAAATGTTCTGTTTCACAGGAAAAAACTGTGTTAAACTATGGGTGCAAGGAAGTGAAGGTGCTATTTTACCAAAAAAAAAAAGATACAAAGTGCTGGAGTAACTCATTAAGTCAGGGAGCATCTCCGGAGAACATGGACAGGTGATGTTTTGGGATGGGACTGTTCTTCAAGTCAACATCTCTGGAGAACATGGAGATGTGATGTTTTAGATCAGGAATTTCTTTAGTCAGAGGGTGGTGAATCTGTGGAATTCGTTGCCACATGCAGCTGTGGAGGCCAAGTCATTGGGTATTTTTAAGGTGGAGATTGACAGATTCTTGATTAGTAATGGTGTCGGGGGTTATGGGGTGAAGGATGAAGTATGAGGTTGAGAGGGAAAGATAGATCAGCAATGGCAGAATGGCGGAGTAGACTCGATGGGCCGAATGGCCTAATTCTCCTCCAATCACTTATGAACTTATGCCCCTTCCTCAGGTCTGAAAGGAAAGGTCAGGACCTTCAATGTTTCAGGTCTAAAGAAGGATCCCGTCCCAAAACGTCACCTACCCATGTTCTCCAGAGATGTTGAAGAAGGAACTGCAGATGCTGGAAAATCGAAGGTTGACAAAGGTGCTGGAGAATCTCAGCGGGTGAGGCAGCATCTATGGAGCGAAGGAAATAGGCAACATTTTGGCACAAAACCCTTCTTCAGGCTGATGTAGGGGGTGGGGGCGGTGAGGAGAAGAAAGGAGAAAGGAGAAATGAAGAGGAGAAGCCAGAAGGCTGAGTGAAAGCTGAGAAGGGGAGGAGACAGCAAGGGCTACCGGAAATTGGAGAAGTCAATGTTTATGCCGCTAGGGTGCAGACTGCCCAAGCGGAATATGAGGTGCTGCTCCTCCAATTTCCGGTGGGACTCACTCTGGCCATGGAGGAGGCCTAGGACAGAAAGGTCGGATTCGGAATGGGAGGGGGAGTTGAAGTGCTGAGCCACCAGGAGATCAGGTTGGTTAATGCGGACCGAGCAGAGATGTTCGGGCCCGCTGGGTTACACAAGCATTTAGTGTTTAATCTATGTTGAGCTATCCTGGGAACAAGGGGACAAGTTAAAGATTACCTTCAATCAACACTGAACATACAATACATGGATACAAAGGATAAGCTTGCTGTTTCCCAGCTGAAAGTTAAATACAGTAGATATGCTGTGAAATTTAGCATTGGTTCTTAGCACTATGCATTAATGGGATGAATTCCAGAGGGCACATATGTTACACGGTCCCTGCTATGTAGAATGTTTAGCACCATCCATCAGAACTAAAAAGGACTATTACTCAATGAAGATAGACACAAAATGCTGGAGTAACTCAGCGAGTCAGGCAGCATCTCTGGAGAGAAGGAATGGGTGAGGTATCGGGTCGACACGTCCCATCTTCAGTCTGAAGAAGGGTCTTGACCCGAGACGTCACCCGTTCATTCTCTTCTGAGATGCTGCCTGAGTTACTCCAGCATTTTGTGTCTATCATCGGTGTAAACTAGCATCTGCAGTTCCTTCCTACATATACTATTACTCAATGTTCCCTTTATTTTCTTTTTACTTTATTTGCATCCTCTACACTACGTTTTTCTAATTAGATTCCCTCGTCTCTTTCCTTGACACCCAGCATGCCAACAGTATTCTTAACCAAAATAAGACTGTACGGAGTTTGCACGTTCTCCCCGTGACCTGCGTGGGTTGTCTCCGGGTGCTCCGGTTTCCTCCCACACTCCAAAGTCGTGCAGGTTTGTAGGCTAATTGGCTTGGTAAAAATAGTACATTTTCCCCAATGAGTGTAGGACAGTGTTAGTGTGCGGGGACCGCTGATCGGCAGGGTTGCCAACTTTCTCACTCCCAAATAAGGGACAAATGGTCAAAATAAGGGACAAATTCCCAACAGCAATTCGTTGACCGACTCAGCCGTGGCTGGGTGAATGATGAGTTGGCCCCGGGTGCTAGACTGCACGCAAAGCCCAGCCGGCGGGCCAGCTGAGGAGTTTTGGCAGCACCCCATCCAACTCATGAACCGATGATCGGCCATGAGAAGAAGGGGTGGTGGTGGTGTCGGCTGTAAGCGAAGGTCGGACAGCTGGCCGGGCTGCCGACCGAAGGGTCCACGGGCGAGGTGCTGCTGCTGCTGCTGCTGCTGCTGCACTCCATGGGCTGCACAACTTCGGCACGGGTGGGGCGGGGCGGGATGCGGCACTCCGAACTGGACAGTCCCCTCGACCCGAGTAGTAGAAGTCAAATACGGGACAAGGGCGGTCCCGTACAGGCAACGGGATGTCCTGGCTAATACGGGACAGTTGGCAACCCTACTGGTCAGCGCGGACTCGATGGGCCGAAGGGCTTGTTTCTGCACTGTGTCTCTAGACTAAACTAAACTAAAACGACCTTGCTTTTTAGGTCAGTGCTTTTGTAATTTTGATATTTGATTTCCGCCTTTATGTTTTTTTGCTCTCCGCTGCTCCCCGAGCTTTGTGTTTCCTTCCACTCAATTGCTCCCCTTAATGGACAATGACTCATTTCCAGTTCCACCTTGCCCTCTGTGATACGGACTGTTTCAAAGTTCCACTGACTATTCTTGGCTTAGGCCGAGTTGCTAACTGTAGTTGGCTGATGCTTCAAAGAAACATGGTAATGGCTCGGCGTATTTCGCTGACAACAGCTTAAAATTCCTGCATCGTATTTTCCTGTTAATAATCCCTTTTTCTTCCCACAGCCTTGAGGAGATTATCTGTCCATCACTTTGAAAGTTCTCTTACTTACCACACTTACCATAGCCATAGTTTGCGGAGAAGGGTGAACAGATAGAGCTGTTAAAGCTGTTTGATGCCACATGCGAAAGGAGGAAATAATATTAACATGGTGTGGGCAAGTTTGGCCAAAGGGCCTGTTTCCACACTGTATCACTCTGTGACATGCACTTTAAAAAAAATAGAAACTGCATTCCAGTGCAATTGGACAAAGGAAATTGAGTTTGCAAAGGTCTCTGGGATGGTGTCGGGACTCCTTGTTCGTGTGCTATTTGCCACAATATTCCCGCCTTGACATTTGAACCTTTATGCAATGAAACACGAGTGCTACTCTTAGCCGTAATTATTTTAATATCATTGACTATTTTGGTTTGCATTGAATTGAGGAAGGCACGCGTTCCTTGCGTCAGTTTTCGAAACAATAAAGCTCCAGTAAAATAAAGTAGCAACACAGCACAGAGCCGCGGGTTCGATCCTGACCTCGGGTGCTGTCTGTACGGAGTTTGCACCTTCTCCCTCCGACCGCGTGGGTTTTTCTCCGGGTGCTCCGGTTTCCTCCCACACTCCAAAGACGCGCAGGTTTGTAGGTTAATTGGCTTCTGTAAATTGTCCCTGGGGTGTGGGATGGAACTAGTGAACGATGGTTGATCGATGGTTGACGTGGACTCGGTGGGCCGGTAGGGCTTGTTTCCACGATGTATCTCCAAACCTCAAACTAAAGCTAAAAATGATTGGTTGCCTGACTGAGAAGCAGCATTCTTGCAACTATTGCCTTTAACATAATATTTACTGTACAAAGCTGTGGCCAGAATCGCTCACCATGACCTGCCCATATTTATTAATATCAGTTCCAAACCTGTATGTAGCACTGCGGTTTGCAATGCTCTGCTAATGTTCATGCTGGTCTATTTGAGCCAGAGTGGAGTCAATTGATCTTTTACACTTGAAATATTTCAAAGCCAAAATTATTCCAGGCATAAAATCAATGGCAGATATTTGTGCCGCTTTGGTCAATTCTGTACTCTGCATCCATGCTCGTTTCTGGAAGAACATTCTGTGAGGTGAATCTTTCAAAATAGAAACGGTGGCGCAGCGGTAGAGTTGCTGCCTTAACAGCACTTGCAGCGCCAGAGAACCCGGGTTCGATCCCGACAACGGGCGCATGTCTGTACGGAGTTTGTACGTTCTCCCTGTGACCGCGTGGGTTTTCTCCCGAGATCTTCGGGTTCCTCCCTCACTCCAAAGACGGACAGGTTTGTAGGTTCATTGGCTTTGGTGTCATTGTAAATTGTGTGCAGGATAGTGTTAATAGAAACATAGAAATTAGGTGCAGGAGTAGGCCATTCGGCCCTTCGAGCCTGCACCGCCATTCAATATGATCATGGCTGATCATCCAACTCAGTATCCTGTACCTGCCTTCTCTCCATACCCCCTGATCCCTTTAGCCACAAGGGCCACATCTAACCCCCTCGTAAATATAGCCAATTAACTGGCCTCATCTACCTTCTGTGGCAGAGAATTCCAGAGATTCACCACTCTCTGTGTGAAAAATATTTTTCTCATCTCGGTCCTAAAAGATTTCCCCCTTATCCTTAAACTACGACCCCTAGTTCTGGACTTCCCCAACATCGGGAACAATCTTCCTGCATCTAGCCTGTCCAACCCCTTAAGAATTTTGTAAGTTTCTATAAGATAATATAATGTGCGGGAATCGCTGGTCGGTGCGGACTCGGTTGGCCGAAGGGCCTTTTTCCCCTGTTTCTCTAAACTATACTAAACTAAACAAGGTTTTCTCAGTCCAATTAGATGAGACCCTCTTGGTAACAGAGTGCTCCGTAAGTCCTTGAATGATGAATGGTAAATGGCTATTTAAGAACCAGCAGCTCTGTCCACAAATGCTCTAGTTTCTGAAAATATTTGCTTTAAAAACTATATGCAATGACTGATACAAAACAAAAATCACCACAGACATAACCATGACCCCTAATTAATGAACTAGGTCATTAAAAAGACATTTGATTCTTGTTATTCCTTAATTATAACTATGCATTTCAAATGTTATGTTAAAACATTCCCTTAACCACAAAAGTGACTCTGTACTGGTTTACATTAGCAAGGATGCCTACTATTACTTTGAATGGGGCATTTTAATTGAAGAAATGTACAGCGCTGCTCATATATTTACATTTTACATGAAGTGTTAAGTTTAAGCAATTTCAATGACTTAGTCATGGAGCCTTATGCCCCCCGTCCCACTTAGGAAACCTGAACGGAAACCTCTGGAGACTTTGCGCCCCACCCAAGGTTTCCGTGCGGTTCCCGGAGGTTTTTGTCAGTCTCCCTACCTGCTTCCACTACCTGCAACCACCTGCAACCAGCGGGAACCGCACGGAAAACTTGGGTGGGGCGCAAAGTCTCCAGAGGTTTCCGTTCAGGTTTCCTAAGTGGGACAGGGGCATTACAGCGAGGAAACAGGCTCTTCAGCCAAACTTGGCCAACATGTCCCATCTATACTAGTCACCCCCTGACTGTGTTTGTACCTGTCTAATTGCTTCTTAAACATTGCGATGGTACGTACCTGCCTCAACTCCCTCCTCTGGCAGTTCGTTCCATACACCCATCACCCTCTGTGTGGAAAAAGTTACCCCTCAGGTTCTTATTAAATCTCCCCCCCCCCCCTCACCTTAAACATGTATTCTTTGGTTTTCAATTCTCCTACTCAGGGAAGAGACTCTGTGCATCTACCCGATCTATTCCTCTCATGGTTTTGTACACCTCTATAAGACCTGACCGAGAAATAATCCTACTGATGTTGACTAGAGCATCTGTGGAGCAGACCAGCAAACAGCGCGGCACGTCATTGTCGACTGTGCTGCCCTCCGCCCCCCCTGGTGGAGGGGTAGATCTCACGACCCTCGACAACAGCACCTGGAGGGTGTTACATAACCTCTGCTGCCTCAAACACAAGAAGACTAGAGCATCTGTCATTTAGACTTTGCTTGTAACGATTGAAAATAATTTTGTGTTTTGCTGCTAAACCGAAAAAGTTGCACATTTTTTCAATGAGCTCGCTCAATTGTTTCTGATATTTAATGTGTAACCAATAACTAGCTCATGTGATAGGAGCAGAATTAGGCCATTCGGCCCATCACGTCTACTCCGCCATTCAATCATGGCTGATCTATCTCTCCCTCTCTCAACCCATTCTCCTGCCTTCTTCTCATAACCTCTGACACCCGTACTAATCAAGAATCTATCTATCTCTGCTTTAAAATTACTCACTGACTCGCTGTTGAGAATATGTTCCGCCTATCTGGTACAGGACGTTCCCAGGGTACGATCAGGCTGCTTCTTTACAGATGTCCAAGTCCAAGTTCAAGTTCAAGTGAGCTTATTGTTGTGTCCCTGATAGGACAATGAAATTCGTGCCTTACTTCAGCACAACAGAACATGATAGGCATTTACTACAAAACAGATCAGTGTGTCCATATACCATTATATAAATATATACACACATGAATAAATAAACTGATAAAGTGCAAATAACAGATAATGGGTTATTAATAATTAGAGTTTTGTCCGAGCCAGGTTTAATAGCCTGATGGCTGTGGGGAAGTAGCTATTCCTGAACCTGGTTGTTGCAGTCTTCAGGCTCCTGTACCTTCTACCTGAAGGTAGCAGGGAGATGAATGCGTGGCCAGGATGGTGTGGGTCTTTGATGATACTGTCAGCCTTTTTGAGGCAGCGACTGCGATAAATCCCCTCGATGGAAGGAAGGTCCCGAAGCCGATTTTGATACTAGGTCCAAAAATAAAGGAAAATAATTCCTCCACAGTAAAGTGGTGAATGGCATCAAAAACGCCAAAGAAACAGTTGCCAAAAGTGATGAGGGAAAGCTAGTCCTCCTGGTCTTGGAAAAAAATGTTGTACATTATTAAATCCGAATGTATTTATTAATACGATGTAGGAGTTTCAAGAAAGATGGGTATTCATACTCCAAAGACAGCTTAAATGTGACAGATTTTACAGTAATGCACCACGTATATATATTTAAAGTTATAAACCTCATACTGTAACATAAAAAAAACTACAATTTTGTTTCAGAAAGAACTGCAGATGCTGGAAAAATCAAAGGTAGACAAAAATGCTGGAGGAACTCAACGGGTGAGGCAGCATCTATGGAGCGAAGGAATAGGTGATCTTTCAGGTCGAGACTCTTCTTCAGACTGATGAAGGGTCTCGACCTGAAACGTCGCCTGTTCCTTCGCTCCATAGATGCTGCCTCACCCGTTGAGTTCCTCCAGCATTTTTGCCAGCCTACCGTTTTGTTTTCCCTCGTATTAAATAGCAAATGATGAAAGAAATCAATGTACTATCGATGTCCACGAGGTTACGAAGGCTTTGACACTTGTTGTACGACACCATAACCTGATATTTGTACTTGGTTCTCTTCTCACTTTCCTACAGTGATCCACAGCTTGATAGGAATACCCTGCCTAAGAAGGGATTCAGGTATTGATTGATACATCCCTCATGGATATTGCTTCTGTGGCTAAGGCACAAGCACTTTGTCTTTGTGGCCCTTGCTGTGATTTGGCATCTGTCCATTTTCCCTTTGTGAGCTTTCTATTTTGCTTCATTTATGCTGTCACGCAGGCTGGGTTTTGGAACGTGTCTTAAGCTGCTGTGGTTTTTTTTATTTTCGCTTAACTTGATGTTTGTTTTGTGAGCATGATTCAAAAGTGCTTTCACCGACGTGGCTGTCGCTGGCTTATCTCAGGCCTGTTTGCTTGCCTTATTAACCGATATTCCTTCCAGTCCAATGCTAACAATGGATGAAGCAACAACAACAGTTCTATCGATGCGTTCACTGGCTATTCAATGGGATATTTGTTCTAGCAAAAGGGGGCCACTACTACTTTAACCATTACTGCATCAAAGAACCAAACATTTGATGCATAAAACACTCCCAAAAAAATTGCAGCATCGGCAGTCCCTTACGTCCAAAATTGTTTCTCTCTCCTCGTCTCCTTGTATCTACCTCATCTCGATCAGAAAAGAAAGGGTGAAATGGTGTCGGGGAGGTAAATCTACAGTATATTGCGGCATCTGCTCCATTGCTACTGAGAGAAAGATGATTAATTGTGCAGTGAAAATGGGCCAGGATTTACTAAGGCAACTGATTTGGCCATGAAACTATCATTCAGACCAGCATTCTTCCTGATCATCCATTGACAAATGTTTGCATGAAATCACAGCAGAATGAATCCAAATGGGCAGAGTGATATTTGTCAAAGTGGGTTCAGTCACTGGCCAGTATACTAATCCCATTATACTCATGGCTGCACAGTTCTAACTATGTGATAATCTCCCACCAGTTCACCAAGCTGTTTAACGTGGGCATGCATCCAGCAGTAAATGCTGAGGCAGAATTTATTGAAGAGAGCTCGAAGATAAAAAGTCTCACCAACAGAATCAAACTATTGACGTTGGATCGCTCACACTGTTTATAAGTTACACGTTTGACAGTCCGACAATAAGATTATCTTAGAGTTGCATAAAAACTCAGGTTATTTATAAAGAAACACGGAAATGTGGATCAAATGTAGAAACAAAAGAACTGCGGATGTTGGTTTATACACAATGTGCTGCTGTAAAGGGCTGCCTGACCCACTGAGTTACTCCAGCACTTAGTGGGCAGGCGGAGCACCAGGGGAACAGGATTGCCCAGAGTGGTGCCTGGTACACAGCGGTGGGACCACGTTTAACAGCATCTGCAGTTTTGTTGTTTGATACTGCAGCACCACAGAGGTGTATCCTGTAACTGGCAGGGAAGGGGACAAGATTATAGGAAACGGTGGGTATGAACGAGCACAGGAATGAGGCTGGGTACGATTTAAGTAAGGCAAAGGTTAAAAACTGCAGATGCTGGTTTAAACCGAAGATGGACACAAAACGCTGGGGTAACTCAGCGGGTCAGACAGCATCTCTGGGGAAATCTATGTCTAACCCGCTGAGTGACTCCAGCCGTTTGTGCCCATCCTGGGGACATGGATAGGACAGGTTTTGAGGGACGTGGGCCAAACGCAGGCAGGTGGGACTAGTGTAGCTGGGACTTGTTGGCCGGTGTGGGCAAGATGGGCAGAAGGGCCTGTTTCCACACTGTATCACTCTACGACCTCTGACTGCAAAGCATGTGCTAATCGTGGGAGAGCCAGATGTCTCGTGTCTCAGTGCTAATGCATGATTCTGTTACGACGGTTGGTGTTTCTATAGGTACACGCCTTCATCTCAAACGCGGAACAATGAGGAGGCTAAAGAGTGGCTGCGTTCACATTCCGCCGGTGGGCTTCAGGAGAATATCAACAATTCACCCTTTTCACCGGGATCCAGCATCACGTCACCCTCTGGAACGAGGTTCAACTTTTCCCAACTAGGTGAGAATTTCAGTCCGAAAATAGACGCCCATCTGTTGTCGTATCTACGATATTCCCCATCTATCCGGTTCTCTGGACACTTTCAAGAGAGAGCTAGTTAGGGCTCTTAAAGATTGCGGAGTCAGGGGATATGGGAGAGAAGGCAGGAACGGGGTACTGATTGGGTATGATCACCCATTATCATATTGAATGGTGGTGCTGGCTCAAAGGGCCGAATGGCCTACTCCTGCACCTATTGTCTATTGTTTATAGTACCCCGTTCCTGCCTTCTCCCCATATCCCCTTGACTCCGCTACCTTTAAGAGCCCTATCTAGCTCTCCCTTGAAAGTATCCAGAGAACCGGCCACCACCCCCCTCTGAGGCAGAGAATTCCACAGACTCACAAGTTTCTGTGAGAAAAAGTGTTTCATCATCTCTGTTCTAAATGTCTTACCCCTTATTCTTAAACTGTGGCCCCTGGTTCTGGACTCCCCCAGCATCGGGAACATGTTTCCTGCCTCTAGAGTCATAGAGTGTGGAAACAGGCCCTTCGGCTCAACTCGCCCACACCGGCCAACAATGTCCCAGCCACCCTAGTCCCACCTGCCTGCGTTTGGTCCATAACCCTCCAAACCTGCCCTATCCATTGTTTCTTAAACGATGGGATAGTCCCAACCTCAACTACCTCCTCTGGCAGCTTGTTCCATACACACATCACCCTTTGTGTGAAAAAGTTACCCCTCGGATTCCTATTAAATCTTTTCCCCTCCACCTTGAACTGATGTCCTCTGGTCCTCGATTCAACTACTCTGGGTAAAAGACTCTACCCGATCTATGACTCTCATGTACACATCGCACAGACACATCTGCACTTTAGTCTGTTTTGACTATTTTACTGTTGTAATGTTCTTTGTTTAAACCATGTTCTCGGGGTATCTAAACCTAAATTTTAGTAGTTACTTAAGTTATGGTGTCGGATGGAAGATGGAAACCCAAATCTCGTTGCACTTATGTGCAATGACAATAAAAGATATTATTATTATTATTATTATTGTTTTGTATCCTCCACACAGCGAGTCCCACCACCGCGGCCCAGATGAGCCTATCCAACCCCAGCGTGCTGCGATGTCACAGCGTTTCCACGCAGGACGGGTCACACGATCCGTACAGCGAGGCCCGGTTCCGCAACAGTTCCATGTCCCTGGATGAGAAGCACAGGACAATGAGCCGCTCCGGATCTTTCCGGGATGGATTCGAGGAAGGTGAGCGGCGTTGTGTTTCATGCAAAGGCAAGCTGGCATTTCAAAGTATTAGATGCAATTAGTATTTCATGGAAAGACAAGCTTTCAATGCGTTTGAAATTCCTGCCCCTGACTCTCAGCCTGAAGAAGGGTCTCGGCCCGAAACGTCACCAATTCCTTTCCTCCAGAGATGCTGCATGTCCCGCTGAGTTACTCCAGCTTTTTGTGTCTATCTTCATTTCAAAGTATTAGATGACTTTGTTGGTGGGGCCAGTGATTGAATGCGGTTGTATTTTAGCGGCAAGTCGTGGAGTAACGTAGGTTCCTTATACTCCCTTCAATACTTTAAATGGGACGCCTCCGTGGAACTGCCTTACAGCGCCAGAGACCCAGGTTCGATCCTGACTACGGGTGCTGTATGTACAGAGTTTGTACGTTCTCCCCGTGACCTGCGTGGGTTTTCTCCGGGTGCTCCGGTTTCATCCCACACTCCAAAGACGTGCAGGTCTGTGGGTTAATTGACTTCGGTGTTATTGTAAATTGTCCCTAGTGTTAGTCTGCAGGAATCACTGGTCGGTGCGGTCTCGATGGGCCGAAGGGCCTGTTTCTGCGCTGTATCTCTAAACTAAACTAAATAACATGAAAACAAAACACATTATTTGTGAGTGTGGTGATTCATGGCTTGTCGGTCGTTGCTTCGAACCCTTCAGTAAAAAATACTGACTTACCAGAAAGGTGAGCTTCAAGCTGAGATCTCAAAACACACGTGGTGACACATTGTTTAATGTAAACTAACTTCTCTCCCCTGTTGTGTTGATGCACGCAAGCACATTCCTTTAATATTACCCGGCTAGGTCACCTCAAATATGACATCGCACAATCTTCCCAAGGGAAGAAGAAACTTTGGTTTGTATTTTTTTGTTTACGTTACAACCAAAACTAATTCTTAAGGTGGAAAGTCCCTGCAGTTTAATTGCGGGACCCTCTTCCCAACCAACTTCACCTCCACACTCTCAGACCTAAAGATCTAACACACCCTCTGCAATTTCATCCTTGGCTTACTGACTTTGTAGTTTAGTTTAGTTTAGTTTTGTTTAGAGATACAGCACGGAAACAGGCCCTTCGGCCCACCAAGTCCATGCCGACCAGCGATCCCCGCACATTAATACTATCCTACACACACAAGGGACAATTTACAATTATACCAATCCAATTAACCTACAAACCTGTACGTCTTTGGAGTGTGGGAGGAAACCGAAGGTCTCGGAGAAAACCCACGCGGTCACGGGGAGAATATACAAAGTCCGTACAGACAGCATCCCGTAGTCGGGATCGAACCCGGGTCTCCAACGCTGTGGGGCAGCAACTCTACCGCTTCGGGCCGAAACGTTGCCTATTTCCTTCACTCCATAGATGCTGCTGCACCCGCTGAGTTTCTCCAGCACTTTTGTCTACCTTCGATTTTCCAGCATCTGCGGTTCTTTCTTAAACATGATAAGGGAATAACGTTTAGTGCAAGGTAAAGCCAGCAAAGTCTGATCAAGGATAGGCCTGGGGTCACCAATGAGGTAGATATTAGTAGTTCAGCACTGCTCTCTGGTTGTGGTAGGATGGTTCAGTTGCCTGATAACAGCTGGGAAGAAACTGTCCCTGAACCTGGAGGTGTGCGTTGTCAGTACAAGTCAAGAAGTCAAGTTGCGACATTGTTTGGGTTGTATTTTGAATGTTATATGCAGCTCTGGTCACCTTATTAAATGAAGGATGTGGGTGCAGAACAGGTTGACCAGGATGCTGCCAGGATTCGAGAGTACAATTGCGACGAGTTAGGTGAAACAACCTCGGATAGTTTTCCCCGGAGCGCCAGAGGCTGAGGAGTGACCCGATAGAAGTTCGTAATAATTATGGAAGGCGTGGATAGGGTGGGCCAAGGCGTGGATAGGGTGGGCAAACAGAATATTTTCCCCAGGCAGAGCTTCCCCAGAGGTGAGAAGAGGAAAGTTTAAAAGAGATGTGTTGGTGTAAGTTTTCACTCGCAGAGAGTGCTGGGTGCCTGGAACTGGTGGTGGAAGTAGATACAATAGACAATAGGTGCAGGAGGAGGCCATTCGGCCCTTCGAGCCAGCACCGCCATTCAATGTGATCATGGCTGATCATCCCCAATCAGTACCCCGTTCCTGCCTTCTCCCCATATCCCCTGACTCCGCTATCTTTAAGAGCTCTATCTAACTCTCTCTTGAAAGTATCCAGAGAACTGGCCTCCATTGCCTTCTGAGGCAGAAAATTCCACAGATTCACAACTTTCTGGGTGAAAAAGAGTTTCTTTGTCCCCGTTCTAAATGGCCTACCCCTTATTCCTAAACTGTGGCCCCTGGTTCTGGACTCCCCCAACATCGGGAACATGTTTCCTGCCTCTAGCAAGTCCAATCCCTTAACAATCTTATATGTTTCAATAAGATCCTCTCTCATCCTTCTAAACTCCAGAGTATACAAGCCCAGTCGCTCCATTCTATCAACATATGACAGTCCCGCCATCCCGGGAATTAACTTGGTGAACCTACGCTGCACTCCCTCAATAGCAAGAATGTCCTTCCTCAAATTTAAGTGACTTCTAGATGGACATATGAATATGCAGGGGTTGGAAGGAGATGGAGCATGCAGGCAGAAGAGATTAGTTTAAATGTGCATCATATTCAGCACAGACATTAGGGCTGAAGAGCCAGCTCCTGTGCTGTAATGTTCCGTGTCCTAATAGCTGCTTTTATGCTATTATCAGATTCTTGAACGAACCTCTCATATACTGGGAATCCATTCCTAATCTTCCCCCCTACCTAATTGCAGCATGTGCACCTTTTTTCTAATCTACACATTCTCTGTAACTGCAAGGCCATATCCTGCTCTCTGTTTATTTCCTCTTTTGCATTGCCTGCTGTATTCATTGATGGTCTGACTTGCCATGCAAAACTGAGTTTTATTAAACTATACATTGCCATTGATACTCAATTTCATACGAATATCACTGACATTCGTATGATTGTCGGTCGACAAAAATGCTGGAGAAACTCAGCGGGTGAGGCACATCTACGGAGCGAATGGAGCAATACTTATGATTGAAGTATGAAACGGACAATCGTAAACAGACACCCCATCCCAACACGCAAAGGGATTTTTAAATAAAAAATTTAAACCATTAAATTTAAATGTAATCGCTGCTCCTGTAATGTGAACCATTTTGTGCAAACCACAGATTGTAATTTGAATTGCAAAATTGAATGCTACATTCCAGCAGGGATCATCAACTCGGGCGGTGAATCTGTAGAATTTATTGCCACAGACGGCTGTGGGAGGCCAAGTCAATGGATACTTTTAAAGCGGAGATCGACTTAGTCAGGGATAAGGGCCTGTCCCACTTACGCGACTTTTTCGGCGGCTGCCGGCACCCGTCATAGGTCGTCGCAGGTCTCCGAAAATTTCCAACATGTTGAAAATCCAGCGGCGACCAGAACAAGGTACGACTTTGGGCGACTACTCACGACCATACAGGCTTCACCCCGCGACATGTCGCCAAGGTGTCGCCTGTATGGTTGTGAGTCGTCTCCTCGGTCGCCCAAAGAGTCGTAGCGTCTTTCTGGTCGCCGCTGAATTTTCAACATGTTGAACATTTTTGTTGAAATATGACGGGTGCCGGCAGTCACCGAAAAAGTCGCGTAAGTGGGACAGGCCCTTTATGGGGAGAAGGCAGGAATGGGTGACGTTTTGGGTCGAGACCCTTCTTCCTATTCCTTTTCTCCACAGATGCTGTCTGACCCACTGAGTTACTCCAGCATTTTGTGTCTAGTTTTGGTTTCAACCAGCATCTGTCATTCCTACCTACACATTTATGAAGGGTCTCGACCCATTCCTTCTCTCCTGAGATGCTGCCTGTCCCGTTGAATTACTCCAACATTTTGTGTCTCTCTTCAGCAACTAACGGCACAGCCAGCATAGAGTGACAAAAATTGGAATGTGAAGAGGTGAATTAAGAATGATATCTAGTGAAATTACATTTGGATGTCATCAACATTAGTTTAGTTTAGAGATACAATGCGAAAACAGGCCTTTCGGCCCACCGAGTCCGTGCCGACCAGCGATCTCCGCGCACCCATACCATCCAACACATACCAAGGACAATTTACACTTATACCAAGTATACAAACCCAAGCCAGTTAAGCTACAAACCTGTACGTCTTTGGAGTGTGAGAGGAAACCGAAGATCTCGGAGAAAACCCACGCAGGTCACGGGGAGAACGTGCAAACTCCGTAATGGCAGTATCCCTAGTTGGGATGGAACCCGAGTCTCCTGTGCTGTAAGCCAGCAACTCTACCGCTGCTCCACCATGCTGCCCTAGATGTTGGCGCAGAAGCAACTCCCTCCAATTTTCAACCGTGTCCTGAAACTATTACAGCTTCCATTTTGGATGTTGCTTGATCCATTGAATTCTTCGTGTGTCCCATCTTCTGTATTCCAGCAATTTGCAATCTCTTTTGTGTTGTTTATAGTTTACTTTCAATAGGTTCTGCCACGTTTTGCCCTCCATCCATCCGTCCGAATCGTACAACTTGTCCAACCAGAATCTGATGTTTTCTGAATATTTATTGAAACCAGCATGACCACGGTTAATTCCGGTTCCGTGCAGGTCGATATTTATGGTTGAAAAAGCAAGAGGAAAATATTGTTGCTCACCTCTGTGTAACAATCAGCGCATTGTGTCCGCCTCTTACCGAAGCGATGTTGGGATGAACTTTTTCTCACAGGCTTGTTCGACCAGACTAATAATTTTCTCTTTTCTTTCCCCTTTGACCCGTTCACCCCGGTGCAGTTCATGGATCTTCCCTCTCTCTGGTCTCCAGCACCTCCTCCATTTACTCAACTGTAAGTAGCTCCAGCTTTAATCATTCTCCCACTGAGTATTCAAACCCTTATAAGTAAGGATGCTTCACCTGTTCAGTGCCACCCCCAAGTATACTCAGGTCATACTGTTGGGCGAGTCCAGAACCAGGGGCCACAGTCTTAGAATAAAGGGGGAAGCCATTTAGGACTGAGGTGAGAAGAAACTTTTTCACCCATAGAGTTGTGAATTTGTGGAGTTCCCTGCCACAGAGGGCAGTGGAGGCCAAGACACTGGATGGATTTAAGAGGGAGTTAGATGGAGTTCTAGGGGCTAGTGAAATCGGGGGATATGGGGAGAAGGCAGGCACGGGTTCTTGATTGGGGACGATCAGCCTTGATCACAATGAATGGCGGTGCTGGCTCGAAGGGCTGAATGGCCTCCTCCTGCACCTATTTTCTATGATTCGATGTCATGGCCAAAATACCTGGCAGCGAACTGGTTAATATAAATTGAGGCGTGACCAGAGACCCGGGTTCGATCCTGACCTTGGGTGCTATCTGTGTGGAGTTTGGGACCGCGTGGGTTTCCTCCTGGTGCCCCAGTTTCCCTCCCACATCCCAAAGATATGTGGGTTTGTTGGTCAATTGGCTGCTGTAAATTGCCCCTAGTGTGTTAGTAGTTGATGCAGAAAGTAGAATAACATAGATCTAGTGTGAACGGGTGATCACTGGCCAGTGTGGATTTGGTGGGCCGAATGGCCTTTTTCCATGCTGTATCTCGAAACTAAACATAAATACTGTTGTCTAGAAATTCTCCCCTTTCATGTTGTATAATAGATTTTGAGAACCTTTGTCTCCAAAATGTAATTTCATTGAGTTCAACAGAGATCAATGATTCAGTGGTTCAATGGTACTTTTTTGTCACATGAATGAATGATTGAATGAATAAGTTTATTGGCCAAGTATTCACATACAAGGAATTTACATTGGTGCTCCGCCCAACAAGTGACAACATGACATACAGTGACAATGAGGAATGACGCATAAAACATTAAACATCACATGTACCTAGGTACGGTGACATTTCTTTTCTGCGTACAGTTCAGGAAAAATCTTACTTTACAGAGGTACAATCATACTTAAGATACTTGTGCGACACGGTGGCGCAGCGGTTGAGTTGCTGCCTCACAGCGCCAAAGACCCCGGTTCGATCCCGACTATGGGTGCTTGGCTGTACGGAGTTTTACGTTCTCCCATGACCTGCGTGGGTTCTGTCGTAGATCTTGGGTTTCCTCCCACACTTTAAGATCAATTAGGTGAATTGGCTTGGTGTAAATGTAAAATTGTTTCTATGGTGTGTAGGATAGTGTCAATGTGCGGGGATAGCTGGTCAGTGCAGACTCGGTGGGCCGGAGAGCCTGCTTGCGCGCTGTATCTCCAAACAAGTGTGTAGGAATGGTAGATTACACCGAGATAGTACTCAAGAATCACCAGCGCAATTTAGCATGCTTCAAGTCCACTGTTGTTAAAAATGTAGTGCCTAAACTTGGCCATTAAGGCCCGTTGTCCTGGCAGCGGTATTGTTGCAGGGGGTTGGCCTAGCCTGACGATGTTGTCGATGTCCATCGTTGCTCCGTGCCACTGCAGGCCGTGTCCGATCCACACGCTCAGCCTCTTGGAGCGGAGTCTGATCCACTCGAGCCCCAGGCTGCGATCGGGCCTCCAACAGCCTTTGGAGACATAGCATAACGTGTTGAATCTATTATGCTGTACATTTAACATCACTAACAGGATGAAACACTGGTTAATCATCTTTGTGCTTTGTGGATGTGTGAAAAATAGTTTAGTTTATTGGCTCGTGTGCCGAGGCACAGTGAAAATCTTCATGGTTGTGTGCTATCCAGGCAGCAGAAAGACTGCACACATTTGCAACTGAGGTGTTCACGGTGTGCAGATACAGGATAAAGGGAATAACGTTTAGTGCAAGATAAAGTCAAATTACATCAGATTAAAGATAATCTGAGGGTCTCCAATTAGGTAGATATAGTTTGGGGCCGCTCTCTAGTGGGTGATAGGATGATTCAGGCACGGACCCGGTGGGCTGAAGGGCCTGTTTCCGCGCTGTATCTCTAAACTAAACTAAACTAAACACAATCAAGGCGTGAAAATGAGAGATCAAAGGAGACGAAGATTGAGGAAAATGTAGGTTAGATCAGTGATTCCCAACCTGGGGCCAAATGGGAATTTTTTGGGATTTAGGGGGCCACAGGTTCAATGAAGGGGGCCACAGGTTCAATGAAGAGCTACCACCCTGTTGCCTCCTAAATTTCAGTTCTAATAAATTTAAATCTATGTAGTTGAAATATTTTTGATGTTTGTGGAATAGAATAAAAGAGAATATATGTGCAATTAATAGACACTGATATTTTTATGGAAAGTATTATAATATTGAAGTACTTTTTTCCCGCTAATAATGTCAGGGGGGGCCACAGAAAAATTAAAAGATCCCGAGGGGCCCTGAGCTAAAAAAGGTTGGGAATCACTGGGTTAGATCATTGTTAGCTCGGGGAAGGTGACAACGAGGCATACAAATATAACATTTAATCAGGAGGACAGTCAAGAGAGTGAAGCTAGACAAATCAATATTGGATGTAAGCTTGAAGTCAGAAAGCTATAATTTTTTTCAGCTATATCTAATAATATGTTGTGCAGTG
Source organism: Amblyraja radiata (assembly GCF_010909765.2). NCBI lineage: Eukaryota > Metazoa > Chordata > Chondrichthyes > Rajiformes > Rajidae > Amblyraja > Amblyraja radiata. The sequence continues at coordinate 4,903,579 of NC_045975.1, read as the reverse complement.
CAAAATGAATATTATTTGAGTGGCAGTGTTTCAGATAAAGCAACTTTACTTTGAAGTTGAACGGTCAGTGAACATTTGATCAGCTTTCAACAAATGGTATTTAAAATCCTTTTCATGAGAATTAAGCTGCTTTACTTCATCATTTTTTAATTAGTAGCGTTGCAGTGTAAGGACTAAAAAAAATGTTCGTAAGCCGGGGAGCCCAAACAGGAAGACAGACACACAAAATGCTGGAGTAACTCAGGCCGTCTGAAGAAGGGACTCAACCCGAAACGTCACCCATTCCTTCCATCCAGAGATGCTGCCTGTCCCGCTGAGTTGCAGTACTCCAGCATTTTGTGTGTCGTATCAACAGTGTAAACACAGAGAGTGGTGAATCTCTGGAACTCTCTGCCACAGAAGGTAGTTGAGGCCAGTTCATTGGCTATATTTAAGAGGGAGTTAGATGTGGCCCTTGTGGCTAAAGGGATCGGGGGGGTATGGAGAGAAGGCAGGGATGAGATACTGAGTTGGATGATCAGCCATGATCATATTGAATGGCGGTGCAGGCTCGAAGGGCCGAATGGCCTACTCCTGCACCGATTTTCTATGTTTCTAAACCAGCATCTGCAGTTCCTTTCTACACGGCACAAACAGGAAGCTTTTCTGTGCATTTTGGTTCATGATTCTTAAGCAGTTGTTTTGGAAAAACAGATTGTTACGTCATTAGCTTACACCAGCGACATTTAATTTTGCCCACGCGCATGCAAGCATAACAACTTGTGACTACACCCTTAATGTCACTTTACCTGTTTGTTGCCTGCAGGCTGCTGTTACATATTTAACTCACTTGCGCTCATTTCACGAGGAATGCGACACGCTCAGGTGTTGGGTAATGTGATAGCTGGGGGTTGCCGTCCACTTGTGTTGTCCTTCAGAACAGCTCTTATTGCGTTAGTGCCGGTTCCTGATCGCGACGCGCTCAGAATGATGACAGCGTTTACACTCACCAGGGCTCCGGGAACCAGGGGATGGATGGTAAGTGAAGGCTGGAATGTTCATCAGTTGTGAGGCTGAGCTGCGGTGTTTTTACATTCATGGGCCTGGATAGAGTGAGTGTGGAAAGGATGTTTCCACTCATGGGAGAGTCGAGGACCAGAGGTCACAGCCTCAGAATAAAAGGACGTTCCTTTCGGGAAGGAGATGAGGAGGGATTTCTTCAGTCAGAGTGTGGTGAATCTGTGGAACTCATTGCCGCAGACGGCTGTGGAGGCCAAGTCGATGGATATTTTTAAGGCAGAGATTGACAGATTTTCGATTAATTAGGGTGTCAGGGGCTATGGCGAGAAGGCAGGAGAATGGGGTTGAGAGGGAAGGATAGATCAGCTGTGATTGAATGACGGAGTAGACTTGTTGGGCCGAATGGCCTAATTCTGTTCCTAGAATTTATGAAGTGCGGTGGGAGGGTAGTTCTGCAACTGTTCTTTAAAAAGGAGATTTTCATTTTAAATTTTGTGCCCCAAGTAATTCATGAAATGAAAAAGTAGTCTGAGGCAGAGTACATTGTACCGACACTGGAGTTAACAAGAATAATATAGGTGATCTCATTAAAACCTATGCTTATAAGGGAAGGTGCAGTGGTGCAGCGGTAGAGTTGCTGCCTTACAGCGCCAGAGACCCGGGCCTGATCCTGACTACGAGTGCTGTCTGTATGGAGTTTGTACGTTCTCCCTGTGATTGTAAAGGGCCTGTCCCACTTACGCGATTGTTTCGGCAACTTGCCGGCACCCGTCATAGTCGCAGCAGGTCTCCGAAAATGTTCAACATGTTGAAAATCCAGCGGCGACCAGAACAAGGTACGACTATTTGGGCGACTACTCGCGACCATACAGGCGTCACCCCGCCACATGTTGCCTGTATGGTCGTGAGTCGTCTCCTCAGTCGCCCAAAGAGTTGTAGCGTCTTTCTGGTCGTCGCTGGATTTTCAACATGTTGAAAATTTCCGGCGATCTATGACAGGTGCCAAAAAAGTCCCATAAGGGTTTTCTCTGGATGCTCCGCTTTTCTTCCACACTCCAAAGACGTACAGGTTTATCGGTTAATTGGATTCTGTAACATTGTAAATTCGCCCTAGTGTGTAGGGCAGTGCTAGTGTACCGGATGATCGCTTGTCGGCACGGATCCGGAGTGTCGAAGGGCCTCTTTCTACCCAGCATCTCTAAAGTCTAAAGCAAAGTAAAATCTTATCCTGTTAGAATTAGTTTCCTTATAATTGTTGCTTCTTATTCACACTTTACATTGGTTTTAGTTAATAAAACAAAAAAACATTTGAAGAACAAAAATGATAATAATTGAGACATTTACTTTACTTAGAATTTGATATGCATTTTACCCACGTTTGTTTTACGCGCTTGAATTATGCGCTGATCTAATTACCACCAAAGTTTAATTTACACACTCCTATTTTCAGGATAACGCACTCAAATGAATGCATGGCTCTGTGTAGTGTAGTCACGTGTGGTACCTGGCATGTTTGATATACACGCGGTTTGATCTACGCGTTGCTTTTCAAGCAGGGTATATCCTCTGTGTAAAATGTGAGGCACATGTTTTGTTTAGTTTAGAGATACAGCGCGGAAACAGGCCCTTCGCCCCACCGGGTCCGCGCCGACCAGTGATCCCCGCACACTAACACTACCCATGCACCCACTCGGGACAATTTTTACATTTACCAAGCCAATTAACCTACAAACCTGTACGTCTTTGGAGTGTGGGAGGAAACTGAAGATCCCGGAGAAAACCCACACAGGCCAGGGGGAGAACGTACAAACTCCGTACAGACAGCACTCGTAGTCAGGACCGAACCCGGGTCTCCGGCGCGGCATTCGCTGTAAAAGGCCTGTCCCACTGTACGAGGTAATTCAAGAGTTCTCCCGAGGTTTCCCCTGATTCGAACTCGGAGAATGTCCGTAGCGGGTCCGTAGGAGTTCGTGGATGTCCCGTAGCGGCTCGTACGAGTAACGGTGGGTACTCGGGAAATCCGGTAAACTCGTGACCTTTTTTCAACACTGAAAAATGTCCACGAGTAAAAAAATACGCGTGATGAAAAAAATTGATACTTTTTACTCGTACGAGCCGCTACGAGACATCCACAAACTCCTACGGACCCTCTACGGACATTCTCCGAGTTTGAATCAGGGGAAAACTCGGGAGAACTCTTGAATTACCTCGTACAGTGGGACAGGGGCTTAAGGCAGCAACTCTACCGCTGCGCCACCGCGACTGCCCAGTGTAAATGATTGAATGAATGAATGCTTTATTGTCACAGTGAAATTCTTTGATTGCGTACCTGAGGTATGTGAAGAGGCACCACATAAAGGACGTCTCCCCCCCATCTCCTCCCGCCCCCCCCCCCCCCCCTCATCGGGGCAATGAGTGGAGGTCGACTAATTAACTAGTCCATTTTGAACAATAATTAATATGGTTAAATTGTAATTGTGTGAAAAGTAATACATTTCTATTCTGTTATGAAATGAATGTATTATCGTTGCCAAGTGCCAGAGGTATTTTTGAGTGATACTTGGAACGATAATCTGCTCAGGGCGTGTGTACATTTGTAATAGTTGTTGATACCTGAACAAGATAATAAGCTTTAATAATTGTGAACTGTGTTATTGCCTGGTGTACTCGAAAAATGATGCAATGGTATTTACCGTACAGTTTGGCTCCATACCTGTAACTCAGCGGGTCGAACAGCATGTCTGAAGAAAAGGAATAGGTGACGTTTCGGGTTAAGACCAAGAGATATTGTCTGACCAGCTGAGTTATAACCATATAACAATTACAGCACGGAAACAGGTCATCTCGGCACTTCAAGTCCGTGCCGAACACTTATTTTCCCCTAGTCCCATCTACCTGCACTCAGACCATAACCCTCCATTCCTTTCCCGTCCATATACCTATCCAATTTATTTTTAAATGATAAAATCGAACCTGCCTCCACCACTTCCACTGGAAGCTCATTCCACACAGCTACCACTCTCTGAGTAAAGAGGTTCCCCTTCATGTTACCCCTAAACGTTTGTCCCTTAATTCTCAAGTTACTCCAGCTTTCGTTGCCTTTATGTCTTCGACATTAAAGAGCTGCATTATGGGTGGCACGGTGGCGCAGCGGTAGAGTTGCTGCCTCACAGCACCAGAGACCCGGATACGATCCTGACAACGGGTGCTGTCTATACGGAGTTTGTCCGTTCTCCCTATTTTCGCCTGGGTTTTAGTTTAGTTTAGAGGTACAGTGCGGAAACAGGCCCTTCGGCCCACCGAATCCGCACCGACCAGCGATCCCCGCACACTAACATTACCCTGCACACACGAGGGATAATTTACACATTCACCAAGCCAATTATCCTACATACCTGCACGCCTTTGGAACGTGGGATGAAACCGAAGATCTCGGAGAAAACCCACGCTGTCACGGGGAGAACGTACAAACTCCCTACAGGCAGCACCCGTGGTCGGGATCGAACCCTGGTCTCTGGTGCTGCAAGCGCTGTAAAGGGCCTGCCCCACCAGCATGCGACCTGCATGCGGCAAGCGTGACCTAAAGGGCCTGTCCCACCAGCATGCGACCTGCATGCGACAAGCGCGACCTAACGTGGTCGCTTGAGCCGTACGGCCTTGTGGGGCCGGTCCCACTTCGATCGCCGGAACCGTATGGAGTTGTGCGGGGCTGGTCCCGACATCGCGCGGGGCTCCGAAAAACTGACCGTGTTCAAAAATTCCGCGCGGCAACGGACTGCCGGCCCGCAGCCGCCTCGACGCCGTGTCACTCACTCGACCTCCGCACGGCTCCCGCTTCTGGTTTGGTCGCGCTTGCCGCATGCCGTATGGCTCAAGCGACCACGGTAGATCGCGCTTGCCTCATGCAGGCGCATGCTGGTGGGACCGGCCCTTTAGTTCGCGCTTGCCGCATGCAGGTCACATGCCCGTGGGACAGGCCCTTAAGGCAGCAACTCTAGAGAAGAAATGGGTGACGTTTCGGGTCGAGACCCTTCTTCAGACTGGTTAGGGATTAGGGAAACGAGAGATATAGACGATGATGTAGAGAAATAAAGAACAGGAACGAAAGATAAGCAAAAAAATAATGATGATAAAGGATTATCTGTCCTTTTATCCGTTACTGTGCAGAATTTGGCTGCTGCATTTGTGACTTCTCTTAAAGATAGACACAAAATGCTGGAGTAACTCAGGCAGCATCTCTGGATAGAAGGAATGGAGGACCCGTCCTCAGACCTTGGTTACTCTTAATTGTCTCTGACACTTAGGATACCCTGAGGTTGTGTATATATGTGGTCATGTTTGTTTTTCCTTTATCTTAACAATATAATACAATACAATTTATTGTCATTTGAGCCTCAGTGAGGCTCAAACGAAATTCTGTTTCCACAGCCATACAAACAAAGACAATTCCTAGACATACACACAATTTAATTCACACAAACATCCATCACAGTGGACCCACTGTGATGGAAGGCAAAGTCTTTTCTCTCCCCTGTTCTCCATGTCTCTCCCGATGTCCAAGCCCCAGGCGGGCGATGGTAAGTCCCACAGCCATTTTAGGCCGTGCCGGGCGATTTACGGCCCCGCTCCTGGTCTAAAAGTCTCGAAGTTGGAGCCCCCGGCGGGCGCTGGAATGTCCCACGGCCATGAAGCCGTGCCGGGCGATGTACGTCCCCGCTCCAGGTCGTTCCAACCCCGCGACACGGGCTGGAGAAGTCGCGTTGCGAGAGCTCCGGGAAGCGGTCTCTCTCTCCCCCCGGACCCGCGAGCTCCCGATGTCCCAGTCCACCGGACCTGCGGCTGCGTTGCTGGAGCCTTCGAGCCCCAGGAGTCGAGTCGCAGCAGCGAGTCACCACCGCTCCCCACGCTCCAAGGCCGGCCAGCCCCACGATGGTGAGTCCGCAGCTCCGCAGTCTCCCGAGCCCCCGGGTCGTTCAGGCTGGAGGCCGCTCCACGGTGCTAGGCCCCAACGACAACGGAGACCCGACAGGGAAAAGGTCGGGTCTCCCAGACAGGGAAGAGATTTCAAACTGTTTCCCCCTGCCCCGCCCCCCACATATACACATTTAAAACTAGTATTAAAAAACACCAACACTACATTTAACTAGACAAAAAATTTAAAAAAGACAGACAGGCTGTAGGGGCCGCTGCAACGGGTGAGTCGTGCCGCCATCTTCCAAGTAAAGGTGGGTTAGTAACAACAGATGGACACATAACCAGCAGTCAAAGCACAGTTTGATAAATGACCTTGTTACTGGGAATCAGTGTTGTCGTTGAATTCGTTCATTGCAGTAACCTTAGTCATGGCAGCTCCCTAATCTATCATATTGGTTTTCTATTGATGTTTCTCAACCGATCACCAGTCAGGAACAGCTTCTTCCCCTCTGTTATCAGGCGTCTGAACGGTCCTTCCATTATCTAGGGTACTGTCAGATTCGCCTCTATCCCATTGCGGACATTGGACTTTGTCTCTGGAACTGGCGCGCTACAATGCTGAGAACTATATTCTTCACTCTGCATCTTCCCCTTTGTTCTATCTACTGCTACTTGAGTTTGGCCTGATTGTTTATATGTCTATTATTATCTGATATGTTTGGATAGCATCCTCTTCGCATTGTTTACCGTGTCATAGTGAAGAGGCTTGCGTGACCCCATGATTCTGAGAGCGATGCCGTCGGAAGCACCAGCTTCTGCTAGGGCCACCCATGGCGGTAAGGTCGAGGATGAGGGTTCAGACTAAGAACGATCCAACCTACAAGACCTCAACGGCGGACCATGCAGACAAAGTTATCTTGAACTCAACGGCTATAAAGGCGGATGTAGGCAGCAACAGATCTATCGGCTCCAATCATCTTGGTTCCCTTGCCGTTGGAATTGGTTGATTGATCTGTGAAGGACCGCGTGCTTCTTGGAGCGCAACATCAAGTTTGCACGACACCGACAATTGGGAAACCAATGCCTAGGACAGGAAACTCTGGCGAACCATCATCCTGGAAGGGACAGCTACCTTCGAAGCCAAGAGATGCGCAGAATTAGAAGAAAAGAGAAGAAAACGGAAGGAGATGCAGCAACAACCAAAGGCCGATCTGCCATCTGGGATTACCTGTCCTGAATGCCGAAGAACTTTCAAAGCCGGGATTGGACTCATAAGCCACCTGAGAGTCCATAAAAACAACAGAATGTAGACCATCATCCTCGACCTTGAGGGATAAGCACGATGGGATAGCATGCAAAAAAACACAGCTTTTCAGTGTACCTTCGGCACGCGTAACAATAATCAACCTAAACCCAAAACCAAATCAGCTTGCATGAAGCAAGTTGAATCAAATATGTTGAAAATAGGAATACTTTCATGCAACCCAGATCTGGATGGACATCCTTTCCTTTAGCATCCATAGAACGAGGCTTATTTTTGTGTGGTCATGATCTCAGGATCTCAGGACCACACAAGCTTCTCCACCACGAAAAGGTGACAATCCACGGAGAAGATACCTAGGTACATGTAACAGTTAAGGGCCTGTCCCACCAGCATGTGATTGCATGCATCTAGCGCGACCAAACGTGGTTGCTTGAGGCGTACGGCCTCGCGGGGCCAGTCCCACTTTGATCGGCGGAGGAGTACGGAGCCATGCGGGGCTGCTCCCGACATCGCGCGGGGCTCCAAAAATCTTGCACTGTCCGAAAATCCCGCGCGACAACGGCCTGTCAGCCCGCAGCCGCATTGAGGCCGTACGCAGCGACTCGACGGGCGTACGCAGCGTCTTGACGTTGTACGCCTAGCGCGTGGCGTTGCGCGATGACGTCACCGCCCGACGCCGTGCGATGTCCAAATTCAGTCGGCCCGCCTCCTGGTCAGCTGATTGGTGAGTTTGACGTAAATTACGTCACGCCCGAACTTTGCGCGTACTTACCGCGTACTTAGCGCGAACTCCGCTTCCGTTTGGTTGTGCTAGACACATGCAATCGCATGCTGGTGGGACAGGCCCTTAAAGCAGAATTGAATCAGTGAATTGAATGTAATAATAAAGTACCGTTGAACCATTGAGAGGTGCCATTTGGCCAGAGTTAAACTAAACCCTTGCAAGGAATAATTTATCTAATTATCCATGGAGATAGCAAAGTCACGTTTCCCCCCAAGTTAAAATATTGCAGTACAGGTGCACAACCTTTTATCCGGAGTTCCGGAAACCGAAAAGCTCCGAAAACCGGACATTTTTTCCAGGATGTCGTCTGCACACCAAAGCTCGCGTTTGGCGCCAAACTTGACCCGAAACGACCCACGGTCAACCCAGGTCTGTACTACTGTAGCGGCTGCCTCCTAGTCCCCTACCTGGTCGGAGAGGCGGGGAGCCGGCAATGCCTTACCGGGTCGCCGTGCAGTAAGCTCTGGAGCGCTGTGGCCGCCAACTCCCAACGTCGCGGAGCAGGGGCTGCGGGCGTCCGGCCGCGGGCGGCGCCGGTTGTAGCTCCGACCCCGGCAACTGTACCCCTGGCTGCGCGGCGGTCCAAATCCAGCGCGGCCCGCGGCCAGACGCCCGCAGCCCCAGCTCCGCGATGTTGGGAGTCGGTGGCCACAGCGCTCCGGAGCTTACTGCACGGCGACCTGGTAAGGCATTGCCCGCTCCCCGCCTCTCCGACCAGGTAGGGGACTAAGAATTAAAGTTTCCCCCTTCACCCCCCCCCACCACATAAAATCCCACCAAACTAACTGACTAACATTTAAGCAATGATTTACAACGATTCTCCGGGGAGGAGGCAGCCGCTCCAGACTTTTCAAGCCGCCCGCGCTACCTACCTAATCTACGCTAAAAATCTTCCATTCCGAAATCCGAAAAATTCTGAAATCCGAGAAGTGTCTGGTCCCAAGGCTTTCGGATAAAAGGTTGTGTACCTGTACTAAATATTAAATGGGACATTTTTTTGTATGTTTGCATCTCTTGAGGTGAAATAAAGTAACTTTTTCTTCTTGTTTTTTCCTTAGCCCGAGGAAAAGTCACAGTCAGAGGTAAGAGTAATTTGAATATGACATTTGAAATTTATTGTTAAATATTCATTGTGTGGAATTAAACGTTGAGCTGCGTGAGGTAAACTGGGTCAGTTCCACTCGATTTGCGTAGGACAGTTGTTATGCAAGAGCTGACACAAAATAAAGGAGAACAAGGAAATACCGTGAGTGTTTACGTAGATTTTCAGTAGTTGTTTGCCAAAATATCACTTGAGAGACACCGAGAAATGGTGCTCTTCAGAACTAAAAGCATCTGGCCACGTTGTCAGGGAAATTGAGAACAAATAAGAATTAAATGGATTCAAAATAAACTTTTTGGACTGAATGTTCCACATTTTCTGTGCTAAGGAACCTTGTGTTCAATATGCAAAATTTGCATTGCAAATAAATAATTGGAGGTTGCTAATTGAGTAATTGCTATGACAATCAGTTGCCATGGATAAAGCAAACAGAGCTAGTGTGTGTGTGTGTGTGTGTGTATGCGCATGTGTGAGCGTGAATGCATGCGTGTGTGTGTGCATTTGTGTATGTGAGTGTACATATGTGTGAGCATATGTACATGTGTGTGTGTACGTGTGTGTATGCGGCCTGTGTGTGTGTGTGCATGTGAGTGTACTGCAGGCATGTGTTTGTGTGCATGCTTGTGTGTGAGTATATACATGCATATGTGTGTGTGCATGTAGTGTGTGTGTATGTATGTGTGTGCGTATGTGTGTGTGTGTACGTGTGTGTGTTTACCTGCATATGTTTGTGTGCATGTAATGTGTGTGTATGTGTACGTGCATGTGTCATACTTGCGTGCCATGAAAGCCAAAGTATGATGATGATCAACCTGGGATCAGTTGGAGTACCACATGATTTCAGGCTGAAACCCACATCCATGTCTTTATTATCACAAGTCTGTCCTTCCTCAAAAATAAAATCACGTCCCGATCACCCCTTCATTTAATCCTGCGTTCATCCCGGTTTACAGGTCCGTAAACTTCGCCGAGAGCTGGACGTTTCGCAGGAGAAGGTGGCAGCGCTCACTACGCAGCTGACCGCTAATGTAAGTAAGCGTTAGGAGGGAGGTACGGGGAGTTGTTGCAGATTTTATTATACACTTGTATTAACTGAACACTTGCTTTTCCATTGAAGCTTTTACACAGCGATATAACTTCAAATGTGAAGTCTCCAAATGTTGATACTCAGCTGTAATTCTTTTACCCTTCCAGCAAGACTGGGTAAAAGGATAAATGCTCACAAAACTATAAGACATAGGTTGGCGTGGTGGCGCAGCGGTAGAGTAGCTGCCTTACAGTGCCAGAGACCTGGGTTCAATCTTTAAATCTAATGGAATATAAAAAGTAAAAATGGAGATAAAGAATCTGAGCATTATTAGGGTGGCACAGTGGTAGAGTTCCTGCCTCACAGCATCAGAGACTCAGGTTCGATGCTGACTGTACGAAGTGTGCATGTTCTCCCCGTGACCGCGTGGGTTTTCTGCAGGTGCTCCGGTTTCCTCCCACATTTCCAAGACGTGCGGGTTTTTAGGTTGATTGGCTTCTGTAAATTGCCTCTAGTGTGTGGGTTGGGAAAATGGGATAACATAGAACTGGTGTTGGGGTGCTCGATGTTCAACATGGTCTCAGTAGGCTCTTTCCACGCTGTATCTCTAAAACTAAAACTAAAACTGTACAGTTTTGGTCTCTAAATTTGAGGATGGACATTTTTGCTATTGAGGGAGTGCAGCGTAGGTTCACAAGGTTAATTCCCGGGATGGCGGGACTGTCATGCTGACAGAATGGAGCGGCTGGGCTTGTATCCTCTGGAATCTTATTGAAACATATCAGTTTATTAAGGATTTGGACACGCTAGAGGCAGGAAACATGTTCCCGATGTTGGCGGAGTCCAGAACCAGGGGCCACAGTTTAAGAATAAGGGGTAAGCCATTTAGAACGGAGATGAGGAAACACAGAGAGTTGTGAGTCCGTGGAATTCTCTGCCTCAGAGGGCGGTGAAGTCCGGTTCTCTGGAAACTTTCAAGAGAGAGCTAGACAGGGCTCTTAAAGATAGCGGAGTCAGGGGATATGGGGAGAAGGCAGGAACGGGGTACTGATTGTGGATGATCAGCCGTGATCACATCGAATGGCGGTCCTGGCTCGAAGGGCCGAATGGTCTACTATTGTCTATTGTCTGTCAGATGATTTGTCTGCAATTCGCAATGTTGGTGTTGTGTTCGAGCAGGTCTTTGGTGAGATCAGAATCGGCCGCTTTTTTCGATTGCTGCCACAATCAGCTTTTGATATCCAAGTACAGGTTCAGACCGACAGGAAACGTGGGCACCAGGTTTACGCCCCAGAGAGCTGATCCATCCTTGGAATCTCGCCCTAACATGACTCACCAACTATTGAAAGTGCGGCGTCAAGGGTTGTACATGTCTGGGAAACTGTCTTAAGGGGACAGGTCTACAGTGCCAATGTCTGTCAATTGTTTCTCTATATTGATGTTATCTTATGTGGCAAATTCCATACTTCTCTGCAACAAAAGGACTAACTCAAACCAGCGAAACCGCCAAGATGTTGTTTACTTTCTATAGGGCATAATTGGTGTTATGTTCAATGAGCATTGAAGCCTTGGGGCAAGATGCTTGCCAATGCAATCTGCTTGCTATCTAATGTTTAGAAATTACAGGAGATGTGCTGATGGATGGCTGATAACTACTTTCAACTCGGCAACAAGGCAGCGTTAAAACATCAATGTCTGAATTATGTTGATTCATGCCAAAACAGCACCAATATTATTTCCCTTCAAATCTTTGGTGGTCAAAAATGCTGGAGAAACTCAGCGGGTGAGGCAGCATCTATGGAGCGAAGGAAAAAGGCAACGTTGCCTTTTTCCTTCGCTCCATAGATGCTGCCTCACCTGCTGAGTTTCTCCAGCATTTTTGTCTACCTTCGATTTTCCAGCCTCTGCAGTTCCTTCTTAAGGGCCTGTCCCACTGTACGAGGTAATTCAAGAGCTCTCCCGAGTTAAAAAAAAAAAAAAACTCGTGGTAAGTACGTAGAATGTACGTAGTGGGAACGTCGGAGCTCGGGGATGTCTCTTAGCGGCTCGTAACGCTAACGGCAGGTACTCGGGAAACGCGGTAAGCTCGGGAAGATTTTTCAACATGTTGAAAAATGTCCACGAGAGCCCCGAGTACCTACGAGCGGCTATTACCGTAATTCTCCGAGTTCGAATCAGGGGAAACTCGGGAGAACTCTTGAAATTAGCTCGTACAGTGGGACAGCCCCTTTCAACATCCCCTCTATCTTTGGCTATTTGATCCAGCTATTCTGCATTAAAACAATTTAATGTTAAGTTTGTCATGATATCATCTGTGTTTTGGATACCTGTGGTTGATAAATTGTTCAGAGTAATATTTTCTTATAGCTTTTACTGATTTCTTTGGCACGAGGTAGTACAAGCTGGTTTATCCCCGAAGGTGGCTGACTGGGTGACACAGCTGCTGCCTTACAGCGCCAATACCCGGGTTCAATCCTGAATATTTATTCAGAAGACAGTGTCGTGTAAATTTCAGTCAGATGGGTTTCCATACCTGAGGTCTGCCAAATTAATTCCAAATGCCCTTCTGCATTTCATTCCATTTCTTCGGCCGAGCTTCCCCCTAGAGCGATGTCAATAATGGAGATTCTTGACGAATCAAAAAAAATTACACTGTATGATGAGAAGAGGTGGGAGTTGGAAAATATTCTGCTCACTTGATCGTCTGAATCTGTTTCAACCTGAAGAATGACCATTCTCATGCTCTCACAAGCCAAAGGGCCACCGCCATGCAGGTCAGAGGCAAAGATGAGTCATTTGTAAATCATTTGGGTATACCTGAATTCACAGCTGTACAAGCACAGTCTTTCCGAAAAAGGGACCCACATCACCCCGATTCTGGCCACTCTCCACTGGCTCCCTGTGCAGTTCCGAATAAATTTCAGGATCCTTCTTTAAGTCTACAAAGCCCTTAACGGGCTTGCCCCCACCTACATCAAAAGTCTGCTTACCCACCACATCACCTCCAGGTCCCTCTGATCGGCCGATTTGGGGTTACTGAACATCCCGCGGTCTAGGCATAAGCTCAGGGGCGACCGCGGTTGCCTTTGCGGTTGCAGCTCCTAGACTGTGGAACAGCATCCCTCTTCCCATCAGAACTGCCCCCTCCATCGACTCCTTTAAGTCGAGACTTAAAACTCATCTTTACTCTCAAGCCTTTCTTGACGTCCTCTGAGGGAGGGCTATATGTGGGACGACAGATGGCGCGTGGGACGACTGATGGCACAATGGGCTAAGTGTTCGGCTGGCGACCGGAAGGTGGCCGGTTCGAATCCCGCTTGGAGTGCATACTGTCGTTGTGTCCTTGGGCAAGACACTTCACCCACCTTTGCCTGTGTGTGAATGTGTGTGAGTGATTGGTGGTGGTCGGAGGGGCCGTAGGCGCAGAATGCAGCCACGCTTCCGTCAGTCTGCCCCAGGGCAGCTGTGGCTACAGAAGTAGCTTACCACCACCGAGTGTGACTGAGGAGTGAATGAATAATGCGATGTAAAGCGCCTTGAGTATTAGAAAGGCGCTATATAAATCCCATCCATTATTATTATTATATGTATGTATTTATGTATGTACTTAATCTATGAACCACTGTTGTATAACGTTAGTACCTCCACCAATGTAAAGCACTTTGGCCAACGAGAGTTGTTTTTTAAATGTGCTATAGAAATAAAAGTGTATGACTTGACTTGACTTTCAGGACTCGGTGTCAGCCTTCCCGAGTTACTGTTGGTATTCGCTGCCTTAACTTCAGGAACGATCCAGTCCCACCTGTTCTGGTGTTAAGTGAAGCTGTTATTCATGGCAAAAACCACCAATTGCAGGAATCTAGCATTATGTTACAATTTAATTGGAATCGTTCTGCTTTCAGGAGTTTTAAAACGTTTCTTCCTTCGTTTGTTATTTTGGACACTTCATCCGATTCTAAGATGAAAGTAATGACTGGATTGTTGTGGCTAATGAACGAGTGGTTAATGTGGCTTCTGGCCGAGTGTTGAAACTGATCCCGTTTGTTCAAGTTTCTGAAAGATGATCTCGCTGCCCTTGGCCAACTGGAAGGAAAACTGCTGGTTGAGTTCATTTAAAAGGCACGGTGGCGCAGCGGGTAGAGTCGCTGCCTCACAGCGCCAGAGACCCGGGTTCGATCCAGATTCCGGGTGCTGTCTGTACGGAGTTTGCACGTTCTCCCCGTGACCCGCGTGGGTTTTCTCCGGGTGCTCTGGTTTCCTCCCACACTCCAAAGACCTACAAGTGTAAATTGGCCCAACTATGTATAGGATAGTGCTAGCGTATGGGGATCGCTGGTCGGTGCAGACTCGTCCCGTTTCCACCCTGTGTCTCTCTAACTCTAAATCGAGGAAAGTGCCCTCATGCCCACATCTGAAGGACTAGTTGCAGGTGTGGAAGTTTCATTTGATTCCACACACATGATGTGGTGGCGCTGCCCCTCGGGTCCAAGAACCAGGGTTCAATTCCTGCCTCTGGTGCTCTCCATTGTTAGTGTACCTTCTCCTTCTGACCACCTTGGGTTCCTTCCGCATCTCTCCAGACACAGGTTAATATGGCCACTCTTAAATTGCTTTGAGTCTGGAGGTAGGTGGTGGAAATTGGGTTGGGAAGCAGGGAAGTTGACGGGAAGTGAAGGGGGGAATTAAATGTGTTGGTATAAATGGATTCTTGAGGGCCAGCACAGACTCAATGGGCCCGAAGGGCAAGAACTTGGGCCATATGGCTTAATGACCACTTGAAAAATCTTTGGCACCATCAATACTTTTACCGTGCGAAATGTTTTGTGAGACTGTTTGCTGTTTTTTTTCTAAGATTAGCTGGTTAATAAAGATCATTTCTAGGTTGTGTTTTTAACATAGATTGTAAACACTATTGACCCTTGAATCCTTGGTGGTAAACAGCTGGCATGGTGATTGATGTGGTTTAATTGTCATGGTTCACTTATTGCTTTGCCAGCATCTGTGTGGCCGTTTGTGGAACCGGACAGTGCTTCCTGTCACCCGCATGTCAGGGTTGTTTACGTATATTTGATCCTGGAGTCTGAGAATGCCTGGAGGTCTCCAGCCTTTAGAAAGGTCTCCAGACGTCCTCTGAGGGAGGGCTATATGTATGTATTTATGTATGTACTTAATCTATGAACCAATGTTGTATAACGTTAGTACCTCCACCAATGTAAAGCACTTTGGTCAACGAGAGTTGTTTTTTAAATGTGCTATAGAAATAAAAGTGACTTGACTTCTCCTGGTTCTGGGGGGAACATTCCTGGTTTGACCTGCATGAGAGCTGTGCGAGTGGAATCTCGGAGACCGGACTCTTCAATAACCTCATGTAATTGTTCTTCCGGCAAGACTTTCAGACCAGGACGATAGATACAAACACGCTGGAGTAACTCAGCGGGACAGGCAGCATCTCTGGAGAGAAGGAGTGGGTGACGTTTCGGGCCGAGAGCCTTCTTCAGACTAGCGGTGCACGGTGGCGCAGCTGGTAGATTTGCTGCCTTACAGCGTCAGATACCCGGGTTCGTTCCTGACAACGGGTACGGAGTTTATACATTCGCCCTGTGGTGACCTGCGTGGGTTTTCTCTGGGCACTCCGGATTCCTCCCACACTCCAAAGACGGACAGGTTTGTAGATGAATTGGCTACGGTAAAATTGTAAATTGTCCCTAGTGTGTAGCATAGTGTTAGTGTATGGGGATCGCTGGTCGGCACGGACTCAGTGGGCCGAAGGGCCTGTTTCCGCGCTGCATCTCCAAAGACTAAAGACCAAAGGCCTTTTCTGAAATAGGGTTGGGGTTGTAAAATAAACGGTCGTTGCCCAGTAACCGAAGAGAACAACTGAAGAAGGGTCTGGACCCGAAAAGTCACCTATTCCTTTTCCCCAGCGATGCTGCCTGACCCGCTGAGTTACTGCAGCATTTTGTGTCTGTATTCGGTTTAAACCAGCATCTGCAGTTCCTTCCTGCGCACAAACGGTTCTATCAGGTGACGTTTGACGGCTGCTGTTTAGAAGGTTCCAGAGGGATACCTGGAATTATCTTTAACAGGTGTGTGACATGTAATACTGCCCACCTTTGCTTTAACAGAAAGTGCAAGGTGGGTAACTCTGCCAAACTACTAAAAATAGTGCTGAATTGTTCGGCCAAATTGCTCACAGTGTTAAAGGCTCGGCACTGCCCCAGACTAAACAAGAAATTGTATTAGGCGGTAGAATTCCTGAGAGTGTTGTTGTGACATGGTTTATTTAGTGATAAATCACTGGGAAAGTGTTCTTATTTGACTTGTGGAGGAAGTATTTTTTTTTCAAAGGAATTCCAAAGCACAGCCTTGAGGATCATGTTTTACGCCGTATTTCAAAAGAGCTTTGGGCAAAAGCTAACAGAGAGAAGGGTTAATGAAGGAAGAATGGTGACATGGCTTCGCCAGCAGCATCAGTGGGACAGACTCGAGGAGGGGCTTGTGTCACTTGGATGATTGTGGCAATGGTTACCAGATGGATGTGACCAGACACACAGGGGTTGGGGGGAGGAGGGGGGAAAGGAGGGACGGACAGGAAGAGGAATAAGTTTTGTAGAAGGGTTCCGACCCGAATCTTGGCCTATACATGTTGTCCGGAGATGCTGCCTGACCCGCCGACTAACTCCAGCACTTTGTGCCATTTTTTAGATTTATTTTTTTTGCTGCCTTGACAGAATTGCTACAATTGACAAAATAACTTCATCAGGGGTCTATGTTAGACTTTAAAGATGCAGCGTAGAAACAGGCCCTTCGGCCCACCGAGTCCACGGCGACCAGCGATCGCCCCCTGTATTCCGACACTGTCCGACACACCAGGGACAATTTTGTCAATTTTGACCCAAGCCAATTGACCTACAAACCTGCACGTCTTTGGAGTGTGGGAGGAAATGGGAGCACCCGGAGAAAAGCCACGGGAGAACGTACAAACTCCGTGCAGACAGCACCCGTAGTCAGGATCTCTGGCGCTGTAAAGCGGCAACTCTACCGCGGCGAGCCTAATAGCCTCTATAGGAGGAAGCTTTGTTATGTCAGGCAGAACCGTAAAACCATGAAAGGAGATCGTATGAAAATGCATGAGCAGACATGCTTTTGCAGAGTATGTTATGCCCCTGTCCCACTTAGGAAACCTGAACGGAAACCTCTGGAGACTTTGCGCCCCACCCAAGGTTTCCGTGCGGTTCCCGGAGGTTGCAGGTGGTTGCCGGAGGTTGCAGGTAGTGGAAGCAGGTAGGGAGACTGACAAAAACCTCCGGGAACCGCACGGAAACCTTGGGTGGGGCGCAAAGTCTATAGAGGTTTCTGTTCAGGTTTCCTAAGTGGGACAGGGGCATTAGGCTTACATTGAGGTTTAGATTTATTATTGCCAAGTGTACAGTGAAAAGCTTTGATTTGCACGCTAGCCAAACAGTTCAGACAATACCCTGCATAAATACAATCACGTCAGACTCAAGTACAATAGGTAGAGCAAAGAGGAAGGTCGTAAGCCCCCCTCAGTCATGACTGACTAGTGATGCATCCTAGTTGTTGGCTAAGTGTTTAAGAAGGAGCTTAAAAATAGCGGAGCCAAGGGATATGGGGAGAAGGCAGGAACGGGGTACTGATTGGGGATGATCAGCCATGATCACATTGAATGGCGGTGCTGGCTCGAAGGGCCAAATGGCCTACTCCTGCACCTATTGTCTATTGTCTATTGTTCTCAGCACTGTAGTGCTTCAGTAACATAGACAAAGTCCTATGTCTGCATTGGGGTTAGAGGTGAATCGGACAGTGCCATAGCTTATGGTACCTCCATTGCAAGCAACAGCTAACCCTGAACAGAATCCGCACCCTACATGCAAGAACAGCCCATCACCTGCATAAGTGGGGAATGACAGACAGCCCTGCTTGCGACTGCGGACATCCCACACATGGTGTATGACTGCCCACTGAGGCTTTTCCCTGGGGGCATCAAAGCCATCCACACAGTGACTGATGCTGTCCTGGCCTGGATGTCTACCCTTGATCTACAACCTTAGGCTGTGCATGCCATACTCAAGATGATACGCAAGAAGACAGCTTATGGAAGGACTGTTCAGAAGTGTTATCAGACCGAGCCATAGAGTAATACAGCGCGGGAACAGGCACTTTGGCCCAACTTGCCCCCACCGACCAAAATGCCCAATCTATTCCAGTCCCACATACTTGTGTTTGGCCCATATTCCTCTTACCCTGTCCAATCCATGTACCTATCTAAATGCATCTTAAACATTCCGATAGTCCATGCCACAACTATCTCCTCCAGCAGCTCGTTCCATACACCCACCGACCCTTGTGTAAAATAGTTACCCTTCAGATTCCTGCTAAATCTTTCTCCTCTCACCTTAAACCTATTACCATTACCCAATTTAATCGGACCGCTTGCAAAACAAAGCTTCGCACTGTACCTCGATGCACATGACAATAATAGACTTGAACCTAAACTTAATGTGTGCCAATGAAACTCTAGTAGGTACTGCAAGATATTTTGTAAATGTAGACGACAGCTGTTTAAATAAGACTGCTGTTGTCATTTGTGTCTGGATTCAACAAAGATGCCCTTTGTGATTCACTGTTAAATCTAGAGGTGACTCAGCAATCCAATGACAGGTGTGTCAGCACAAATTGCAGGTGCTTCTATACTGAGGGAACTGCCTCCGGTGAGGACAGAGAGAGTTTGTTTGTCAGATTCCTGCTTGCCGTAGCTTTACAGGTACCCTGACTGCAACAACAACAATGAATATAAAGGTTATCATGTAATGAGCGTTGTAAGGAGTAATGTAAGGAGTCTGAAGAAGGGTTTCGGCCCAAAACGTCGCCTATTTCCTTCGCTCCATAGATGCTGCTGCACCCGCTGAGTTTCCCCAGCAATTTTGTGTACCTTCGATATTCCAGCATCTGCAGTTCCTTTTTGAACATCATGTAATGAGCGTTTGTCGGCACTGGGCCTGTACTCGCTGGAGTTTAGAAGAATGAGGGGGGGACCTCATTGAAACAAACAGAATAGTGAAAGGCCTGGATAGAGTGGATGTGGAGAGGATGTTTCCACTAGTGGGAGAGTCTAGGACTGGAGGTCACAGCCTCAGAATTTAAGGACGTTCTTTTAGGAAGGAGATGAGGAGGAATTTCTTCAGTCAGAGGGTGGTGAATCTGTGGAATTCATTGCCACAAAAGGTTGTGGAGGCCACCAATTAATATTTTTTAAGGCAGAGATAGATAGATTCTTGATTATTACAGGTGTTTAGCTCAGGTTCTCGAGTCCTGGCACTATCCTCGTACAGTATATGCGTAAAGTCAGGTTTTCAGTAAACTGTGAGGGCCCTGTAATGGCAATCAAATGATATTGATTAGTACGGGTGTCAGATGTTATGGGGAGCGTGCAGGAGAATGAGATGAGATCTTGCCATAGAGGGAGTACAGAGAAGGTTCACCAGACTGATTCCTGGGATGTCAGGACTTTCATATGAAGAAAGACTGGATAGACTCGGCTTGTACTCGCTAGAATTTAGAAGATTGAGGGGGGATCTTATAGAAACGTACAAAATTCTTAAGGGGTTGGACAGGCTAGATGCAGGAAGATTGTTCCCGATGTTGGGGAAGTCCAGAACAAGGGGTCACAGTTTAAGGATAAAGGGGAAATATTTTAGGACCGAGATGAGGAAAACTTTTTTTCACACAGAGAGTGGTGAAACTGTGGAATTCTCTCCCGCAGAAGGTAGTTGAGGCCAGTTCATTGGCTATATTTAACAGGGAGTTAGATGTGGCCCTTGTGGCTAAAGGGATCAGGGGGTATGGAGAGAAGGCAGGTACAGGATACTGAGTTGGATGATCAGCCATGATCATATTGAATGGCGGTGCAGGCTCGAAGGGCCGAATGGCCTACTCCTGCACCTATTTTCTATGTTTCTATGTTTCTAGGAGGGAGAGGTAGATCAGCCATGATTGAATGGCGGAGTAGACTTGATGGGCCGAATGGCCTAATTCTGCTCCTATCACGTGACTATGATGATACGTGATAAATGATCAGGTATTCAAAGATATTCAAGGCTGATCATGATCGCGCAAAGATCAATGTACGTGGACCAACCATAATGGTGCGGATTGTGGGGGATGTTTTTATGTTTAAATTTCTTTATTATTGTTATGTCTGTATTCTTTCTTTATGCTGCATTGGCAAGAAGCATTTCACTACACCTAGGTGTATGTGACCAATAAAATAACCTTTGAACCTTTGAGTGTGTAGTGGGTGTATGGTGGGGTGGGGTTGCGTTTAGGGTTGGGCAGTGTTGTTCATGATTCTGATGTTTGACGGGTGGGAGCCGCCCTTCTCATACCTTCTTCCCACTGGTAGCAGTCAAAGGACATCATGGCCAGGGAGATGTGGGCCTTTGAAAATATGAGCTGTATTCTTCAGGCAAGGTTCTCTCATTACTTTGTGAAGCAATAGACAATAGACAATAGGTGCAGGAGTAGGCCATTCGGCCCTTCAAGCAAGCACCGCCATTCAATGTGATCATGGCTGATCACCCCCAATCTGTACCCCGTTCCTGCCTTCTCCCCATATCCCCTGACTCCGCTATTTTTAAGAGCCCTATCTAGCTCTCTCTTGGAAGCATCCAGAAAAACCTGCCTCCACCGCCCTCTGAGGCAGAGAATTTCACAGTGAGGTTTAGGGCACACGGTGGCGCAGCGGTAGAGTTGCTGCCTCACGGCGCCAGAGACCCGGGTTCGATTAAGAGTTTGTACGTTCTCCCCGAGACCTGCGTTTGTACGTTTTCCCCGGGTGCTCCGGTTTCCTCCCACAATCCAAAGACGTGCAGGTTCATAGGCCAACTGGCTTCGGTAAAATTGTAAAATAGTCCCTAGTGTGTGCAGGATA
This sequence comes from Amblyraja radiata, assembly GCF_010909765.2. Lineage (NCBI taxonomy): Eukaryota > Metazoa > Chordata > Chondrichthyes > Rajiformes > Rajidae > Amblyraja > Amblyraja radiata. The sequence goes on along the minus strand of NC_045975.1, from coordinate 4,882,538 downwards.
GCGTTAAGGGCCTGTCCCACTTGGCGATTTTTTCGCTGACTGCCGGCATCATTGACTGACGTATCAGGTCACTGAAGAATACGCTGCGTGATGACATATGGACGCGCGGTGTTTTTTCAAATGTCGCAACATTTTTTTTGTCGCCGCTGGATTTTGAAATTTTCAAAATCTTTTGGCGACACTGATATGACGCCGCAGTCGTCGAGGAAATCTCCAGGTGGGACAGGCCCTTTAATGTGCGGGGGTCGCTGGTCGGCATGTTTCCGAAGGGCCTGTTTCCACCCCATTTCTCTAAACTAAACTAAACTTTGGTCAAAATAACCAGCAACGCACAAACTTTGATGAACGTCGGGATAGACACAGTGATGACTCTGTTTGACACCCAGTTTGCTCAGTAATCCTTGATGTTTTCCTGTGTTTATTTTAATCATTTTACGTTCCGTAAACAGACTGGTCGAGCGGGAATTATTCATGCAATTAAATTTGTGTTCAGAAGCATAATCAGGTCACTAAATCAACAGTTCTTTGTGTGGCATGGTGGCTGAACAGGGAGTTGATGAATATAACAAGACGGCTTCAACAATACTGATGAGCTAACATAAAATCCAAATTGTACCAGCCAAGCGGAACTCAACTGCTATTCCCAGAACTGAATTGACATAAGAGGCGGCACAGTGGCAAATGGGGTCGAGCTGCTGCCTTACAGCGCCAGAAACCTGGCTTCAATTCAGACCCGAATGAATGAATATTGTCACAATAGACAATAGGTGCAGGTGTAGGTCATTTGGCCCTTTGAGCCAGCACCGCCATTCAATGTGATCATGGCTGATCATCCACAATCAGTACCCCATTCCTGCCTTCTCCCCATATCCCCTGACTCCGCTATTTTTAAGAGCCCTATCTAACTCTCTCTTGAAAGTATCCATCTGCAATCCCTTATTATTACATTGGGAGAAAATGGTGTGGAATTAGCATCAGGCTAATTTATAGTTTGAATTTGATGTGGATTTACATTCAGTTTGGATAGCAAGGACGAGTTGGGCCGAAGGGCCTGTTTCCGTGCTGGATGACTCAATGGCCCTAGTTATCACTGTGAAGCTCTCTCCATCAACAAAAGAATTGTTGAAAAAGGTGGTTTGTAAAGAGATGCGGGATGTCTCAAATTTGTTCTCCTTGACTTGGACCACCCAGGATGAATGATTGGTGGCAACTGTGCAAATATCCATCCTCTTTGTTCGGTGTCTCCACCGTCGGTGTAAAACAGCATCTGCAGTTCCGTCCGACGCTCTTTGTTTCAGCTGCTGATCCGTCGAAGAAATTCAAAGAGAATTCCTGTGGGCACTTGAATGCTACAATGTTGGCTGTCAAAACTGTCAAAAACAAGCATAGAATCAAGGAACTGCAGGAATGTTTTTAGACCAGCACGGTGGCGTAGCAGTGGAGTTGCTGCTTTATGGACCTGTCCCACTTAGGCGACTCTTTAGGCTTCTTCATCTTGCGTATGGCGTACACAGCCTAAAGTTGTAGGACAACTTGTTCTATTTGATCTTATTTGATTGTGCACACCTGGTTGATTGCATTCGTCGAAACAGGGCGGACCACATGAAGGTTACAATCTCCCACACCAACTCTTTAGGCGGCTGCCAGGGACTAGTTTTAATGGAATTCACCTAGGACACCTGGAGCCAACCTACGTCAACCTACGACAGCCACTGTTGCCGAAAATGTTTCAACATGTTGAAAATTTTGCAGCAGTCGTCTATAGTCGCCCAAAAAATCACCAAAGTGGGACAGGCCCATTACAGCGCTGGAAATCCGGGTTCGATCTTGACTACGGGTGCTGTCTGTACGGAGTTTGTATGTTCTCCTTGTGATTGTGTGGCTTTTCTCCGTGTTTCTCCCACACTCCAAAGACGCGCAGGTTTGTAGGTTAATTGTCTTGGTATAAATGTAAAAGTTGTCCCTGGTGTACAGGATAGTCCTAGTGCACGGGGTGGTCGCTGGTCGGTGCGGGCTCGGTGGGACGAAGCGCCTGTTTCCGAGCTGTATCTCCAAAGTCAAATTGAATTCAGTGCAGAGGAGATGGTGAACGGTCTTCAGTCTGAAGAAGGGTCCCGATCCAAAACGTCATCTGTCCATTCTCCTCCCCAGATGCTGCCTGACCCGTTGAGTTCTTTGTGTTTTGCTGGAGAACGGTCTATACAGCCGTCTCTATCATTCATTTTTCTGTGCTTTATCTGACATTGTGTGTGTTTTTTTTAATTCCACGCAGGCACACCTTGTAGCAGCTTTTGAGCAAAGCTTAGCGAATATGACAGGGAGGTTGCAGAGCTTGACGATGACGGCAGATCAGAAGGTGAGTGGTTTCACAAGTTCATAAGTGATAGGAGCAGAATTAGGCCATTCCCCCCATCACGTTTACTATGCCATTCAATCATGGCCCATCTTTCTCTCCCTCCTGACTCTGTTCTCCTGTCTTCTCCCCATAACCCCCGACCATCAGGTAAGTTACTTACCCTTATGCATTGAGAGAGGTGTCCTGTTATGGTTAAGTTACTCGATTCACAACTAGAGTTTTCAGCTATTCCTCTGGGGCCATGAGTTTGAATCTCATCACTAACTTTGGGTGGCGCAGCGGTAGAGTTGCTGCCTTACAGCACAGGAGACTCGGGTTCCATCCCAACTAGGGATACTGCCATTACGGAGTTTGCACGTTCTCCCTGTGACCTGTGTGGGTTTTCTCCGGGATCTCTGTTCCTCCTCCCACACTCCAAAGACATACAGGCTTGCAGTCTAATTGGCTTCGGTAAAATTGTAAATTGTCCCTGGTGTGTGTGTAGGATAGTGTTAATGTGCGGGGATCGCTGGTCGGCATGGACTCAGTGGGCTGAAGGGCTTTTTCCACGCTGTATCTCTCAACTAAACTAAACTATCCTACAAACAGCACGCCTTTTTTAAAAATGTATTTCAGTGTGTTTAGTTTATTATTGTCACGTACCAAGGACTTTCCTTGAGATTTACCACATATTATGGAAAGTATTTGTCCATATATTATGGAGTTGATGGTTGGGGCAGATATGATATTGACGTTTAAGAGACTTTTAGAGCCATTGATGTGGATATGCAGGTATTGGTCAGATATGACAGTAGACAATAGGTGCAGCAGTAGGCCATTCGGCCCTTCGAGCCATTCAATGTGATCATGGCTGATCATCCCCATTCAGTACCCCGTTCCTGCCTTCTCCCCATATCCCCTGACTCCGCTATCTTTAAGAGCCCTATCTAGTTCTCTATTGAAAGTATCCAGAGAACCGGCCTCCACCGCCCTCTGAGGCAGAGAATTCCACAGACTGACAACTCTGTGTGAAAAAATGTGACATATGAATTATGTGCAGGCAGATAAGAGTTGGTCTTGGCATCATGTTCGGCACAGGGATTGCGGGCCGAAGGGCCTCTTTCTGTGCTGTACTATTCCATGTTCTATGCTCTATTAATAATTATATGAGTAATATTTTATTAGCAAGGTGCTAAATAATGTGCAATGTTATAGTGGACGTTGATTTCTTGAAAGAAACAGCCAAGCTCAGGAGCGGAGTGCTGATAGTGTGCGCCAATGTGATTAAGGGTTTAATGCATGTGATGGTGACAATTTCCTGCTGTGTTTTGATGTATGTGATGAAATGTTTCATCTTTGCCATTATTTATTGCAATATTCAGGATTCTGAACTTAACGAATTGAGAAAGACCATCGAGCTGCTGAAGAAGCAGAATGCTGCTGCCCAGGCAGCGATAAACGGAGTCATCAACACACCTGAGCTCACCTGTAAAGGTAAGATCATTCTGCTACATTAAAGACAATGGACTTTGGTTGGATGTTTAAGAAGGAACTGCAGATGCTGGAAAATCGAAGGTAGACAAAAGTGCTGGAGAAACTCAGCGGGTGCAGCAGCATCTATGGAGCGAAGGAAATAGGCGACGTTTCGGGCCAAAACCCTCCTTCAGACTTTGGTTGGAGTGGACAAGACCGGACGATTTTAACCACCCGACTACCCCGACCCGCTCCGTCACGCCAGCCGCTTCCTGTCCGAGTTACCAACATGGGACGAAGGCAGGGGAATGGGATTAAGAGGGAGAGATAGATCAGCCATGATTGAATGGCGGAGTAGATCTGATGGACCAAATGGCCTAATCCTGCCCCTATCACTTACAGTGTGACCGTATGCATGTGATTTGTTCACTCCAGGAGGCGGCAGCTCTCAGTCAGCAGATCTAAGGATTCGCCGGCAGCATTCATCAGACAGCGTGTCCAGCATTAACAGTGCCACCAGTCACTCCAGTGTGGGCAGCAGCGCGGAGGTCGACTCCAAGAAAAAGAAGAAGAAAAACTGGGTACGTTTATAAACCTTAACTCTATTTCTGAAACACATTTCCAGCCCATGTACTCCCAGCTCCGTACAAATTAACACCTGCTTTTAATTAATTAGGACTTAATTAGGATTGGAGAATGGAGGTGTTTTGTATTCCCATCTAACGCAAGGGCGACACGGTGGTGCCGTGGGAGTGTTTCTGCCTCACAGCGCCAGAGACCCGGGTTCGATCCTGACTGCGGGTGCTGTCTGTACGGAGTTTGTACGTTTTCCCCGTGACCTGCGTGGGTTTTCTCTGGGAAGCTCCAGTTTCCTCCCACACTTCAAAGACATGAGGACATCTAAGGAGTAGAATGAGGCCATTTGGCCCATCAAGTCTACTCCGCAGGTCTGTAGGTTTAATTAGCGTGGCATAAAAGTCAATTTAGAAGATTGAGGGGGGATCTTATAGAAACTTACAAAATTCTTAAGGGGTTGGACAGGCTAGATGCAGGAAGATTATTCCCGATGTTGGGGAAGTCCAGAACAAGGGGTCACAGTTTAAGGATAAGAGGGAAGTCTTTTAGAACCGAGATGAGAAAATCATTTTTTACACAGAGAGTGGTGAATCTGTGCAATTCTCTGCCACAGAAGGTAGTTGAGGCCAGTTCATTGGCTAGATTTAAGAGCGAGTTAGATGTGGCCCTTGTGGCTAAAGGGATCAGGGGGTATGGAGAGAAGGCAGGGATGGGATATTGATTTGGATGATCAGCCATGATCATATTGAATGGCGGTGCAGGCTCGAAGGGCCGAATGGCCTACTCCTGCACCTATTTTCTATGTTTCTAAATTGTCCTGAGTGCCACCGTGCCGACTAGGGAGAGATTCCTGTGCTTTTACTTCGTATATGTAACTGACCCTACACAATTCAATGCTTTTAAGGCCCTGGCTAACCAGCGGCTAAATGTCCTGCCCCCTGCAGGGATCTGTGGCATTTTAGGCAAGACATTCTATTGAGCCGTAAAACTGTTTTAGAACATTTTATATTAAAATAGCTATTTTAAAGAGAATACAAAAAGACACACAAAGTGCTGGAGGAACAGGCAGCATCTCTGAGGAACATGGATAGGTGGTGTTTCAGGTCGGGATCCATCTTCAGACTCAGACACCAAAAAGCATCCTCTTGTACACAAAGTGGGAGATAATGCACGAGAATCCATTTCTTTATACAAGTAGCGGTTAGATTAAGTGTTATCTGTGGGCAACTTGGTGTAATTGTGTGCCGAGACTATTGTAAAACTTTGTGCTGGGCTGTGAGAACCAAGTATGTTATCTTTGATATTTAGGTTACATCTGAAATTTCAAATGGCTGATGTTCATAAGTTATTCGAGCAGAATTAAGCCGTTCTGCCCATCAAGTCTACTCCGCCATTCAATCATGGCTGATCTATCTTCCCCTCTCATCCCCATTCTCCTGCCTTCTCCCCATAACCCCTGACACCCGTACTAATCAAGAATCCGTCAATCTCCGCCTTAAAAAATATCCATTGACTTGGCCCCCACAGCTGTCTGTGGCAATAAAGTCCACAGATTCACCACCCTCTGACTAAAGTAATTCCTCCTCATCTCCTTTCTAAAGGTACGTCCTTTTCTTCTGAGGCTGCGGCCTCTGGTCCTAGACCCTCTCCCACCAGTGGAAACACCCTCTCCACATTCCCTCTATCCAGGCTTTGGATATGACATTGTAATAGCCCTGTCCCACGGTGCGAGTTCATTCCAAGAGCTCTCCCGAGTTAAAAAAAAATCAAACTCATGGTAAGCACAGAGAATGAATGTAGCGGGTACGTCGGAGCTCGGGGACGTCTCTTAGCGGCTGGTAACGCTAACGGCAGGTACTCGGGAAGACTCGCTAAAGGTAGGTAAGCACGGGAAGACTCGTGAAGATTTTTCAACATGTTGAAAAATGTCCACGAGAGCCCCGAGTCCCGACGAGTGGCCATTACCGTAAATCTCCGAGGTCGAATCAGGGCAAACTCGGGAGTGCTCTTAGAATGAACTCGTACCGTGGGACAGGGGTATAACTGTGGACATCAGCATTTTCACTCAAACGAGGTTTCGCTATAAGAAACGTTAAGTTTTGTTCTGACCTTGCTGTACATCATTTAGTTCAGGACCAGCCTGTGTGCAAACCAAACATAAAATGCTTTCAGTGATAACTAATAGATAACTTAGTTGCCAATAGCATTTATTTTGATGTTTGTATTATAAGAACTATTCTGATTGATTGGAAGTGTAGCTCTGACCAATTGAAATAATGGTCGGATTCCGTGACACGACTTTAAACAGCAAATCACCTGTTCATTTTGCTTCCCGTATAACAATTGGTTCACAACTTAAGAGCTGCCCTTTCAGCTTTGCCGTGAAGAAATGCCAAAAAAAAGATCGCCACATTTTCACCGGCGACGTGGAAAATGTGATCTTCCACTGGTCTGGTTTGCTTGGTCACCAAGAGCCACCCTTACCATTTGGCATCTCTTTACCAAAAGCACTTCGACTTTGTATCAAAATTAAAACCAGTTTTTGTTGTGTTCTCTTCTCTTTCCCTGTGCTTGCACAACTACACGGCAGGTATATGAGGTAAGTATGACCTTGTGCTTGCCGATCACCTTCAGTCTAATATGACACAATCTGCCCTTGTATCAGTCAAGGAACAGCTGCTTACCAAGATGGCCCCCATGTCATGTACCATCCCATTCTACACAAGGCAGCATGGTTTGATTCTAACGTGATCATTTCAGATATGTATTTTGACAATAGACAATAGGTGCAGGAGTAGGCCATTCGGCCCTTCAAGCCAGCACCGCCATTCAATGTGATCATGGCTGATCATCCACAATCAGTACCCTGTTCCTGCCTTCTCTCCATATCCCTTAACTCCGCTATCCCTAAGAGCTCGATCTAACTATTTCACACCTGGAGCCTTAGCTTTATTCAAGGGACTCTGTCCTCTTTGTACCCTCACCTATCCCGAACCAACGATGTGGTGTTATAGAAACATAGAAAACATAGAAAATAGGTGCAGGAGTAGGCCATTTGGCTCTTCGAGCCTGCACCGCCATTCAATATGATCATGGCTGATCATCTATGATAGGATATTAAACCTAGGAGTTGTTTCATTGCCAGACACGTGCCAAGAGAGAGAGTCCGCTGTTCAATTATCATATTTTTACCGCAAACAGAACAATTAAATTGAAACAATGAAAAAGGCAGCAGAACAGGTTTGCAAACGCATTACTCGTGGATGACATAATCAACCAAAGAAAGTTCAACAAATTAAAAAAACAACAACCCTCTTTCGTCAGAGGGTGGTGAATCTGTGGAATTCATTGCCATAGAAGGCTGTGGAGGCCGTCACCAGTGGATATTTTTAAGGCAGAGATAGATAGATTCTTGATTAGTACGGGTGTCAGAGGTTATGGGGAGAAAGCAGGAAGGTGAATGGGGTTAGGAGGGAGAGATAGATCAGCAATGGTTGAATAGCGGAGTAGACTTGATGGGCCGAATGGCCTCATTCTACTCCTATCACTTGTGACCTTATAACAATATTAGTGGGAGGAAAAGGCCCAAAGTCCCACATGCAACCAAGATAGTCTGTAGCTTATTCGATGTTCATTGTGTGTCTCAGAGCCAGGCGGAAGGGGTAGGGCAGCACTGTGGCGCAGCGGTAGAGTTGCTGCCTTACAGCGTCTGACACCCGGCTTTCATCCCGACCACGGGTGTTATCTATATGTGGAGTTTGCACGTTCTCCCTGTGACAGCGTGAGTTTTTTTCCGGGTTCTCCAGTTTCCTCCCACACTCCAAAGACGTACAGGTTTGTAGGTTAATTGGTTTGGGTAAAGTTTTTGTAAATTGTCCCTAGTGTGCAGAATAGTGCTAGTATACGGGGATTGCTGGTCGGCGCGGACTCTGTGGGCCGAAGGGCCTGTTTCCGCGCTGTATCTCTAAACTAAACTAAAATCATTTTTTTTGTTCCTTGATTAAGGATGATAAAAGATAGAATGTGGTGATTTGTGTTCAATCACGGGCACAATTCAAGCCATGTCGAATGAATGAATGAATGAATGAATGAATGAATGAATGAATGAATGAATGAATGAATGAATAAGTTTATTGGCCACGTTTGCACACATACAAGGAATCAGGGGAAAACACGGGAGAACTCTTGAATTACCTCGTACAGTGGGACAGGCCCTTTACTGGATTCTCAACTGTAAAACAACATCTCAACAAATCCCAGTCTCAATTAGACACACACAATAAATCCCTTCAGCGTCATCAATGTTTATATTTGCCAGTAAGTAGCTTTAAGCAAAGTACAACTCACACGGGAAGAATCCATGTCTATATTGGCTAAAAGATGTGCATAATTGTCACATTCATAAATGTCCGAAGTGAAGGGGATAAGAACAACTTTTCCTATTAGGAATGATGAACAATGTGTGCCAACTGCCCACGCTCTCTTCGTATTACCACCGTGTGAATCCTGTTCATGCTCCATTTATACAAACGTTGACCTTTCAGTTCTGCTTGTCTTTTGGCCTCTGTTGCAATGTACTCCTGCTACTGATGTGCTTTTATGGCCTGGCTGGTAAATATCATGAATTTAGCGTTTAGTTTTTATCATAGTCACGTTTACCAGCTGTTTGTCTGCCTTCCAGTAAATGGCAGAGAGATGCTTTACATCAATTGAAACAAGGCAAACACATAAGGTAGAGCAAAGAGGTTTAAAAGCGTGGGGTGATCCCATCGGGATAATGAGACCTCATGGCATATTGGATTTGGCAACATTTTATTAGAGCACTTTACCAAACTTTTAGACAATAGGTGCAGGAGTAGGCCATTCGGCCCTTCGAGCCAGCATTTAATCAGCACTACCAGAAAAGGATAGAAATGGTGCTAGAATAGTTTTGAGGAATAAGTTAGCTGTCTGGGATACTGCATTAATGGAACCGGTCATAGATTCATGCAGCACGGAAACAGGCCCTTCGGCCCAACTTGCCCATGCTGACCAAGATGCCCTTTCCACGCAAGCCCCACCCACCCACGTTCGGCCTATATCCCTCTAAACCTTTCCTATCCATGTACTTGAGCAAATATCTTTTAATTGCAGTTACTGTACCTGCCTCAACTACCTCCTCTGGCTGCTCGTTCCATACACCCGCCACTCTCTGCATGGAAAAGTTGCCCCTCAGGTTCCTATTAAATCTTGCCCTCCTCACCTTAAACATGTCCTCTGGTTTGAGATTCCACCACCCTCAGTAAAAGTCTCTGTGCATTCACCCTATCTACCTCCCCCTCCCCACCCCCCCCTCACGATTATATATGAAATATTCAATGCGATTATTTCCTACCAGGTTACAGATTTCAAATGGGATGAATCAGGAAACTTCCAGAAGGAATTTCTTCTTGTAACAGTCCGTTTTTTTGAATTTGATGTTTTGAGTAATATTTCACATTCAGTTAGACTAAAGTCGATCTCGTTATAGACTTGGTTGATTTTTAATGTTGCGTAATGCATTGTTTCAAAATACTGGCACATCTTGTGTTACCTCAGTTACGATTGTTTTTCGCCGGGTTCACAAGTTATAGGAGTAGAGTTGGGCCATTCGGCCCATCGAGTCTACCCCGCCATTCAATCATGGCTGATCTCTGACTCCTAGTCCCGTTTTCCTGCCTTCTCCCCATAACCCTTGACACCCGTTCTAATCAAGATTTTGTCTATTTCTGCCTTAGAAATATCCACTGACCTGGCCTCCACAGCCTTCTGTTGTATTCTCCTGCCTTCTGCTCATTACCCCTGACACCCATACTAATCGAGATCATATCAACCTCTACCGTAAAAATATCCATTCACTTTACTTTGCTTGTAACGTTCCACAGATTAACTACCCTCAGACTCAAGAAGTTCCTCCTCACCTCCTTTCTCAAAGAGCGCCCTTTAATTCTGAGGCTTAGACCTCTGGTCCTAGATTCTCCCACCAGTGGAAACATCCTTTCCATGTCCACTCTGTCTATGCCTTTCATTATTCTGTTTTAATTAAATAAGTTTCAATGAGGTCCCCCACCCCCCCCCCCTGAATAACTCTGCTGCAGTTAGTTGGAGCAAATAATCACATGTAATATCTGCGGAGATTCCATCTACAAATGCAGCGGGAGATTAGCTTGGATAATAACTTGGACTGGATTTCTGATGGTCATCTTTCAAGGTTGAGGCAAACGGGAGGAATGATGTGACTTTTATCTGTGTCCACTGTAAAAGTGGTACTCTGGCTGCAGATGAGGAAAGCTATAAGACGCTCTTGCTGAAAAATACAACCTATGTTGATTCTGCTTCATGTGCTACATGCCTATATCAGCATGTCCTACGCCTCTTCTAAAGTTCACTTACATTTTCTTCATTTGAATGAATTTCAGTGGCAAAGTGGTATAGTGATGTGGTTTACATAGAACTATCTACTGGACATGAATTTTCTCTGCGTTTGTTTTTGTTTAGCCATTGACTCCGTGAACTGAGGATTCATTGAATCAATGTGATTTGCTCAGAGATTTTAGCACGTTGATTAGAAGCATGTGGATTTAAGTCAAGGTCGTGTTCAAATGTTCGTTCATTTTTAACAGCTCACGTTGATGTTTGTGTTATTCAGTTAAGAAGCTCCTTCAAGCAAGCTTTTGGCAAAAAGAAGTCTCCAAAGTCTGCTTCATCTCATTCGGACATTGAGGAAATGAACACACCGGACTCGTCCTTGCCTTCCTCGCCCAAGTTTCCACGTAATGGATCAACTCCGTCCACCCCAGTGATGAGAACATCACACTCCAACTCACTGTATGTTGACGTTTTACTTACAATCACAAGGCAAACTTGGTCGGATGTGTGGTTACAATCATGTCTAGTGGCCGTGATTCATTGTAATAGATATGATAGATATGATTTTGTGTAGAGATGCAGCGTGGAAACAGGCCCTTCGGCCCACCAATTCCACACACATTAACACTATCTACACACTTTAGGGACAATGTGTAATTCTACCCAGCTTATTAACCTACAAATCTGTACGTCTTTGGAGTGCGGGAGGAAACCGGAGAGATGTGGGAGAAAACCCACGCAGGTCACGGCGAGAACGTACAAATTCCGTACAGACCAGCATCTGTAGTCAGGATTGAACCCGGGTCTCCGGCGCTGTAAAGGCGCAACTCTACCACTGCGCCACCGTGCCGCTCAAATCTTGCAGTGTACAAGGTGCAGCACAATAGGAAGTTTATCTCATCTTTTTATCCCCTAATCTGCATCCTCGAAACCCAGATTTGCAGTAAGAATAAACGATGGTCTCTCGTGATGGAGCCAAGTAGATCACATGCTGGCAGAGGAGAGCATTGTAACATAGCATCATGTTCAGCACGCACATTGTGGGCCGAAGGGCCTGTTCCTGTGCTGTTCTATGTTCATTCATTTGCTCTCAAGAAAGCCGAGGCTTGTTCATAACCTCATAAATTGCAGGAGCAGCATTCGGCCATTCGGCCCATCAAGGCTACTCCGCCGTTCAATCGTGGCTAATCTACCTTTCCCTCTCAACCCCATTCATCTGCCCATTACCCCTGATGCCCGTACTAATCAAGGACATATCAACCTCTTCCTTAAAATTATCCATTCACTTTACTTGGCTTGTAAAATGATTCCCCTAATATTCGTGCAGTTACACTAATTAAATGGAGCTATATTTTTAAGTGTGGATTCTTCAAGGTGCCTAAAGACCAGTCAGACATTAAACAGATGAGTTACAAGGAACTGCAGATGCTGGATTACAAATTGTATGCATTTAATGACCTTTGCATTTGCTGAATCCGATGAATAGTATTTCTTATCTGATTTGCACCAGTATAAATATTATGCCTAATTATAGGATTAACTTGAAGAATTATGTTTATGTTTATCAGAAAATGTTGTGTTATTGCTGAATGTTGGAGAGTAACTAAGAGGCAAATTAATTAGAAGGCTGTAATATACAAGTGTGTCAATCACAGATTCTGGTAAATACCAAAACCCCCCCACAAATGCTGGAGTAACTCAGTGGGTCAGTCTGAAACATAGAAATATAGAAAATAGGTGCAGGAGTAGGCCATTCGGCCCTTCGAGCTTGCACCGCCATTCAATATGAACATGGCTGATCATCCAACTCAGTATCCTGTACCTGCCTTCTCTCCATACCCCTGATCATTTTAGCCACAAGGGCCACATCTAACTCCCTCTTAAATATAGCCAATGAACTGGCCTCAACTACCTTCTGTGGCAGAGAGTTCCAGAGATTCACCACTCTCTGTGTGAAAAAAATGTTCTCATCTCGGTCCTAAAAGACTTCCCCCTTATTCTTAATCTGTGACTCCTTGTTCTGGACATCCCCAACATAGGGAACAATCTTCCTGCATCTAGCCTGTCCAACCCCTTAAGAATTTTGTAAGTTTCTATAAGATCCCCCCTCAATCTTCTAAATTCTAGCGAGTACAAGCCGAAGAGGGTCCCAACTTGAAGCGTCGCCTATTCCACGTTCTCCAGAGATGCTGCCTGACCCGCTGAGTTTCTCCAGCATTTTTGTCTACCTGCAGTGAGGGGAATAGTAATTGTGTGTTAGCTTTCATGCTTTTGGACTGAGCGAATAGCGATCGTTGACTGTGGTCTCCCCCCCCCCCCCCCTCCCCATGCATGTCGTGCAGCATCTCAGACTGCATCGACGGAGAGGCTGAGACCATCATGCAGCTGCGAGGCGAGATGCGGGAGAAGGAGATGAAGCTGACCGACATCCGTCTCGAGGCTCTGAGCTCAGCGCATCAACTTGACCAGCTCCGCGACGCTATGAACAGGATGCAGGTGAGACGGGCGGCCTTCACTCTCAGTTTGGTTTATTGTCGCAATACAATACGATACGACAGAACGTTATTTATCACAGGAGGGAAATTAGACAATAAACAATAGACAATAGGTGCAGGAGTAGGCCAATCGGCCCTTCGAGCCAGCACCGTCATTGATCGGCCACCAGTCATAAAACACTACAAGATACATGAAAATTGAAATTAAAGTGATGAGTGGAAAGGATTGTGGATGTGCAAAGATTGGGGAGGGGGAGGGGAGTCAGTCGGCCCCACGACAGAAGAGGGAGGAGTTGTACAGTTTGATAGCCACAGGGAAGAAGGATCTCCTGTGGCGTTCTGTGCTGCATCTTGGTGGAACCAGTCTGTTGCTGGAGGTGCTCCTCAGATTGACCAGTGTGTAGGAATGTTACAAAAGTTTGAGATTTTAAAAATCAAGCCTATATGTAATTTATCCTCTCAGATAAAGCACAAAAAAAGCTTTAATATTTACCTAATTCACTTTCATACCTTCAGTATTAAAAAAAAGTGATGGTAATTTTCATACTATTAAATTATTATTTTGTTCCCTATTGTTTTGTGGGTAGACAAGCATGCTGGAGAAACTCAGCGGGTGAGGCAGCATCTATGGAGCGAAGGAAATAGGCGACGTTTCGGACCGAAACCCTTCTTCAGACTGATCTGAAGAAGGGTTTATTTTGTTTCCCTGTTGTTTTGTATTGACTTAACTCAAAAGCTGTGATCGAGGACAAGGGCCGTTTTACGCCGACATACATACAGATCGGTCATGGCTGCCGCCATGGGGGCGGCCATGTTTAACATGGCGGCCAGCGGCCACAATCCGATCTGTATGTACTGCGGAAGTTTTTACTCAGATATTTAGCATGAAAATAGTGATCACGGATAGACAATTACACAATACGGATAATGATCATGTTGCCGATATCGGGGGCCTAATTAACTTATTTCGCATCATCAGATTAAAATAAAATAAGATGTTACGTAAACGTCCTGCATACATTTTGTTTTAGCGTGAACTTGTGATCTGTGATTTTGAAGGCCTTGAATTTGAGCCCCGACTTCCAAATCCAGCGATTCAATAGACCAGCGATGTGTTGAGATAAAAACACGAACGGATGACCGAACGAGATTCCCGCGACATCATAAGCTTGTCGTAAGAGGAAATCCTTCCCTGACAACAATGAAAAACCTGCAGTTTACTCACCCCCTCCCCCCCCCACCTCCCCACCCCCCCACACCCCACAGTCTCTCGAGTCCTGTCTGCTGATCTGGAGAGCCACTGATGGCAGGGATTGTATCAACGTTACAGTGTGTCACAATACAATACAATACAATACAATACAATTTTATTTGTCATTTGAACCTCATTAAGGTTCAAATGAAATGTTGTTTCTACAGTCATACACACAAGAAAGAACCAAGACACAACACAATTTACACAAACATCCATCACAGCGCATCTCCTCCTCGCTGTGATGGAAGGCAAAAACTTATCTCTCCCTGCACTCCCCATTCCCCTCCCGATGTCAGAGTCAAAGCCCCCGGCGGGCGATGGCAATTGTCCCGCGGCCATTAACGCCGCGCCGGTGGTGCAAGGCCACGCTCCGGGTCTTGTTGTTGGAGCCCCCGGCGGGCGCTAGCAAAGTCCCGCAGCCATTCCAAGCCGCGCGGGGCGGTGATGTAAGCCCCCGCTCCAGGTCATCTTCAACCCCGCAACTCGGGCGGGAAAAGTCGCCGTTGCGGAAGCCCCGAAAAGCGTTCTCCCAGCAGGGACCCGCGGGCTCCCGGTGTTCCTGTCCTCATGGAGGGGGTGAGCTGTATTATTTTCCCCTGATTCGAACTCGGAGAATGTCCGTAGCGGGTCCGTAGGAGTTCGTGGATGTCTGAAGAAGTCTGAAGAAGGGCTCGGACCCGAAACCCGAACTTGCTATTGAGGGAGCGCAGCGTAGGTTTACCAGGTTAATTCCCGAAATGGCGGGACTGTCATATGCTGAGAGAATGGAGCGGCCGGGCTTGTACACTCTGGAGTTTAGAAGGATGAGAGGGTATCTCATTGAAACATCTAAGATTATTAAGGGTTTGGACACGCTAGAGGCAGGAAACATGTTCCCGATGTTGGGGGGGGGGGGGGGGGGGGGGGGGGGGCAGAAACAGGGGCCACAGTTTATGAATAAGGAGTAAGCCATTTAGAACGGAGACGAGGAAATACTTTTTCTCACAGAGAGTTGTGAGTCTGTGGAATTCTCTGCCTCAGAAGGCGGTGGAGGCTGGTTCTCTGGATACTTTCAAGAGAGAGCTAGATAGGGCTCTTAAATATAGCGGAGTCAGGGGATATGGGGAGAAGGCAGGAACGGGGTACTGATTGAGGATGATCAGCCATGATCACATTGAATGGCGGTGCTGGCTCGAAGGGCCGAATTGCCTACTCCTGCACCTATTGTCAATTGTCTATTACCTCCATTTTTTGGTCTGAAGATGAGCTCGGACCCGAAATGTCACCTATTCCTTTCCTCCAGAGATGCGGCCTTACCTGCTGAGTTACTCCAGCATTTTGTGTCTACTTTTCACTTCATTTAAATCAGACATCCACACATAACAATGTCTGGTACTGATGGCATGAAGCCAAGTTACTTCACTGTAATTTCCAAGAAGTTTCAGTTCTCCTGGAATGTGTTAATCGCCCCTGGTCTGGCCACCTCATCATTTCCACGTTTTCTCGGTGAGACCAAGCGTAGGCTTGCGCGATCACTTCGCCCAACACCTCCGCTCGGTCCACAATAACCAACCTGATCTCCCGGTGGCTCAGCACTTCGACTCCCCCTCCCATTCCGAATCCGACCTTTCTGTCCTGGGCCTCCTCCATGGCCAGAGTGAGTCCCACTGCAAATTGGAGGAGCAGCACCTCATATTTTGCTTGGTTAGTTTACACCCCAGCGGTATGAACATTGAATTCTCCAATTTCAGGTAGTCCTTCCTTTCTCCCCCTTTCCCCTCCCCTTCCCAGGTCTCCCGCAGCCCACTGTCTCTGCCTCTTCCATTCTTTTCCCCCCCCCTTCTCCCCCGACATCAGTCTGAGTAAGGGTCTCGACCCGGAACATCGCCTATTCCTGAGCCCCATAGATGCTGCCTCACCCGCTGAGTTTCTCCAGCATTTTTGTCTACCTTCGATTTTTCCAGCATCTGCAGTTCTTTCTTAAGCTTAATGTCTAGGATCCTCCTTTTTGCTCTCAGTAAGGCCTTGGAGGAAGGCAGCAAGTATACAGGAGGCAGCACAGATGGGGCAAGAGCCTCTATCTCTACCTAGATATAACATTGAGGGCACAAGTTAGTGCTGAAGTGACTCAGTGGGTCAGGCAGCATCTCTGGCGAATGCAGACGGGTAACGTTTTGGCTTGGGGCCCTTCTCTGAAGTAGACCTCAACATCTTAAGACCAGGGAGAAAAGTTAGTTCGACTCCAGGTTAGTATTGTATATGTAACTCTTTTGCTTCCACTTTTCTGCTTCTATATCCATTTCCCCTGGTGACCATGTTTCAAGGAGAGAATGATTTTTATGATCAGGTGGGGACTACTTACCTTGTCCTCTCCTGGATTTGCACGACGTGCTTTCTTCAGTCTGTCTACTCTCTTGTTGCCATTTATCACATCTCTGGAAACTTTTCTTCAGTCTGAAGAAGGCTCTCAACCCGAAACTAGGTTTATTGACCCGAGAGCTAGATAGTGCTCTTAAAGATAGCGGAGTCAGGGGATATGGGGGGAAGGCAGGAACGGGGTACTGATTGTGGGTGATAAGCCATGTTCACATTGAATGGCGGTGCTGGCTCGAAGGGCCGAATGGCCTACTCCTGCATCTATTGTCTATTGTCTATTGAAACAACTCCCGTTCCTTCTCTCCAGAGATGCTGCCTGTCTCGCTGAGTTACTCCAGCATTTTGTGTCACTCTGGGCAACATGTTCGGCACAGGCATTGTGGGCCGAAGGGCCTCTTCTTGTGCTGTGCTGCCCTGTTCTATGTTCTAAATCACGTCTCTGAGAAGACCACCAAACTCACACTAGCTGCATTCTGCAATGATGGTATTACAGTTTTCAATCTAATCTTTTGCCAGCGACTCAGATGTTAATGTTAATGTTGCTTCCCCCATTGACTTGTATCTGCTCCAGCTCTGCATGCCTGAAGCTGCCCCAGGGAGACATCAGCAGTATGTTGTACCTCAGCCAACCTGGCCTGCCCATTCATGCATGCAACTCGTTCCCAAATGCATCAGCGTCCTTATTGTAAGGTCGTCTGAGAGGCGGAGGGTGTGGAATTATTTTGGCCAGAGGACATTTGGAAACGCCCGCCACGATTGAGTGGAGCCCAGATTTTTCCCTCAGCTGCACTTCCATGGGGAGGGAGAAGACATATTGAGGTTTGTTCTCCAGCCGAGAGCACTCGACAGAGGAGTGCAATCTTTCTGGACGGCTATCTGCTCAGCCATTGTTTTAAGAATCAGTAAAACCCCTGTCCCACGGTACGAGTTCATTCCAAGAGTTCTCCCGAGTTTGCCCTGATTCAAACTCGGAGATTTACGGCAATGGCCACTCGTCGGTATTCGGGGCTCTCGTGGACATTTTTCATCATGTTGAAGAAATCTTCATGAGTCTTCCCGTGCTTACCTACCGTTAGCGAGTCTTCCCGAGTACCTGCCGTTAGCGCTGAGAGACGACCCCGAGCTCCGACGTACCCGCTACGTACATTCTCCGTGCTTACCACGAGTTTGATTTTTTTAAACTCGGGAGAGCTCTTGGAATGAACTCGCACCGTGGGACAGGGCTTTTAGGAATCAGAGGTGGGCCGTCAGAGAGAGAAGGGGAGAAGAGGAGACCAGCGGGGGGAGAGGAGGGGGAGGGAGCGGAGGGTGGACCTGGCAGAGGCCCACCAAGAACGAAGAGGGGCCAGTAGACAGGACTGTTCAGTGAACTTTTATAAGTTAGTCGGCTCTGAAACGTGGCAACACTTGTCTACTGCCCAGGTCAGGTCTGCTGTACGATATTACCAGCTTGCACACAACACAAAACATTTTGCTGCCCCGAGGTACATGTGACAATAAAGTATCATCAAATTCCTTGAATCATTGAATTGAACAAAGTGATTGCTGGAGCAAAGTTTGCACTTAAAGCGGTGAAGGTTTAAAGAATCTGAATGCAGATTGACAATCAGCTGACAGCCTGTGAAATCATTTGTAACTTTAAGTTACTATTTCTTTATAAAGGGCCTGTCCCACTTAGGCGATTTTTTTGGGCGACTACAAGCAACTACTGCAAAATTTTCAACATGTTGAAAATTTTTCGGCGACAATTTTTGTTGTCATAGGTTGTCGCCAGTTGACTCCGCTTTCTTTAAGAGCCCTATCTAGCTCTCTCTTGAAAGTATCCAGAGAACCGGCCTCCACCGCCCTCTGCGGCATGGACAGGTTGGGCCGAAGGACCTGTTTCCACCCTGCATGACTATCTATAACTCCGTGAAGCCATTTCTCAATGTTCCAAGATTCCCCTACACAACACATAATGCTGTGTTCATGGGTTACTATTCAACCAAAATCATCCAGATTTTTTGATAGCATTGCAGTTTTCACTGTGTTAATAGGTTTCATTTTACTGCTGTTGTCAGGGATCATGTTTCATGGCCCCGCATTCAATTATCCCGTTGGCGTGCAGAATTACCTGAAGACCTGGCCAAGTGTTCTTGAACCGTGCGAATCCGCTGCTGTTTAGGGTGTTGTGCTCATCTGAAATGATATTCCTTTTTGTCAGAAGCAACAAATGTTCAACTTTGGCCATTGTTCAGACAAGTTAAAGCTTTGAAAGGCTCGTCAAATGAAACTTTTTTAGAACGCACTGCCAGCAGCAATTGTAAAATAAGAGTGTTTTCCTTTAGTTTGGGTTAGCGATACACCATGGAGACAGGCCCTGCGGCCCACCAAGTCCACGCCGACCATCGATCACCCGTTCACACTCGTTCTATGTTATCCCACTTTCTCATCCACTCCCTACACACTAGGGGCAATTTACAGAGGCCAGTTAACCAACACACCCGCACGTCTTTGGGAGGTGGGAGGAAGCCAGAGCATCCAGAGGACACTCTCGCAATCACAGGGAGAAGGTACAAACTCCACCCGCAGACAGCACCTGGGGTCAGGATCGAACCCAGTTTCTGGTGCTGTGGGGCAGCAGCTTTAGAATAAACTGTGGAGGCTGTTATTGGGTATTTTTATAGCAGAGGTTGACAGATTGTTAAATAGTATGGGTGTCAAAGGTTACATAGATACATAGAAAATAGGTGCAGGAGGAGGCCATTCGGCCCTTCGAGCCTGCACCGCCATTCAATATGATCATGGCTGATCATCCAACTCAGTATCCCGTACCTGCCTTCTCTCCATACCCCTTGATCCCTTTAGCCACAAGAGCCACATCTAACTCCCTCTTAAATATAGCCAATGAACTGGCCTCAACTACCCTCTGTGGCAGAGAGTTCCAGAGATTCACCACTCTCTGAGTGAAAAATGTTTTTCTCATCTCGGTTTTAAAGGATGTCCCCCTTATCCTTAAGCTGTGACCCCTTGTCCTGGACTTCCCCAACATCGGGAACAATCTTCCTGCATCTAGCCTGTCCAACCCCTTAAGAATTTTGTAAGTTTCTATAAGATCCCCCCTCAATCTCCTAAATTCTAGCGAGTATAAGCCGAGTCTATCCAGTCTTTCTTCATATGAAAGTCCTGACATCCCAGGAATCAGTCTGGTGAACCTTCTCTGCACTCCCTCTATGGCAATAATGTCCTTCCTCAGATTTGGAGACCAAAACTGTACGCAATACTCCAGGTGTGGTCTCACCAAGACCCTGTACAACTGCAGTAGAACCTCCCTGCTCTTATACTCAAATCCTTTTGCTATGAAGGTTATGGGGAGAAGGCAGGAGAATGGGAGGGAAAGATAGATCAGCCAAGATTGGATGGCGGAGTAGACTCGATGAGTCGAATGAAGTTAAAAAATGTATTGCTCTGATTTTGGTACATATGACTCTCTCCCTCTCGCTCTCTTTCTCTCTCTCTATATATGTATATATATATATATGATATTATATATATAAGCTGGAGTAACTCAGCGGGACAGGCAGCATCTCTGGATAGAAGGAATGGGTGATGTTTTGGGTCGAGACCCTTCCTCAGATAGATGGAGATATATTATATATATATATATATATATATATATATATATATATATATTTCTACACTGAACTTATTTTCCTCTACACTGAATCACTTCCCTCTGGAAGGCAACTCCGGACTGTCAAAGCTGCCGAGGCCAGATATTAAAACAGTTTTATTTCCACCAGTAGTAGCTCTACTCGATAACCAAAATTCTGTTGCCTCCTTTTGCTCTGCTATTTTATTTAATTCACATGTTTAATGTTTTATTATTAATGTTTAATGTTTTACGTGTCATTCCTAACTGTCACTGTATGTCATGTTGTCACTTGTGGGCGGAGCACCAAGGCAAATTCCTTGTATGTGAATACTTGGCCAATAAACTTATTCATTCATTCATTTTCGTTTATTACCTTCTTTACATAGTACTATGTTTACATATTCTGTTGTGCTGCTGCAAGTAAGAATTTCATTGTTCTGGTTGGGACATACAGAGTTGCCAAGTAGTACGGATTTTCCGGATTTTGTACGGAAATGCGATCAGAATACGGATGTACCGATTTGCTTTGTAAAATGCGGATTTTTAAAAAATCAGCCTGAAACTTCCTGTTTCATCTTGCTGGTTAAAAAATGCAAGGATATAAAAAGTAATTTAACTCTAAAAATGATAGCAGATTAAATCTAATAGTATTTTAAATTTCAAGATCTGCATGATTATTTTTGTAAGTTTTGATCTGCCTGTCCCGCTACAGGTTTAAACAGCGCTGTCAGTTTGACGCTATGGGTTCTAAAAATAGCGCTCCCTGCTGGAGCGCCGTTGCCTTTACACATAGCGCTATGGGCTTTATACATAGCACTATGGGTCACAGGCTGTTTGGGGAGGAGCAGGAGAGAGGGAGTGGGATGGAGGGAGGGAGTAAGAGAGGAAGGAAGGAAAAAAGGAAGGAGAGAGGGAGGGAAAGAGGGAGGGGGAGGAAGAGAGAGAGAGGGAGGGAGAGAGAGGGAGAGAGTGAGGGTGGGAGAGGGAGGGAAAGAGAGGAAGGAGGGAGAGAGAGCGAGAGAGGGAGGCTTCCAAAATGCCTTCTCCATCTTCATCTGGTGCTAAAAGCAGGAAGCAGCCGTTCAAACAGCAATATACAAAGAGATGGCAATGAATGCACTGTCAAGTAAGGTGCGTGCAAGACATGTCAATTGGTTACAAAGTTATGCATTCTTGAACTCTTTCATGGGTATCACCCCACATAAAAAATAACATTATTTTGTTATTATCGCTGTGCCATTATTTTCAGCAAAATGGCACAGCGTAAAAATACTGATTTCCTCAGCAAAATACCGATTTTCAGGTACTAGAATACTGAAATACTCTGACAAAACTTGGCAGCTCTGGACATAGGACAATAAAACCCTCTTGACACAAAACTCTAAACACTCTTGACATTTTTCTATTGGCGTAGGAAGAGCAACCTAATTCGCTTTAATCCCGAATTTATTTTCTCTTCCAGACGGAAATTGAGAAGCTGAAGGCCGAGAACGACCGACTGAAGTCAGAGACTCAGGGAACGTGCAGCCGGGCCCTGTCACAGCTCTCCATCTCATCATCCCCACGCCAGTCGCTCGGCCTCTCCCAGCACAGCCTGAACCTGACAGAGTCCAACAGCCTCGGTACGTAACTCAGAGATCACTGGCCCTTATTTGTGGGAAGGAACTGCACCCGAAACGTGTGTGAAGGAACTGCAGATGCTGGTTTAAGCTGAAGGTAGACACAAAAAACTGGAGTAACTCAGCGGGACAGGCAGCATCTCTGGACAACATGGAGAGGTGACGTCTCTTGGGTCGGGAGCCTTCTTCAGCCAGATATTCTTATTCTTGCGTGCAAATGTTTTTAGTTCTCAGGGGTAAGTTCTCAGTTCTCTGAAGAGAAGGAATGGGTGACGTTTCGGGTCGAGGCCCTTCTTCAGACCCTTCAATATGTGAACGTATTGTTGCGCATAACTCTATGAACATTAATGTACAATAAAGGGCTGAATATTAAATTAAAAGCGATGTCCTGCAGGGTACTATGATGTTTAATGAGACAGAGAGAAGGACATTTGGACCATTTTGTTCGTGTTCACTGCTAAGGTTGCATAAATCATTGCAACGTCCCAGTTTTCTCTCAGTCATCTTGCATGTTTCAACTCTCCCTGTTTAAGTTTAGTTTAGAGATACAGCGCGGAAACAGTATTCTAACCGCGATTGCATCAAACTGTGGACTAGGAGGGATTAAAAAAAGACACAAAGTGCTGGAGTAACTCATCGAGTCAGGCAACATCTCTGGACAACATGGACAGGTGATGTTTCAGTTCGAGAGCCTCCTTCAGCCAGATTTTCTTATTCATACGTGCAAATGTTTTTAGTTCTCAGGGGTAACCGACGTTAGAATATGAAGGCTAGTGGCTGAGTCAGTGGAGTAATGATGTTACTGAGTCTGTATCTGCAGCACTGTGTTCATGTTATAATCCCCTCACCTAAGGACTCTCTGCCACAGAAGGCAGTGGAGGCCAATTCACTGGATGTTTTCAAGAGAGAGTTAGATTTAGCTCTTAGGGCTAACGGAATCGAGGGATATGGGGAGAAAGCAGGAACGGGGTACTGATTTAGGATGATCAGCCCGTGATCATATTGAATGGCGGTGCTGGCTTGAAGGGCCGAATGGCCTTCTCCTGCGCCTATTTTCTATGTCTCTTGGGCGGTACTCTTGGTGATGGAGGTAAAGATTCTCCAGGTTTGCACCTGTAATGGCATTAACATACAAAGAGAGGTTTGTCAAAGTCACTGAAGGGTTTAAAGCCATGTCAGGTAACCTCAAGGTAAAAACAGACACACAATAGCTGATCGGGTAGACTGGTGCATGTTGCCAGAGGTGGTGGTAGAGGCAGATACGACAATGGCCTTTAAGAGATTTTGGGATAGGCACACGGATATGCAGGGATATGGACTATGTGCAGGCGGGTAAGAATTGGTCTTTGCATCATGTTTGGCACAGACATTGTGGGCCGAAGGGCCTGTTCCAGTGCTGTATGGATTGTTCAATGTAAGAGGGTGAAAGTTCCTTCATTGAGTCTTTTCAGGACAGAGTTTGGTTAGGTCTGAAGTAGGATCCCAACCTGAAGCGTCACCAATCCATGACCTCCACAGATGATCCGTGACCCGCTGAGTTACTCCAGCACTTTGTGTCCATTTTGGGTGGAGTCTTTGTTATGTGAGGGAAAAGGAATCTGGGATTTGGGAAAAGGCACAGAGGCGAGTGGTCCAGCCATGACCTTATTGAACATTGGAGCACGAGAGTCCAAATATGTTCCTGATTCGTGTTCCATTTCTAATTGTCGTTACGTTTGATCAGACATGCTACTGGAGGACAACGCGGACGGCATGAACCGGAAGGAAAGCAGACATGTGAAAATAGTGGTCTGCTTGCAAGAAGAGAAGAGATGGAAAGAGGTATGGAGAAAGTTTCCAAGTGCATTGCTGATGAAATGTGTAGAAAGGAACAATGCGTGGTTTATACCGATGACGTTTTACACTGAAGTTTTGTTCCGATCAGTGAAATTGTACAAAAGGTGTGAAGGTTTTCAAGGTTCCTCCCCCCCCCCAAACCCCCTTCCCTCCCAAACCCCCCTCCCCCACACACACCCTCCCCCACACCAGCCCCCTCCCCCACTCACCCCACCCCCCCTCCTACCCACACCCCCCTCGCCCACACCCCCCCTCCCCACGCCCCCGCTCCCCCACTCACCCACCCCCACACCCCCTCCCCAGAGTGGTGGAACATTGCTTTGGGGGAACGGGTTGCGTTGGGGGAATGGGTGAGTGGTGGAATATTGCGTTGGGGAATAGGTTGCGTTGGGGAGGACCAGGCCTCCCGTGTGACTGGGACCCAACAGGTCCCACTGAGTCTAGTGGTACATTAAATGCCACCTACTTATTGTGTACATGGACACAATCATCAACGGGGCAGCATTGTGGCACAGCGGTAGACTTGCTGCCCTACAGCGGCAGAGACCCAGATTCGATCCTGACACCGGAGTTTGTACCTTCTCCCTGTGTTTTAACTCCGGGTGCTCCGTTTTCCTTCCACACTCCAAAGACGTGCAGGTTTGTAGGTTAATTGGCTTCTGTAAATTGCGTGTGTGATAGCGTTAGTGTACGGGGTGATCGCTGGTCAGCGCGGACCCGGTGGGCCGAAGGGCCTGTTTCCGCGCTGTCTCTCTAACTAAACTAAACATGTGCCCATTAAATCTCTCTTCCATTTGTCACATGCATGCAGGAATCACGGATGAGAGAGTACATCGTGGGCTGCATTGGTGTCAGTGGGAAGACTAAGTGGGATGTGTTGGATGGTGTTGTGCGTCGTCTATTTAAGGTAAGGTTTGAAAATTAAATTTATATATACAATACCCAGTTCAGTGATTGGGGAATAATTATTATTTTAAATTTGCACCTCATTACAACCATCAGGCTATTGAACACTTCAACCTCCAAATAAGCTCTGAATTACAGAGAATTGGGGCATTGGTTTTATCTTTTGGCATTATTATTGTTTGTTTGTGTGTGTGTGTGTGTGTGTGTGTGTGTGTGTGCGTGTTTGTTTGTGAGTGTGTGTGTGTGTGCGCGCGTGTTTGTGTGTGCGTGTTTGTGTGTTTGTGTGTGCGTGTTTGTGTGTGTGTGTTTTTGTGTGTGTGTGTGCGTGTGTGTGCTTGTGTGTGTGTGTGCGTGTGTGTGCTTGTGTGTGTGTGTGTATATGTGTGCTTGTGTGTGTGTGTGTGCGTGTTTGTGTGTGTGTGTGTGTGTGTGCGTGTTTGTGTGCGTGTTTGTGTGTGTACGTGTTTGTGTGCGCGCTTGTGTTTATTTATTTATATGTGCGTGTGTGTGTGTTTCTGTGTAAGTATGTATATATGTGTGTCTGTGTATACATATATATATATATATGTACACACACACACACTGACCTTTTCTTGTTTATCATATTGTTTACAGTGTACTATGTTTACATATTCTGTTGTGCTGCTGCGAGTAGGATTTTCATTGTTCTATCTGGGACACACGACAATAAAACACTCTTGACTGTTGAACCAATTTTTCTCAGGAGTACATTATCCATGTGGATCCAGTAAGCCAGTTGGGGCTGAACTCGGACAGTGTGTTGGGCTACAGTATTGGGGATATCATACGCATCAACAACGTGGACACACCCGAATTGTTACCCTGCGGCTACTTAGTCGGAGAGAGCAACACAATCACTATGTCCCTGAAAGGTATGAATGGTATTTGTTCTGGAGGCTTCAGTGCTCTTGATTTTCAAGAAAGTAGATTGGACTTTTATACTTTAGAGATACAGTGCGGCAACAGGCCCTTCGGCCCATCGAGTCTGCTCTGACCAGCGATCACCCCGTACACGAGCACTATCCTACACACACGAGCGACAATTTACAATTTCACTAAAACCAATTAACCTATAAATCTGAAGGTAGACAAAAATGCTGGAGAAACTCAGCGGGTGAGGCAGCATCTATGAAACAAAGGAATAGGTGACGTTTCGGGTTCTTCTGAAGAAGGGCCTTCGCTCCATAAATGCTGCCTCACCCGCTGAGTTTCTCCAGCATTTTTGTCCACCTTCGATTTTTCCAGCATCTGCAGACCTTCTTAAACCTATAAAAACCTGTACGTCTTTATGGAGTGTGGGAGGAAACCTGAGCTCCCGGGGAAAACCCAAGCGGTCACAGTACGGACAGCACCATCACGGGGAGAACATACAAACTCTGTTCAGACAGCACCCGTAGTCAGGATTGAACCCGGGTCTCTGGTGCTGTAAGGCAGCAACTCTACCCCAGCGCCACCGTGCCACCCCATTCGAGAAGGGGAACCAGAGGTAAGATCTAGAAAACGAGAAAGAACAACAGGAGTAAACCATCACCCTCAGACCTGATGGGGAATTAGGAATTTAAAAATATGGACCAGAATTTTTTAATTTCATTGAAACCCCATAATTGGAAAATAATTTGGACCAAGCACAGTCCAATGATGCAGCATCTCTGGAGGACATAGATAGCTGAATTTTCAGAGAAGGGTTTCGCCCGAAATGTTGCCTATTTCCTTCGCTCCATATATGCTGCTGCACCCACTGAGTTTCTCCAGCACTTTTGTCTACCTTCGATTTTCCAGCATCTGCAGTACCTTCTTAAACAAATTTTTGTGTTTCTTTGAAGAAGGCCTGAAAAATCACCCATCCACGTCCTCTAGAGATACTGCCTGACCCATTGAGTTTGGGTTCTACACAAGATTCCAGCATCTGCTGTTCCTTGTGTCTTCTGTCCGATGGTTCCAGACGCCCCCTGCTGATTCTATTGAGCATTACCGCACTTTTATGTCTGAATTCTGACGGCCATACACTCTATGAGATTTAGGTTGTAGATTATAAAAACGAGGATAGTCGCAAAAAGCTGGAGTAACTCAGCAGGTCAGGCAGCATCTCTGGAGAGAAGGAATGGCTGACGTTTCGGGTCGAGACCTGATTTAGGTTGATAGCTTCACAAAAAGAGAAACTCGAAAATTTTCTGAAAATCTGCTTCTTAACAATGAACATAGTGTTTAAAAAGAAATAATAGTGATTTGAATTGTTCCTCAGAACTTTCCAAGACCAGAGAAAAATAGAAAAGTTGGGACAGTTTATATTTGAAGATCTATAGTGTTATTTTGTAGAATTGAAAGCCAGCTTAGCTTGCATTCAGCCATTACATGGTGGCACAGCGGTAGAGTTGCTGCCTTGCAGCGCTAAAGATCCGGGTTCAATCCTGACTGCAGGTGCTGTCTGAACAGAGTTTGTACGTTCTCCCCGTGACCTGCGTGGGTTTTCTCCAATATCTTCGGCTTCCTCCCACACTCCAAAGACGTACAGGTTTGTAGGTTAATTGGCTTGGTATAAAATGTAAAAATTATCCTACGTGTGTGTCGGATGGTGTTAATTTGCGGGGATAGACAATAGACAATAGGTGCAGGAGTAGGCCATTCGGCCCTTCGAGCCAGCACCGCCATTCAATATGATCATGGCTGATCATCCCCAATCAGTACCCCGTTCCTGCCTTCTCCCCATATCCCCTGACTCCGCTATCTTTAAGAGCCCTATCCAGCTCTCTCATGAAAGCATCCAGAGAACCTGCCTCCACCGCCCTCTGAGGCAGAGAATTCCACAGACTCACCACTCTCTGTGAGAAAAAGTGTTTCCTCGTCTCCGTTCTAAATGGCTTACTCCTTATTCTTAAACTGTGGCCCCTGGTTCTGGACTCCCCCAACATCAGGAACATGTTTCCTGCCTCGAGCGTGTCCAAATCCTTAACAATCTTATATGTTTCAATGAGATGCCCTCTCATCCTTCTAAACTCCAGCGTGTACAAGCCCAGCCGCTCCATTCTCTCAGCATATGACAGTCCCGCCATCCCAGGAATTAACCTTGTCCTTCCTCAAATTAGGGGACCAAAACTGCACACAATACTCCAGGTGTGGTCTCACTAGGGCTCTGTACAACAGCTGATCGCTGGTCGGTGCAGCCTCGGTGGGGCCGTCGGTCCCGTTTCCGCGCCGTATCTCGAAACTAAACTCAACGGAACCAAACTAAACTTGCCGATTGTGTTGCCACGCGCAGGTCTGTCAGAGCACAGTTCTGACTCCCTCGTGTTCGAGACGCTGATTCCCAAGCCGATGTTGCAGCGTTACATCTCCCTGCTGACGGATCACCGCCGCATCATCCTGTCGGGACCAAGCGGTACCGGCAAAACCTTCCTGGCCAACCGCCTCGCCGAGCACATGGTGCTGAGGGAAGGCAGAGAGCTGTCGGACGGAATCATCGCGACCTTCAACGTGGATCACAAGTCTTGCAAGGTGAGCAATCGGGGCTGTTGAGGGTCCACGTTTCGGGTCGACACCTGATGTAGGTAGACAAAAGTGCTGGAGAAAGTCAGCGGGCGCGGCAGCGTCTATGGAGCAAAGGAAGTAGGCGACGTTTTGGGCCAAAACCTTCTTCAGACCGGATTTAGGTTGATAGCTTCAGAAATAAAGACCCAGAATTTTCTGAAAATCTGCTTCTTATCAATGGAGTGAATATAGTGTTTAAAAATAAATTATAGTTTCTACACGCTACGGATCCCAGCTGTGGAGACACTGGTATCGTTGTCTCATTGTAGGAAATTGAGCATTCTTTTAATCTGGATTTTTAATTCATATATTGTGTTTTTTTGGGGTTTTTTTTTAATATATAATTTATGATGCTTTTATAAGTGATATACTAAGATGTTATATGTATTTTATGATAGTTTTTAATATGCAATGCATTTTAATGTAATGTTGCCCCTTGTCTGGACCTCGAGTCCGTAATAAAGTTTAATATTATTATTATTATTATTATTATTATTATTATTATTATTATTATTATTATTATTATTATTATTATTATTATTATTATTATTATTATTTAAATTGTTCCTCAGAACTTTCCAAGATCAGAGAAAAATAGAAAAGTTAGACAGTTTATATTTGAAGATCTACAATCTTTTGTAGAATTGAAAGCCAGCTTAGCTTCCATTCTGCCATTAAACGGTGGCGCAGCGGTAGAGTTGCTGCCTTACAACGCCACAGACCCGGGTTCGACCCTGACTGCAGTTGCTGTCAACGTTTCGGGCCAAAACACTTCTTCAGACTGATGTAGGGTATGGGGGGGGGAGAAAGGAGAAAGAAGAAAGGAAGAGGAGGAGCCCAAGGGCTGAGGGAGAGCTGAGAAGGGGAGGAGACAGCAAGGGCTACCGGAAATTGGAGAATTCAATGTTTATGCCACTAGGGTGCAGACTGCCCAAGCGGATAAACTCTTTTACCTTAACTGTCCAGCATCTGTTGTACTTAGAGTCTGGGTTAGTTGTTTGTATTGAGCAGTCAGTTTGAAGGTGCAGACTGACCAGCGAGGGATTCTTGTTCTTCAGGAACTCCGGCAGTATCTGTCGAACCTTGCGGACCAGTGCAATAGCGAGGTCAACGCGGTGGACATGCCAATCGTGATCATCTTGGACAACCTGCATCATGTTGGCTCACTCGGCGAGATCTTCAATGGCCTTTTGAACTGCAAGTACCATAAATGGTGAGGGGGTTTCTTTTTAACTATCATCTAAAAAACCCCCCACACATGTTGACTTGTTAAAATTGACTTTGACTCTGTATGCTGCTGCCACGTGTGGTGATTCAGAACCATAATTGAGCCAGCAACATAGGAGTGTCACAGCCCCTCACAGTACCATTCGATCACCAATGTGTGGAACACAGAGTGCGCTACATTTCCTAAGTCCGCAGAGCAAGAACTGAGATGGTAAAATGTTCTGAGATTCCGGTTTTTGCCAAACAATATTTACTTCAAAATATAAAGAGCGAGCTTTGAATTTATGAGAAGCTTTCGTGACGTAAAAATGTCCCAAAATGTTTCCTGGCCAGCGGAATATTCTCCGGGCTTGGTCAATGTTGTTCTGGGCGGACAACGTGGCATCTGACTTGCACATGGCAAAGGAACCACAAATGACCAAGAGAGATGCGGTCAATTTATTGATAGTTTTGATTCGGGGAGATGTCAGAAAGGGCCACAAAGAAAGGTGATGTGGTCCCTTTTTCGGGTGCCCGTCAGGAGTCTCGTTGCGGCATTTTGCAGTCTTTCCGAAAAAGGGACCACATCACCCCGACCCTGGAGATGTTGCATGCAATTCCCTCGTCCAAATCATTAATATATTTTGTAAATAGCTGGGGTCCCAGCACTGAGCCTTGCGGTACCCCACTAGTCACTGCCTGCCATTCTGAAAAGGACCCGTTTACTCCTACTCTTTGCTTCCTATCTGCCAGCCAGTTCGCTACCCACATCAATACTGAACCCCCAATACCGTGTGCTTTAAGTTTGTATACTAATCTCTTATGTGGGACCTTGTCGAAAACCTTCTGAAAATCCAGATATAACACATCCACTGGTTCTCCCTTATCCACTTTACTAGTTACATCCTTGAAAAATTCTGTAAGATTCGTCAGACATGATTTACCTTTCGTGAATCCATGCTGACTTTGTCCAATGATTTCACCACTTTCCAAATGTGCTCCTATTCCATCTTTAATAACTGACTCTAGCAGTTTCCCCACTACCGACGTTAGACTAACTGGTCTGTAATTCCCCGTTTTCTCTCTCCCTCCCTTTTTAAAAAGTGGGGTTACATTAGCTACCCTCCAATCCTCAGGAACTACTCCAGAATCTAAAGAGTTTTGAAAAATTATCACTAATGCATCCACTATTTCTGGGGCTACTTCCTTAAGTAGTAGTTTTTTTTTTTGGTAAGCTAGCCTCTGCAGTTCCTTCTCATTACAACTTCTTGGTAAATTCTGTTTTTTTACACTTTAGTCTCCTTTGAACTGAATGGAAATATTTCTTCATGTAATTACTAATTGTGGACATTTGGTTTTTTTCAGTCCTTACATTATTGGCTCAATGAACCAGGCGACGTCATCCACTCCTAATCTGCAACTTCATCATAACTTCAGGTACTGTCCAAACACGTTTCATTCTGGAACTTATCCCGTTTTTGATAAGCTGTCGCATTTCTATTTCTTACTAGACCAAGTGCAGACCCGTTGGGTCTGTTCCCCTAACGTGCGGTTGTGGGGGGGGATGCGGCATGCAGCGTCACACACTAACTACCCCCCCCCCCCCCCCCCCCCGCACTCACGCTATTGGAGGGGAGGTGGGGAGAGAGAGAGAGAGAGAGAGAGAGGGGGGGGGGGAGGAGAGGGGGGAGGAGAGAGGGGGAGAGAGGGGGAGTGCTGAGAGGGGGGTGAGATGAGGGGCGGGGAAGAAGTGGGGAGCAGGGAGGGAGTAGGGGTGTGTGGAGGGGAGGGGGGTTTAGGGGAGGGACGGTGGGGGAGGGGATGGAGGGGAGGAGGGGGAGAAAGAGAGAGAGAGAGGGGGGGAGAGGAGAGGGGGGGGAGGAGAGGGGGGAGGAGAGAGGGGGGAGGGGGGGAGGGGAGAGGGGGGGGGAGGGGGGGGGGGGGGGGGGGAGGGGAGAGGAGAGGAGAGGAGGAGAGGGGGGGGGAGAGGAGAGGGGGGGAGGAGAGGAGAGGGGGGAGGAGAGAGGAGAGGGAGGGGGGAGAGAGGAGAGGGAGGGGGGAGAGAGGAGGGAGGGGGGGAAAGAGGAGAGGGAGGGGGGAGAGAGGAGAGGGGGGAGAGAGGAGAGGGGGGGAGAGGAGAGGGGGGGAGAGGAGAGGGGGAAAGGAGGGGGGGGGAGAGAGTGCCTTTTTACTTCAACCCAAACCCAAACAACCATTTGCAGGCAGTGTTATTTTACCTCTAACCATATTTTCATTTTCAAACCAAATTAAGGGTACTCACAGTGCTGTAGACATTTGTCAGTGTCATTCAAAGCTCTGCTTGAGGCACACCACTTGCAGAGACTGATTGAGGCACAACACTTCCTGGTTTTATAGTCCCTCCCCCTCCCTCCAGCAGGGGCAGCAGAGAGAATGGGGAATATTGTAAAAACATTAATATCTCTGTCAATTTTCTTCGACGGGAAAAATCCTCGGCACACATGCGGCGGAGGGGGGCTCTGAGCGAGGTGGCCAAAAATGACAGCCGTAGGTGGCGGCGTAATCTCAGAAACCGCAGCACAGATCGCCAAAACCGGTCAAGAACAGAGTTTTAGTAATATAGATGTACAGTTAAAATCAGCTTTAAGCTCTTTTTAATCAACTCATTTCATGATCGGACGCCAGGTTCTGGAGTAATTCAACGGGTCAGGCAGCATCTTTGGAGAACGTGGGTCGGTGATGTTTCGGTCGGGATCCTTCCACAGGCTGATGCCACAGTCCGAAGTAAGATCGGGAGAATCAGTCTGAAGAAGGGTCCCAACCCAAAACGTCACCTGTCCATGTCCTCCAGAGATGCTGCCTGATCCGCTGCGTTACTCCAGCACTTTGTGCCTTTTATTGTAAACCAGCATCTGCAGTTCCTTGACTCTATATTTTACTATCAACGCATCTGTAGGAATTCCCAAGGATCAAGTGAAAAATACTCCAAACATAACCATACACCCTGTTAAGGGTTTGGACACGCTAGAGGCAGGAAACATGTTCCCGATGTTGGGGGAGTCCAGAACCAGGGGCCACAGTTCAAGAATAAGGAGTAAGCCATTTAGAACGGAGACAAGGAAGCACTTTTTCTCACAGAGAGTGGTGAGTCTGTGGAATTCTCTGCCTCAGGGGGCGGTGAAGGCCAGTTCTCTGGATGCTTTCAAGAGAGAGCTAGATAGGGCTCTTAAAGATAGCGGAGTCAGGGGATATGGGGAGAAGGCAGGTACAGGGTACTGATTGTGGATGATCAGCCATGATCACATTGAATGGCGGTGCTGGCTCGAAGGGCCGAATGGCCTACTCCTGCACCTATTGTCTATTGTCTAATACACAACAGCGGAATCAAGGTTTCCCACTGAGAGGGAAGGCAGTAAAGTTCAGTCACCTTCCTCTTTGTTCACCCGTGGTCAGGACCTTTGAACCCTCCGCAGTCGCTGCTACCCGATGTACAGGTCCGTCATCTCGCCGGAATGATCGGAACTCCGACGTCGGAACGGAACGGAACGGAACACGCTATCTTTCCCACCCACCCCCATTATGCTGCCTTCACCCCGTAACCCTTGTCTATCGCAGGTGGGTGCTGTGCGCTAATCACACCGAGCCAGTGAAAGGTTTCTTGGGCCGCTACCTTCGCCGGAAGCTGATTGAGACCGAGATTAGTACGAGAACGAGGAACACCGAGCTGGTGAAGATCATTGATTGGATTCCCAAGGTGTGGCACCACCTGAACAGGTTCCTAGAAGCCCACAGCTCATCTGATGTTACCATTGGTAAATACACCGCGTAATCAGTATCATCTTTGTATTTTGAGACTGTGATTTTATTTATAAGGCTCAGATACTCCCGGCTAGAATTTAGAAGATTGAGGGGGCGATCTTATAGAAACTTACAAAATTCTTAAGGGGTTGGACAGGTTAGATGCAGGCTAGGAAGATTGTTCCCGATGTTGGGGAAGTCCAAAACAAGGGGTCACAGTTTAAGGATAAGGGAGAAGTCTTTTAGGACCGAGATGAGAAAAACATTTTTCACACAGAGAGTGGTGTATCTGTGGAATTCTCTGCCACAGAAGGTAGTTGAGGCCAGTTCATTGGCTATATTTAAGAGGGTTAGATGTGGCCCTTGTGGCTAAAGTGATCAGGGGGTATGGAGAGAAGGCAGGTACAGGATACTGAGTTGAATGATCAGCCGTGATCATATTGAATGGCGGTGCAGGCTCGAAGGGCCGAATGGCCTACTCTTGCACCTATTTTCTATGTAAGGTCGAGGGAGGAGGTCTCTGACAAAGAGCAATCCAACCAAAACCTCAACGGTGGAACAGGCGGTGTACGATGGCTGACCTTAGTGGAGTGTCACAACGGCTGGGAAGGCGGATGAAGGCTGCAGCAGAAAAGGGTCTCCGGTCGTCTTGGACTCCATGTCACTGGATCCTGACCCAGATCTGTCAAGGACCGTGGGGTGGCTGTCTGTGCACCAGTCTCCCCACGTTAAACAAAGTCATGCACAGGCGTCCTCCAATACTGGAGACACCCACGGTCAGCCACGACCGAAGGGGGCCTAAGAAAGACCAAAGGAGGGCAGGTGGGACCAGTGTAGATGGGGCATCTTGGTCGGCATGGACCAGTCGGGCTGAAGGGCCTGTTTCCGTGTTGTATAACTCTATGGCTCTATTGTTCTACTAATCATCCTTTCACGGTGGCGCAGCGATAGTTGCTGCCTTACAGCGAATGCAGCGCCAGAGACCCGGGTTCGATCCCGACTATGGGTGCTCTCGGTACGGAGTTTGTACGTTCTCCCCGTGACCTGCGTGGGTTTTCTCCGAGATGTTCGGTTTCCTCCCAGACGGCAAAGACGTGCAGGTTTGCAGGTTAATTGGCTTGGTAAATATGCAAATTGTCCCTAGTGTGTGTCGGATAGTGTTAATGTGCGGGGATCGCTGTTCGGCGCGAAGGGCCTGTTTCCGCACTGTATCTCTAAACTAGACTAACCTTTCAATATAATGAAAGTATTCAAAAAAAAATTAAATTAAGAGAAGGACATTATAATTTAAGAGGGTTGTGTATTTTTGTAACATGTGAAGTGAGAACCAATGTAAAATATAGATGTAGGTATGTTGCAAAGCCTACCTGAAGCGTCGGTGAAAATCTGCCGTTGCGGGTGTGCGCGATTTTGGCGCCGTTTAGAGGGGGCGGGTTTAAAACGCGATTTTCTCTAAGCTGTTCCAATCGAAAATGTTCAGCCTAGTTAATTATTAACGAAAAATCGCTGAAAGACCCCGTCGCAAAAGCTATTATTAGGTTTAAAGGCCTTGAATAACAGTTATAGTAGTTTAAAAATCAATCTCTAAACCCGCGACCGCCAGCAACCGCAGGGTCTCATAAAGCAAATATCTGAAGGTATGCTGTATATTTTTACATTAAAAAGGGCTTCTAAAGATCCCTTTATACAAAGTTTAATATTGCGAGTAGCTCATTTTGGCCCCATTATATCCCGCAGTATTTTTCTCGGCATTTGGGGCACAAATCTACCGCAATGTGAACGTTCTAAACCAGCGCGTTCCACAGGGACCCACTGGAAAGCTGATTTAAATGGACATTTATTTACAGCAATTAAACACTAAATTCCTTCCATTTGGCCTATAAATTAATGTAAATGAGATTTTAAAATCATGTTTTATTGTGAATTATTTGTGAATATTATTTGGACATTTAGGCTATTTAAAAATGTTAATCATTTATTAAGAAATGGATAGATGTTTAGATCTAGTAATTGAAGTCTGAAATTAGCTACAATTAGGTAACTAACTAATTATATGCTTTAATTTCAGGTCATCCAAGTAAGATTATTTTATATTTGTTTCAGAATGCTTCAATCTATGATAACTGAAAATTTCATTCAGTTCTCTTAATTTTTAAGAAAGTTATGGGCTTTTGACTGTTCACGATCACAGCTTTTTTGTTATGTCCATAGAAAATCAATAGGGAACAAGATGCTCATTTCCCAGTATGAAAATGGCCATAACCTTTTAAATACTTGAGATATGAAAGTGAATTAGGTGTCAAATTAAACTTATTTTTATGCTTTATCTGATGGGATAAATTACAGACTTGATTTTTTAAATCTCAAAATTTTGTAACATTGCTAATAGATGTGTCTCAGTTTTGGGAGTCAAATTATGGAACGGGCCTAGTGATGAGTTCAAATTTTGTAGCTCTCTGTTGAGTTACAAAAAAGCATTAAAATGTAAAATAATTAAGGATTATAATGTAAAATTATTAAAATGTAAAATAAGTCAGGATTACAATCTAACCATATAATAATTACAGCACAGAAAACAGGCCATCTCGGCCCTTCAAGTCCGTGCCGAACACTTATTTTCCCCTAGTCCCATCTACCCGCACTCAGACCATAACCCTCCATTCCTTTCCCATAAACCTATCCAATTTAAAAAAAAAAAAATTTTAAGAGTACATTTTATTTTTTTTCTTTCCTTTGTAATGGTGATATTCTTGGTTATCTTATGGATTGTATAGGATAGGCAAAAATAAGCTTTGTGGCTTCAGCCTATTCCTTTTTCGGTCATTGAGTATGTGAATGATGTGTGAAATGGATACAGTGTTTTGGTTCATATTCACACAGATTGTAAAGGTTTGTTCTTTTTAATGTATGAGCGAAATAACCCATTCATTCATTCATAATGTCCACGTGTTTAGGTCCTCGACTGTTCCTGTCTTGTCCTATGGACGTTGATGGCTCGAGGGTTTGGTTTACTGACCTGTGGAATTATTCCATCATCCCATACCTGCTGGAGGCAGTGCGAGAGGGGTTACAGGTACGTCGACCATTGTTCTCTGCCCTCGAACATACATTTGATTTAATGTCTGGGGTCGAGACCCTTCTTCAGAATCTGAAGAATCAGAATCAGAATTGGAATCTGAAGAAGATATCCCCGACCCGAAACGTCACCTATTCCTTTTACATAGAGACATAGAAAATAGGTACAGGAGGAGGCCCTTCGAGCCTCACCGCCATTCATCGTGATCATGGCTGATCGTCCCCAATCAATAACCCGTGCCTGCCTTCTCTCCATAGCCCTTGATTCCACTAGCCCCTGGAGCTATATCTAACTCTCTCTTAAATCCATCCAGTGATTTGGCCTCCACTGCCCTCTGTGGCAGGGAATTCCACAAATTCACAACTCTCTGGGTGAAAAAAGTTTTTTCTCACCTCAGTCTTAAATGGCCTCCCCTTTATTCTAAGACTGTGGCCCCTGGTTCTGGATTCGCCCAAGAGACGCTGCCTGTCCCGCTGAGTTGCTCCAGCATTTTGTGTCTAGCACCTTCGGCACCTAGCGCACCCTAGCTCAGGGTGGGGACCGGTTGTCGGGGCAGTACCTGGAACCTCGACATCAAGTTTCAGGAGCACACCGAGGTTTAGTATAAACACCATGTGGAGCATCCCCTCCCTCTGTACGCCCACTGACCCCTATAAACAATTGTACTCTAGCTGGGCCAGCAACTGTAAGATCCTTGTTGGCCTCGACTACACTTCCAGAACCCATAGAACTGGAACTGGTATTAAATTATCCTTCATTCTAAAAATTGTTTACAAAGAAGGGCTAATTAGTACAACATCTTCCACAACTGTGAAATAAGTTCATAAGTCAAAGGAGCCGGTGGTAGGCCATTTGGCCCATCTAGTCTACTCCGCCATTCAATCATGGCTGAGCTATCTATCCCTCTCAACCCCATTCTCCTGCCTTCTCCCCATAACCCCTGACACCCGTACTATTCAATCTCCACTTTAAAAATACCCAAAGACTAGGCTTCCACAGCTGTCTGAAGCAAATAATTCCACAGATTCACCACCCTCTGGCTAAAGAAATTCCTCCTCATGCCTTTTCGAATGATACGTCCTCTTATTCCGAGCCTGTGCCCTCTAGTCCGAGACTCTCCAACTAGTGGAAACATCCACTCCACATCCAGTCCAGCCAGGCCTTTCACTATTCCGTCAGTTCCAATGAAGTCACCCCTCATCCTTCTAAACTCCAGCGAGTACAGGCCCAGTGCCGACAAACGCTCATCATACGGAAACCCAATCATCCCTGGGATCATTCTCGTAACTTTCCTCTCAAACCTCTCCAGAGCCAGCACATCCTTCGACAGATATGGGGCCCTAAACTGCTCACAATACTTACTCCACATGAGGTCCAGCCAGTGCCTTAGAGCCTCAGCATTACATCCCTACTATATAATCTGGACATAAAGCCATGGCTATCTGTATTCTGTGTTTGGAGACAATGGAGTCAGGGGATACGGGGAGAAGGCAGGAACGGGGTTATAGACCACCAGGGGCGCCGGGGAGATGTCAGCCCTGCCGGCAGCCTGTTCATCTTTTCACTCTTTTTGTTATTTTTTAGTTTGTTAAAAGTTTTGTTTTAATGTTCTTCGGTCTGTTTTATGTGGGGGTGGGGGGAGGGGGGAGGGGGAAACTTTTTTTTTCAGGTTCTTACCTTCCCGGAAATCAATGTGATCAATTTTCGGATCACATTCTCCGAGCTCTGCGGCCTACCATCGATGCAACTGGAAGCCTCCTCGGACTGACTTTGAGCCCTATTGCGGGGCCAGGACTTAACATCGGAGCGGATCCCTTGCCTGGGATCGCTCCCACCGCGGCCTGTGAACTTACCATCAAGGGCTCGCAGTCTCGGGTGAGGCCGAGTCGGGAGCTCCAACGCCGCGGAAGGTTCGACCAGCCCCGACGCGAGGTTCGATCGTCCAGCGCGGGGGAGCTGACATCCCCCCGATGCGGGAGCGGATCGCCTCGATGCGGAGGGCCCGAACGCCGCCGGCTATGGGAGTTAAGATCATCCCGTCAACGGGAGCTCAAGGCCCACGACCGAGGAAGAACTAAGGGGAAGGACGTGAACTTTATTTCGCCTTCCATCACAGTGAGGAATGTGGAGGAGTCACTGTGGTGGATGTTCATGTTAAAATGTGTTTTTGAAGTGATCTGTTGCTTTAATTGTATGACTGACCTGGCCAATGAAGTTCCTCGTATGTTGCCAAACATACTTGGCGAATAAAGTGTGATTGTGATTGGGGATGATCAGCCATGATCACATTGAAGGGTTGAAGGGCCGGATGGCCTACTCCTGCACCTATTGTCTATTGTCGATATTTCGCTACTGACCTCCAAGTGTATTTGTTGTCCTGCAGCTGTATGGACGAAGAGCTCCTTGGGAAGACCCAGCCAAGTGGGTGATGGAAACGTACCCGTGGGTTGCTACCCCCCAACATCATGACTGGCCCACTCTCCTCCAGCTGAGGCCCGAAGATGTTGGCTTTGACGGTTTCATAACGGGCCGCAACGGTAGTTCCAGTAAACAGGCACAGCAGAGCGAGGCGGAGGGAGACCCCCTTGTGAGTTGGTTACATTCTTTAGTTTAGAGGTGCAGCGCGGAAAACAGGCCCTTCGGCCCACTGAGTCCGTGCCGACCAGCGATCCCCGCACACTAAAGGGCCTGTCCCACAGTACGAGGTAATTCACGAGTTCTCCCGAGTTTTCCCCGATTCGAACTCGGAGAATGTCCGTAGCGGGCCCGTAGGAATTCGTGGATGTCCCGTAGCGGCTCGTACGAGTAACGGTGGGTACTGGGGAAATCCGGTAAACTCGTGACGTTTTTTCAACACTGTGAAAAATGTCCACGAGTAAAAAAATACTCGTGATGAAAAAAACTTACTTTTTACTCGTACGAGCCGCTACGGGACATCCACGAACTCCGACGGACCCGCTACGGACATTCTCCGAGTTCGAATCAGGGGAAAACTCGGGAGAACTCTTGAATTACCTCGTACAGTGGGACAGGCCCTTAACGCTATCCTACACACACAAGGGACAGATTACTATTACACCAAAGCCAATTAACCGACAAGCCTGCACGTCTTTGGAGAGTGGGAGAAATTCCACGCTGGTCACAGGGAGAACGTACAAACTCCGTACAATAGACCACAGACGCAGGAGGAGGCCATTCATCCCTTCAATCCAGCACCGCCATTCATTGTGATCATGACTGATCGTCCCCTATCAATAACCCGTGCCTGCCTTCTCCCCATGTCCCTAGACTCCACTAGCCCCTAGAGCTCTTTCTAACTCTCTCTTAAATCCATTAAGTGACTTGGCCTCCACTGCCCTCTGTGGCAGGGAATTCCACAAATTCACAACTCTCTGTGTGAAAAAATGTTTTCTCACTTCAGTCCCAAATGGCCTCTCCTTTATTCTAAGACTGTGTGGCCCCTGGTTCTGGACTCGCCCAACATTGGGAACATTTTTCCTGCATCTAGCTTGCCCAGTCCTTTTATAATTTTATATGTTTTTATAAGATCCCCCCCCCCCCCTTCCCCTCATCCTTCTAAACTCCAGTGAATACAAGTGTCCAGTCTGCCTTCACCCTGAATCGACCGCCTTCTTGCTGTGCTTCCCCCTTTGCAGATGAACATGCTGATGCGCTTGCAAGAAGCGGCAAACTACTCCAGCCCCCACAGTTACGACAGCGATTCCAACAGCAACAGCCACCACGACGACATTCTAGATTCTTCTCTGGAATCCACGCTCTGATGGAGCCAAATAATTGCCAAATTAATCCGTCACTTCTGTCCGACCCCTCTCTGAGCAGCTTCTGCGGAAGGTGAGTTCTCAGAAGAAGAACAACAACCGACCATTAACTGTGTTGGGCAGAAGCCTTGGTTTATATATATATATATATAAAAAAAATATGGGGCTTTGAGTACAGGACACTTTAACTCAATTTTAAATATCGTAACTCCATTGGGTGCAGGTAACCTATGGGGAGACTACATTCTGGGTTTTCACCCTGGCCTGTTTTGTTATATAAATGAGAACTGCACTATTTCTTCAGTTGTGCCAAGCCAATGAGGAAATGTTGTACTCCGTGTGTAAAACTAGTTAAAAACCTGATTTTCAAAGGTAAGGATCTGATATCAATGTGCCATGTACTGCCCTGAAAATATATATCTCGTGCTGCTGTTCCTAGACCGACAGTCAGCAGACACTGGACATTTCAAACGACTTCTTCAGACAATGAAGGAGAGCGAGGGACGTGGGCGGTGGGGTGGGTGGGGTGGGGCGTGGGTTGGTGGGGTATAGGTGGGGGAATGCAGGAACGCTCTCCTCCACTGAAGGCAATTCTGGTGCTACACAACCCATCGCCCATGCCGCCCACTAGAGTTTGGCTGGGTTTCAAAGACAAGCCGGCGCAAGGAAGTCTGGTCTCGATTCAAACCCACGGGTCTCCGCGCACCTAGCGAGCGGGAGACGGTCGGGTTGCTTCACCTCAAAGACCGGCGGACGAAAGCACGGGGGGGGGGGCGGTACATCGCGAGACCACGAGAGACTAGTTCTGGGAGCGCTTGGCTGAGCCGGAGGTCGATACTGAAGGGCCCCATTTTCTCCTCCTCTCACTTTCCTTATTGGGAACACACGCATACAGACGCACACACACACACACATACACGCACACAAACCCTCATGGCCAGATCAAGAACCCTGTACGTACAACAACTGGGACTTGAAAATGGTGCCAAACTGGCGACTCTGTATACTGTCTACTGTACTACTGCTGTACACTTGTACTGTATCTGAGATGCTTATCTAAGATGTATCTAAATGCTTATGTGTAGTGATACATGTACTGAACTGTATACAAAAATGAATCTCCCTGTACCTGGGTACATGAGACAAATAAAGTACCATATACACGCAGGGAGATGCACACGCATACATGCACACACACAGATATTCACCCAGGCACACATGAATTGGCAGACACATGCACACTCGTGCACACACTTGCATGTACACACAGACGTAGGCAGACGCACGCTCATGCACACACACACATGCACAGAGAGATATTCACACACACGCATGCACAGACACATGCACACACAC
Source organism: Amblyraja radiata (assembly GCF_010909765.2). Taxonomy (NCBI): domain Eukaryota; kingdom Metazoa; phylum Chordata; class Chondrichthyes; order Rajiformes; family Rajidae; genus Amblyraja; species Amblyraja radiata. The sequence continues at coordinate 4,840,927 of NC_045975.1, read as the reverse complement.
AGATATTCACACACACACACACATGCATACACATGCACACACGCACACACATAGGCAGACACACACACACACACACTCGTACACACACCTTGATTGTCACTAAGGCTTGTCTCCTCACCAGGAGCAGTTAACACCTCCACTGGAGTTGCACTTTGTATCTTTGCAAAAACATGAAAGAGAAGCTGGATTGAGCTGTACCTCAGCGAAGAAACGCAATTCTTTAGCCAAATCCACGCAAGCCTTTTTTTACAACAACTGGTGCTGGAAATATACGATGCCTTACTCTTGCTCTCTCTCTCTCTCTCTCTCTTCTGTACTGGTTTTCCAGTCGCTTTCCGTCACTATATATTTTGTATTGTTTCTGGAAAAAAAAAACAGGGCTGTAATTTCATTTCAAGACGTTGCTAAGAGTCGACTTGTTTCGTTTTCGTAGTCAGTGTTGTTTCAAAAGATAACCGAGTCGTACGTTGTAAGCAAGACTAACCAGGAGAAATGTCAATGATTTCTCGTCCCGTGATCAGTCTGCGGCTGTTTGTATTGTAACCCCATCGACTGCACTGTTTTGTCCAGAGGTTAATGCTGTCAATGCAAGTACACAAGAAGAAAAATATCGATAGACACTACAAAAATAATGATATAATGTATAGGTACAGAAATGACCCAGAGATTGGGTAATGGAGTTGATGTCGTGTTGTGCTGTTGTCCCCTGCTTTCACGTGATGTATTAACACACACCATTGTGTTTCTACACTTCGACCGATCAATGTGTTCTTTTATACCTCAATGGGTTTTGTCAATCATCCTGTCTTCAATTTATTCTGATCAAACCATTCAATTGTGGCGTTATAACTGTGATCAATGGTTCCGCTAGGGAGGGGTGAAGGTGAAGGGAATGCAGGCAATGCTCAACGGATGACTCCTGAGCACAATCTCCTTTGTTTAAGCGTGTCATTATTTTTTTGTTTTACATGCTTCCAGAGATGCTTTTTTTCTCCCTCTCTGTTCTCATCTTTACTCCCTTTCATAGCAACTGGTCCGGTTGTTCGATGGTGTTCTAAAGGGGGCTGTCCCACCTTCACGACCTAATTCACGACCGTTTTTACTAGTGGACATTTTTCATCGTGTTGAAACAAACGCCCCGACCTACTTGATGCCACGAGTACCTACGACTAGCATCACGACCTGCTACGACCTCCTAAGGCCTCCAACGACCTCCTACGAAACATGCTGCGGGTATGAGTCAAGAGCAAACTCGGCAGAGGTGGTGAATCGGGTCGTGAAAGTGGGACGGGCCCTTAAGTTTAAGATGCTATGCACTGTTCATGCTGATTCTTAACGGGAAGCCAAAAAAGAAAATAATCTTTTTTTTTCCC